>NC_048926.1:17143669-17147329 GCF_011077185.1 Oxyura jamaicensis | reverse complement strand
TTCCTTTTTCTTTTTCTTTTTCTTTTTTTTTCTGTTTCTTTTTTTTTCCTTTTCTTTTTATTTTTCCTTTTCTTTTCCTTTTCCTTTTTCTTTTTTCTTTTCCTTTTCCTTTTTCTTTTTTCTTTTTCTTTTTCTTTTTCTTCTTTTTCTTTTTTCTTTTTCTTTTTCTTTTTCTTTTCTTCTTATTTTAATTCCCTTAAAAACCTTGGTGTGCTGGAGAGCTGTTCAATCCTGTCAGTTCTGCTCTCCATGGGATTGGCTTCTGTCTTTCCATGTCTAAGAAAAAAACTACAATTATGAACATGCAATTGCTCATACAAAGTATGTAGCTCCAGAACTAACACTTGACACTCACTCCAACCACACACATTTAACAAGAGTCAGATCCTTAAAATTTGTCATATCCATGTTTGTATTCATCTTACTGTTAGCAGGAGTAGTTGTAGCATTAATGGTCTCAGGGATTATTATTAATAATTATTATTATCACAATAGCTGTTGGTAGTCTAAGAAGGCAAGGTTCATGGGGAGAAATTTTATCTTTTTCTATGAGCTAACTAATATGGTTGTGAAAAATCAACCAGAACACACAGATTTTCTTAGACCTGAAACAGAAGCAACAAACTTCAGTCAGCCTGAGTTTAACTTGACCATGTTTTGTACTAGTACCTACATCCAGGCATAATGGAGGTTCATTGTGCAAAGATGAACATAAGACAGCACCATCTCTGGTGAGTTCAGAAGCTCAACATGGAGCAGAGGAAAAGCAGGAGGGCAAACAGGCAAACACAGGTGAAATATAACAGCTCCGTTAACAGAGCCAGGGTGGAACTCAAACCTCCTCAAACATTTGAAACTCAAATGGCAGTTCTTCCCTCATAACCCTCAACACAAGAGACTTGCACATATGGAGGTCAAGGGAGACCCTATGTATGTCATTATATTATATACTGTTCTGCATATTCCAAATACATCTGTGACTCAAAATTACTCCCCTGCAAAGTCATGGAAACAAAGCAAGCCCTATACAAAATAAAGAACTGATAGAATGAAGCCCTTTATTTAGAACTCCTCATTTTTACTTCCTTTGTAAGCACATATCATAGTTCTGGAAGATACTCCGCGAGCATTTTTACTTGTTGATTATTAATAGATCGTTTAAAATTAGCAATTTTCTGGTCTTGATATATCTGAAAGTAGGCTAAAAAATAATGTAATCATCTAATTTCCTTTTTCCCCATTTTCTGATAGAGATATTTCTTTATTTTTTTCTCCATTTACAGGTGCAGAATTAAAGAACGTGTTCACTCACTATATTATTGATGCACTTAAGTGGAGTGTTCCAAAGCATATAATTACTGTGTAGGCTTATGGCCCTGAAGTAGATTGGGATAGTGGTGCTGCATATCCATGATTTGAAGGACATACAGTGATGATTATAGAGGCAGTACTCTACATCCATTCCAGCCCTTTTGTGTTTAGCTGGTTGCCATGGCAAATAATTGGATAGAATTTAAGCCACTTTCTTCCAAGTGGGAAATTCATAATTTTACCCTTCACCTAATTTTGAACATACTTTTAAAGAATCTTAAAGTTTCTGCAGGAATGGTATACAGACATGGTGGAAAAAAAAAAAAAAAGATTTCTACAGAAGGAAAAAGAAACTTCATTTGGAGTTTTTGTTTTGTTTTGTTTTGTTTTGTTAGTTGTTTTTAATTCTAAAGAATCAGATTTTTAAACAAATGATAAAGCAAAATGTAAACCTAAGGAAAGTTCAGAAATAATTGTCTCCAGAAATAGGAAATCTGAAAGTGCGTGATCAGATTTAGTTTGCTCTAGCTGTTGGTATCAATTAGAAACAGAGATTTAAATTTACCTAGTCCAATTTTCCAAATTTATGTAGCCCAACTCTTTTTTAAGCTTTGAAAACACATAATAGATTTTGTTATGGTTCACGGTAATCATGTATCACATCCTGATTTTTTTTTTTTTTTTCCTGGATACGTGGATAAAATTTTGAAAAGAGACCGTATGATTTAAGTATATATTTCACAACAGTTCCCCATATATGTAGTCCTTCCTCACTTAGGGTTTTATTATGTTGTAGATTGAGCTTCTCAACTGTAAAACCTCAGCAAGCATTGCAGAACACATGACAATCCAGGATTCAAAGTTCCTCTGCTCCATTTAAAATAAATGGTGATCCCTAGAGGAACACAGCATACAAGAAATAGGTCTTGTCCCGGTAAATTACTTCTGAGACCAGCAGGAGCTGTTGTTGTCTTCTTGCCTTTTTCTTTTTTTTTTTTTTTTTTTTTTTTTTTTTTTTTTTTAAAAAAAAAATGGTTTTATAAAGGTTTTGACAGGGCAAGGGTGTGTCCATATCACTGTAACACAAATAGAGAAGAAGAACATGGAAGAAATGGATTCATTGCATTCTCCTTAAGCACTTAATTTGTGCCTACTTTTAAAGTTTTAAAGAAGCAGCATTCCTAAAAGAAGTGGGATATAAAGAGGTAGATGTCTTAGATTCATTTAGAGAGTGTCATATCTGCCTACATTTTTGATGCTTAAAATAGGTGGACAGGATAGCTCCATAAGCCTTCAGAAAGACACCCACATCTTCATGGGTTAGATAGGAAACTTCAGTTCTTCTTTGCTTCGTTCTATGCTTAAACTATAAGCCGAAGTATTTTCCTTAGTGAGCATTGAGTGAGTTGGGCTGTGATTGTGCTTGTGATGTGTGAGCCAGGACTGACTTTTGGTCTTATTAATTTGTATCACCTTTCATAATAATAAATTTTTGACTTGTCTTCATAAAAATTAGAAAATTGATTTCATTCTTTTAATTTGTATTGGTACATTTCATACTCCCTAACAAAGTACATGGTTTTGTTACTGCTTCAACAAGAGTATTAAATCTAAGAGTAAAGTTTGATACAGACACTAAGTCTGGTCAATTTAGGATTTAAGTAAATTGAACCACTACTGAACCACTTAGGCAAGTTCTGATTAGTGAGACTTTTTCTTACTCTATCTTTTCACAGTTTACATGCTGCACAGTCAGTTTTTTGTTTGTTTGTTTGTTTTGATTGGTTGGTGTTTTTTTTGTTTGTTTGTTTGTTTTTGGCTCACCAATACTGAGTCATAAAATCACAGAATATCCTGAGCTGGAAGGACCCACAAAGATCATTAAGTCTCACTCTGACTGCACACAGGACCACCTAAAAATCAGGCCACGTGCCTGAGCCTCATCCAAACACTCTGACAGGCTTGGGGCCATGAGTGCTTACCTCCCTGGGGAGCCTGTGGCAGTGCCTGACCACCTTCTGGGTGCAGAACCTTTCCCTAGCACCCAGCCTGACCCTCCCCTGTCCCAGCTCCATGCCGTTCCCTCGGATCCTGTCGCTGTCCCCATGGAGCAGAGCTCAGCACCTGCCCCTCCGCTCCCCTCGTGAGGGAGCTGCAGGCCGCCATGAGGCCTCCCCTCAGCCTGCTCTGCTCTGGGCTGAGCAAACCAAGGGACCTCAGCTGCTCCTAAGATAGCTTCCGCTCTAGGCCCTTCATGATTTGAACATCTACATCAGGTTAGAAAAGGCGGCATTTCTATATCAATAACTATTCCAAATGTGTTTTCAACTACTTTTTTTCCTTTTTTTT
>NC_048926.1:17120236-17143569 GCF_011077185.1 Oxyura jamaicensis | reverse complement strand
AGTTCTCCAGCTGACTTGTAAAGTAGTCAGCTCTGAAACATCTTCTCTAAGTCTCAGGTGTTTACTAGAGTCAACTCACATTTTTCCTTTCTTTTACCTAGCCTAGAGTACATAGCAATAAATCTTTTGCGCTTTGTCTTTGATCAGGCCACTTCATTGTTTTTGTATTTGGTATATGGAGAAACCAAAAGAGAAAAAAGGGATTTTCCTTTGGCCTTTGAGTAAAACAACTTCAGAACATCTTCTTTACTATGTTTGGAATTAATTAGAAAATACATCACTGCCTTTCTAAAGCTGTATTACAATTCCAGTGGTGCAGAGACCATTAGCAGCTGCTTTTTGTTGACTAGGAGAACTTTATCTTGTAATGCAATGTTGTGTCATCTTTAAACATATATTGAAACAGTTGGAAAATAAATTAAAGTTAACCATAGTTTTCTTACTCAGAGACAATGGTAGTGGATGGATATTACCTTAGGTGAACAAGGTCACTGATACTCTTCCTGAACAAATGTGGAAACAACAGAAAGTGCATTATTTTAGTATAACTAACTAAATAATCTTCAAGGACTCAATGTGTACAAGGACATTCTTTATACCAGATTTTAGATACTGTAAAAGAAGGAAGACTAATGTATTGAAAACTGAAAGCACAAACAGGATAGGAGAGAAAAAAAAAAAAAAAAAAAGAAAGAAAGAAAGAAATAAATAAAAAAAAAAAAAAAAGAAAAAAAGAAAATATAAATACTGTTACTAGTAACATGTCAGGCTCCTCTGTGAATGAGAAGAAACCAGTCATGGGATGGGTAAGACAACTAAACCAGCAGTGCCTCATCATATTATGCATCTATCTCTTTCTCTTGAATGGGTTAGGAAAGGTCATTTACTTTCTTACCTCTTGAGACAGTCTCTGAATTGAGCACTGCCACAGATTAAGAAAAAGTGGCAAAAGAGGGCAGCTGTGTCCATACCACAGAAAAACAAGCTAAATGTTCCCACTATTTTCAGTTCAGGCATAACAAGCAAATGGTTGCAATTAGCAATGTTCAGGACAAGGGAAAAATCTGGCAGAACAAAAACAAGGGGCTCATGATGGCAAATAGATATAAGTGCATGAAAGAGAAATTGGAAAAAAAAAAAAAAAAAAAAAAAAAAAGAGCTACTGATACATGGTATATACGTAAATTCTACCTACTGGACAGCTTCAGAATTAAATGGTAAACTGGATGTAGACAGGAAAAGGAATTGCTGAGGGAGTCGCTGAGCTTCCCCTGTCAAAGAGTAGCAAAAAAATGATGACATCTGGTCAAACTGACATCTTAGGTCAGCAAAGTGTTTTATTCCATATGCCCAAGCAAACAATGGCTTCACTGATTGGAAACAGCTCTCATTCCTCCCCACCCACACCCACTTCAGTACTAGCCAAATAGCTTCTCTTGCTGCAGCTCCCTGGCTTCCTTCCCATTTTAGGGCCAGATAGACATCACCTACATCATCAGCTATTTATTAAAAAAAAAAAAAAAAAAAAAAAAGAATCAGTGCGATATTCCAGTCCTTTAGTATCCGAATCAGTTACAGATTACCTGAATTTCCAGGTATCTTGTTTTTAAGTTGTATTCACTGTGATTGTTGTGTCAGAGCTTGTGAGGGTGGGAAATAGTGACCACATTATGTGTTTTGCAGTGAAAAGACACTTAGCTATATGTACCATTTCTTTGACATGAACACAGCTGTGCTCTTTTGCCACTTTGTGTTAATCTGTGGTAGTGCTCAATGCAGTGCTGACACGGGAGGTAAGAAATTAAATTACTGTTCCCATCCCACTCAAGAAAAAGAGACAAATGCATAATATGTTGAGGAACCGGTGGTTTAGTTGACCTATCCAACTTTTATGTGGACTTAAAGTTTCAACTTTACAAGTTGGAAATGACCAGTTTGACATCACTTACTGTCCCTATTTTAATCAGGATTTCTTCAAAGTAGATGGATTACCTAATTAACCGTTGCATTATAAATTAGACCCCCGGGATCACAGACAACCATTACAAACTCTTCTTCATAAGTAATTATGAACATTTGTGAGCTGTAAGTTATTAGTAGCCTCAGTAGTACTTAGTATCTAATACTGGTTTACCATTAGATTTGCTGATTTTATTTATTTATTTTTTTAATAAAATCATGTTTAACAGTAAGAAGATACATAACTTTACACAGTAAAATGAGGTTTTATGACAGTTAGTTGATTTAAAAATCTTACTGTTACGTTGAGCCATAGTTGGGTGGTCAGGGACCCTATGACAAAATCCTAGGTAGGCACCACACAGCAAAGCCAGTATCTAAGGGCTCAGCATAGAACAGTGGGAAATGGCCTTTCTTGAACTGGGCTCTATGGCAAGAAAAAGATACAATCTAAGAGTCACAAATGATGTTACCAGCTTTGCTGAAACATAAACTGGAAGTCCTTGTGCAATTTATAAATCTGAATTAATCCAAGGAGCATGTTTTGTTTCAGAAATGTTTTGTTTCTGTGGCTTTGGATTTTACTTTTTCACAAATTCATGTAGATTGAGAACTCTGCTATTTAGCCTCTGCAAATGTAAGGGAGATATTTTTATTAGTCTCTAAGAAGTGCTCACAGAGGTAGTCCCTGAGAAATATTGTCTCCTGAGCTTCCTCCTGGGTAGTAGAATGTCCATCATCCCTTGCTTCAGCCTCTGTTCATAGGCAAAATATCTACAGCAAATTTGTGCCTTGCTGCCTGTCAATAAATACTGACAAATCATTGCTAAAAGGGATTACATTGGTATTGAGCCATATGCTTATACTACCTTCTTAGGGTAAAGTAGGCTGAGAGAAGTGAGTTTATATTTTTTAAATAACAAATTACAAAGTTGCAAAGGATCTTTTAAATTATTAAGGATCCTTTAAATTATTCCGTAATGTACTAGAAGATATGCAAATAAACTTACTGCAGTCTCATGCTAAATAAAACACAATATATATGTACATGAATGAAGAGACATAATTTTCAAGACAGAAAATCTATTTCATTTGAGTTCACATAAATATTATTAATTCCCAGATTCCAAAAGACAAATAACTAAGCCAATTTCATAAAATTAAAGAAGATATTCATTTGTTGTTGTTCTTGTTGTTTCGCTAGGGAAGTTTTCCTCCTTAGCAAATCATTAAACATTTCATTTAAAGTGCTGATACCTGTGCTAATTAGCCAGCAATAGTGAATCATGAATAGGGAAATTAGTGACCAAAACCAACTTCAAAATAGCTATGAATGCTTTGCTGGATTCTTTTTTTTTTATTACATTTAAACTGCAGGATTTTTTGGCTTCTTTGAGATAAATGCAAAGAAGCAGGATCATGAATTCCGTACACAGTTTCTACACATTGTTGTAGTCATGCTTTATTGTGATGATTCACAGGGTTCAAGTTAATTACTTTGAAGACACCATTATTTATGGAATTCCTAACCAATTAAATTCAAAGCTTGAAATGATTAAGAAGTTACAAGGTTGTTGAAGTTTTCAACTTGATGACATAGCATGAAAACTAGAGTGTTTTCAGTGTAGTAGAGTTCCTGAGGAAACGTGTATGTATCAACTAGCATACACAGTTAACATATAGCATAAGTATACTGGACTGGGAATCTTCAAGACAAGTGAGGGAAGATTTTTTGACTATGCTCCATTTCTTATACCAAGATGTTATAATAGAACAGAAAGCACTTGTCATACAGTGGAGGGGATTTTTCCTTCACATGGAAAATGCCTAGATGTGCATATAGTCAGAACAGCTTCACTGCTACTTCTCTGCATCCCATCTACCCATTCCTACCACTGCACTCAAAGGTGGCCCATAAGGAGAAATACAGGGAAAGGGTACATTGTACTTTATAATGATCTATTTAGTACAAGTTCAGACTGCAGGCTGCTCTAACAGCACATTCTGGTGGCTGTGGGCTGGAAGAATGGGGAGCTGGAGTTATGTCCTGGATGGGTTCCCTGGTACACTGTGCTCAAATACTAAAAAATAGTGGTATACCCCATTGCAGGCTGTTATCTCTGTTTTCTTGCTTTTGGATGATAATAATGTAACAAGCCTTTCAGGAATCCTAGCTGCCATCTGCCCATTTCTTCTATTACTGGATTAGATCAATTATGCCATGTACTTTTGCCAGGGGACAGCATGTGATGACAATCCTGAAGCAATCTTTGGGGCAGGATATGCTGCCCTGCCTGTCTAGGCTGGAATGTGTTGCATGAAATCAGGGAGCAGATTAGGAGACCAAAAAGCAGTGTCATAAGCAGCAGGTCATAAATACATTTTCAAAACCACATTCATTTCTCCGACTTGCTTCTGATATCCCAACTGTACTTGAAATTCCATTCAGTATACAGAGATGCTGTTGTATCAGTGATCTCAAATGAGGAGGCAGTAATGCTTTTCGCTCAGAAGCTTTTATTCAGAGACTTTACTGCCATTTATTAAAAACAGATCACATTTGTTCGCGGTGTAGAATTTGGTAATATGACCAGCATCAGTATTAATCTGCATCCCAGTAATATGTAGCATGTTCTTACTGCCTAACTGTGTAATTTCTTCTTTTAGATTTTAAATGTAGATATGGCAGAGCTCTCTGCCAGGTTAATTTTCTTTCAGTTGGGCTCTCTTTCTGTGCATCAATTGCAGTAAAAGTTACCCTTGGCATATTGTTTGTGCTAGCTCTCAGTGCATTGCTGCCCTTCCCCTTATAGGGTGCAGGACTCATCCCTTCCCTAAGGAGGCAGATGCTTACTGTGGCTATGCTACTGAGGCCTGGAAACTCACTCCTTTCATGAAATCCAATCTTGATCCAGCTGGCGGCTTCTTTTCAACAATAAAGGTTAGTGTGGGCCCCTTGCTAGCTTGAGGAGCATGCCCTGCACCTTCAGACTCCATATGTTTGGCCTTTAACCCTCCTCAGATGTCTCCGTCTGTTCCTTGCCTTGTACCATCGTGAGCAAGTGCAGAATGAGGCTATTGTTCATGGCCGTTTGACACCACTGTCACTATCACAGCAACAAATGTTGAAGAATGGAGCCCAACACAGTTAGTATAACCTGAATACAGACCTCTGATTTGTGAAGAAGAAAAATAAATAAAAGAAAAACTTTTTGTTTTGTTTTGTATCAAATATCAGAGGTGCAAGACGTACTGAGGTAAGCTCAAAAGGGGAATCTGAAGCTTTCCTCATGCCGTGAAGTAATGACACGTACATCCTTAGGCATATCTTCCGTGATTGAAGCTGAGAATTTGATACTTACATTACCTCACCTTGGCACTGCTTTTCTTTAACACAGAACTTTGGATGAAGCTGGGAGACCCAGTACTGAGTAAACAGACATCATTTCAAAAGCATTTTGCTTGCAGAAATCTGGGTACACTGAGGCCTTAGTTGGGCCAAGGGTGGAAAAATGATCCATATACAAATAGGAAGATAATCACAGAGCTTGCTTTAGCTTTAATGGGTTCTAGGCTGAATTTCTTCTCACCTGGCAGAGAAAATATATTGACCAAATATGTTGACAACTTCTGGAGGCACTCCGAGATGGTAAAATCAGTTTTGTTTCATCCCTTTCACAGGTGAGCCCAGCCCACTGTGTTGAGTATGTTTTTATTTTATTTATTTATTCATTTTTAAGACCTCTATAGTGGAATTATAGTTATGAGTCTCTCTTCACTATGAATAATACAGATGTAATGGTTTCATTACATGTTGCTTCATGCATACCACCTTAATTTCAGTTAACACTGTGCAGAAATCAGTGTGAATGAACATTAACAGGAACAGGGAGCAATATAACTTGGCCTAAAAATCCTTGTTGTTGTTAAGCACTGATGTTCTGTAGGTGCTGTTTAATACATGTCTAATTGGTTAGGATTTACCTAAAATGTTTTATATCAGTTGTTACAAATACAACCAATTTCAGACCTTAAAATGATGAATAGATACAGACCACTAGAGAAAATAAAAAATGATGTAGAAATGTCATGTGCACAATAACGTTTATCTAATTTCTTGTCAATAACAGTAGAACTCTTAAGGGTACTCCAGTCCTTGTTTTATAATCTTGTCTGAAAAGGTCTCATTTTGTTTTGTTATTTCATTTAGCACTGCAGTCATCTAAGTAACACTTTAATTTTATGCCATTTAAAACACTGTGGACTTTTATATTTTAATATATGAACCCACTGCATTTAAATGTTTGAATGGTTCTCTCTATCTGAAAAGGGGAAAGAATACATGCACCTTAGATTTTTCTATCAGCTTTACTGCAATAAATGTGAGAATAGTGCTAATTGGTATGTATAAATCCTTTAAGTGAATATAGGACCTGGTGTGCAGTTACGGTGTCATTTATACAAGCCTCAAGTACAGTAGGAGTTTGAGGTTGACAATGAACGCCCTGGAGAGTATTACTGCTTTTATAAAAATCATACTTCTTTCAATGACTTGGGTAATGGGCTCCAACCTGGGCAGATGTGGTTGCGTAATTACACATCTAAGAATCCTCAATAACCAAGTGGGGTTGTCTCTGCTTGGCATGTTGGACATCTCAGACAATTAATCCCATCAGGAAAAGCTGTCCTTGGGCAGCCCATAGGATCTGCAAAAGTGTATTATCAAAATTATTCTAAAATATGGCCAGGAGAAGAAAAACATGAAAAATGAAATCAACCCTAGCAGGAAGAGTGAATTTACATTTCTCCACTTTGCTCCTTTCCATGCAGTTCATTGCCTTGATAATAAGAGATGGTCTCAATGAAAGCACCACAGTGCTCAGTAGCAGCTGACAAATTAGCCACTAATAGTCTCTTCAAACCTTGTAAAATAAGGGCAGAAAAGCTTTGATTCAAAGAAGTTATAAAAACATTACTTTTTATTTTCATTTTCTGTCTGCATTTGATATTTCTTTCCCAAGCACAAGCTGTAATAATATTCTCTCATCATTTGCATTCCTGCACCAAAGGATTTTATGTTCCAACTGGTGATGGAAAAAAATAATAAAAAGTGTGGTTAAAGCAGGTGCTGTTTGTAGTGTTTATATAAACACATTAGCACTCTTTTGACACAGCATGACCTGAACAAGTAGTACATCCTACTAGTAGCAGGGAAACAATAACTGAGCATGCCAGAGCCGAGTTCATTCAGACATTGCAAAATTAACACCAGATTATGAATACGCTTGCCACTGGTAATTAATCGTGAAAATTGCTGGAGGACTTCCCCTACTGTGAGGGATATTGGCAGAAGTATTTACTGCTAATAGGCCTTGTTTAAGCTTCTTTTTTTTTTTTTTTTTCTTTTTTCTTTTTTCTTTTTTTTTTTCCTTCCACCCCCTTAGAGATAAAACTTAAAATAGACTGCACAGGAACCAGTAGATTATTACGTATTCTTGTGGCCTGTTTTCTTATTAGCATTTCTGGGTATCTCCAGTGTTTTCCCCTCTATTATTAGAAATGCGTATTGTGTGTTCACATTCAGACCATTTAACTGTCCCTTACAGAGGAGGATAATTTAACAATCTGGATACTACTTTTCTATATTCCACAGTGATCTAACATTATCCCATATTTTGCAGCAGTAATTTGGAGACATCATAAGGAGAGTTTTGTGTATTTCAAATAATATACAAGCTTTTATAACCTTAGGTAGTGGTTACATGATCTACAAAATCTTTGATGTGCCTATCATTTTAACCAATTTTCCTTATATATGCCTTTTATTATGTGCTTTTAAAGTGTAAAAAAAGTGGCCAAGATGTTTTCAATCTACTATGTTTTTAAATACAGTAAAAATATATGAACACGAATATATTAGCTACTTAAAAATAAAAGCAGAAAAAAACTTATGGTAGGTCACATGGTATCCTGTTCATTTTCCTAGAATAGATTATGCAATATAGTTTGATTTTGGTCTCTCCTTTAAAAAAAAAGAAGAAAGAAAAAAAATAAAAGATTTCACTATGATTGTTTTTTCACAGGTGCGCTATTGATTATAAACAAAGGCCAGCTTCTTAATGAAATTAAGGAAAGACCTGCTATTGACTTTAAGGAAAGTAGGATTATACCCCATATCTGTTAAAATTTTATTATTGTATAATATGGGCATTTATTGATGACTTTATTGTGAATGGTAAAGATTCTTGGCCCATTTTTTCTGATATTTCATAAAGTTCCCATATAACTTTTTTTTTTTTTTTTTTTTTTTTTTTTCTGGCAATTCAGTCAATAATTCCAACCACTTGACTTTTATAAGACATTTTAAATCAATCTGTTTCCAAAAATGTTTAACCATTTCTTTTGAGAACTTGTTCATGATTTTCCCATTGGTTTTAATTTCAATTAAACTGTATTCCTTAAATATTTACATTTTTGTTTTGTTTTGTTTTGTACCCCTGGCAACATCTTATGTTTCTGTATAAAAGATGGGCATTTTTAAATATTTTGTCCTTTCAAAACCACATAGAATATAGACTCCATCTCTATTTATTTATTTATTCTTGTGTTTCTGTGTCTTATATACTCATACTTCATATTTCCCTTTTTCTGAGAAAAACAGAGTACTGCCAGCCTAAACAATCATAGCCTTATTTTTTCCTGTGGATTTGGTGTATGTTTTATGACCCATATGTAAGCCTAGTGCAGACAATGGAAACAATGGAGACAATGGGTGCACCATTGAATTCAACCATTCAATTTAAGGATGCTGTTACATAAATAATATTTGAAAATCTACTATTTTTGTCAAATTTTTAGACTTAGTGTCTTTGATACTGTCAAATAAATGGAGGGACTCTCATTAGCATTACTTTTATATTTTGTTCATCTGAACAGAAGGGTTTTTGTCTAGGTGGCATAATTTAGTGTGAAAGATCACAGAGTCAAAAGTAGTCTACATTGCTCTAAACAACTACGCTTTATAGTGAAGATGCCTTGCAAATATTTATTCATGATAGCACACTGTGTAACCTTCCCTCTGTCTTTCCCTCAAATTCTCTGAAGCTTTTTTCTGTAGCTGATCCCTCAGGCAACAAAAAACAACAGCTAACAATTAGTAGCTGTCACACTGTTCTGACACAGAACAATAAAACATTGCAGAGGTTAAACTGTCTCTGGTTTATGTTAAGAATAATGATTCTGGTCATTTATTTGCCTCTAACCTAAAAGTTTTATACAATTTATATATATATACACACACACATATATATTTATATATATATAAATATATAAAATTAGTTGTAGTGTTTTGAGTGAGATTGCAATTGTAGTGTTAGGTATCCGAAAGCTGGCTTCAAAAAATGAAGAGATCTTCAAATAAGGACTCATTTCCCAGTTATCACAGCTGTCCAGTATTAACATTTTGTTGCTCTGAGTAAAGAAATGTTGAAGGCTATACGCCCTGTCTTTGTAGAAACAGTCATAAGCTAAATTATTCAGGGTGTCCTTTGTATCTTTCCAATTTCATTATCCATTTAATGTAGCATTTATTTGTTGTTTTAATGAATGCTTGCAATTTACATTCTATATAATTTAAATCATAATGTATTTTTTTTAAAAAAGAGACCTCATGTTGCAAAGGACATCTGAGGTTAGGTATCCTTATTCACAATGAATAATAATTTATCCATTACTTTGGGTTCTACAAAGCATGAAAAAACATGTCTGAATCTGCTGTTAATAAAAAAGTATAAACATTTATTTAGTTAATAGATGTTATTAAATATTTATATTCCTGTAATAATTCCTAATACCTTCCTTTCTCAAACATCTTAGAGCCTTTATAAAGAGGCATCCCCAATAACTATATTTTGGTTTCCACCTCTAAAAATGTCTCTATTTATATCACAAAGAAGCTCTGATTTTTGTTGATAGAATAATGTTGTAATTTAATTCAGTAAGTGATAATATTAATTTTCCCAACCAAGCTATTTAACTTCAACATAGGTCACTTATAATTTATCTGTGTTTTGTATAAATTAGGTATGAAAAAGAAAAATTGTAATAAAATACAATTTATTTATGTAATCAGAATATCATTAATTTATAAAGGAAAAAGATGATGAGTCAATTTTGCTTGTAAAGAGTTGTGGCCAAATTCACAGTGAATAGAGTTGTGTCCACAGTACCAGCACAACAAACACACACACACAAAAAGATAGTAACTGAAATTGAAATTGGTGATATATGTGTATTAAAACTGTGTACACCCAAACCCAAAACATTCATGTACATGTGCCATAAAGGGTTTACTCTTCACCAAAAACAGTCATTTCTATGTGTGAAGCTCTCCTTTGCAGAGGGAAAACAAAATGTCATTTAGCCGTATATTCTTTATGGACTGCATTGGATTCCAGAGACCTTCAGAGATACCTGTATCTCTCCATTGACCAATTATCAACTTATGGTAGGGCAAATATTCCTACAAGTCTAAAATATGATTGTATCTGAGTACAAGTAAACTGCTTGCATTAATCACATTAGATCAGGATCTCAGGGCCCTTCCAGCAACACTTTATGCCAGGCATTTTGCTAACACATTGCACAAAGACATATTCCACCCCTGAATATGCAGCTGGGTTTTAATGAACAGGCCATTTGGCACTTTCTCACAGACATTTTTTTCCATGCTTACTCGTTGTAACATTTGGCCACAATGTTGTCTATTATGATATATTTTTTTCTCTTTAAAACTCAAACAACAAACAGGTAAAAGTGGTACAAAAATTATTGATTTATCATCTAAGTACTTAGTGTACGGGATAGACTTAAGAAATGTGAAGGATCCATTATGAACCATCTTGACAAAAATCCATTTAAGTGTGCCTTTCTATAGGTGTGTACAATAGACTGTGTAATTACAGCATATGGGGTAAATAGTATATGTTTTTAAGATTAGTATGCATGCCAAAACACATGTTTACCTTAAAGACTGCAACAGCTTTGAGGCAGTTATTTTAGTCCATCAGGTAAATAGCACACATTTCCTAAATGCTGCACAAATATATGTTATTATGCACTATGTATATTATTATATAATAGACTGCAGTGACTTAGAAAGAGATAAACTATTCTCTTGTGTCAATACTTCTAAAAATTCATAGCATCATTTTTTCACTTCCCTATGTTTAGAATGAGATGTTAAAAAAGAAAAACAAAGAAATGACCAAAGGCATATCTGAAACAATAATTCAACTCCTCACCCCCTATACTACCCAACCCATTATCAAGGGTTTAATTTTCAACTTTTACCATTTCAGAGAATTTTCAGCTGGGACATATTCAGTGCAGTAAGAAAGGCAGAAAGATCTAATTTTGCACATTGCTGATATCCTCTTTTTTTATTATTATTATTTTTTATTTTTTTATTTTATTTTATTGTGGTAAGAGAAAAGAACTTGCTTGTCCTTGACATATTTATTCTTTTTCAGAATATTTGGTTGCTGTTTGTGTTGGAAATATCAGAGTTACTGTGCTGGGTATGGGCTGTGCAGAACAGAAATAGCATTTGAAGATGAATACATGAAATGCACTAGGAGAAACTAGAAAGACTTCAGTAAAGAGGAAAAAAAAAGCAAACAATTAACAAAAACAATTTAAAGATTTAAAAGAAGTATCTTATGAAGAGAGATAAGAAGAGAACAAGACAAAAGTAAAAAGCTGCTTCTGAAGGCATGGGGGTGTTCATTAGGGTGTAATGGACGAAGAGAATGGAAGTCAAACATCCTTTTCCCCTTCACATCTATCTTCTGGCTTGCAAATAGCCAAAGTACTGTCAGAATCTATGTGCAAATCATATCCATGGGAGTGATGGTACAAAGATGTGTATACTAGTACCAGGAGAGAAAAAAAGAAAGAGGCAAAACCAAGTCTGAAAATCTAAAACACAGTGATCCAGTTTTGACAGTTGAGGACAAGAAATAGTTTGTGACCCTTCACAGTTCCTTGCAGATTGGATTCATTCATTTTCCTCTTATATTCCTGCCCCATGCTGTCACTTGTGCCCACACCGCAAAGCAGCCAGCCTACCCCTTTGTCCTCCACCCAGCAGCAGGAGCCACAACACCTACCCATCATACCTCAATGCTGCAGGGGCTGTGAGTAGGAAAAGGAGTCTTGCTATAGTCCTGTTGGGTGTTGCAGGAGTCTGATCCTGCTGTCATTGGTTTGGGGTTTCCTTTTTCCCTTTGAAGTAACGACCCCAGAAGCTTCTTGTGTATCCCTTAATTCACCCAGGCATTTGGGTGAGTGAAGTAGCACAAACAATTCTGTATTGGTGTGCATGGAGAGGTCATGAGGTTTAAGCTATGTTCAATACCTTGATAAGTAAGCTCAATTACTCATAACAAAAGAGGTAATTTTAAAGGTCACATAACTGCTTACATTGTACTTTAGAACACATTGTACTGAAGTCCACCCATGGACTTCAGAAGTAACTATAGGAGGGCTGTACCTCTTGGAATTCTACTGTTATTGGTGGAGCACTGTAGTCACCTATTACTGAAGTGACACCAGACAGAATCTTGCTTACATATATGGTTTTTTTGTTTTGTTTTGTTTTTTTTTTTGTTTTTTTTCCCTTTATTTAAAGACTAGCTGTGCATTTGGGGAAGCAGGGAAACAAATTATGATTGCAGGAGTTCGGGGTGAATCAAGATTTGCTTCAGCGACACGGATTTTTATTTCTAGAAAGAAGAATAGGATGAAAGGAGAATAGGATGAAATAATTTATCAAGTCCTGTTGGTTTTTATTTCGGTATTAAATTTGTAGCACAAAATCATATTTTCAATTATATTATTGACAATAGGCAACAATTTCAGCAGCAGTTCCAAGAGTCCATGGACTATGAAATGTCTTTTTTTCCCTAAGGGTAGTCCCTCTGGATTGGGCCTAACTTTTGTTTACCGGATAACCTGACTTCTACTAATCTGTAGCAAGGTAGCTCATGCTCTAGGAATGGCATACTTATGTTTCCATTTTGAGGTCAGTATGCTGCAGATCCTCGGAATATATGCAGTTATATTCAGCTATAGAAAGGTACATTTAGATATATTTGATTTTTTTGTTAAAAAAAAATATATATATAAGGAACAAACTGAAAAATTTAACCATTACTTATGTAATTAATTAAACAAAAACTAATTACCTAATTAGTATCATTTGCAGGTTGAAAATTGTCACTTGTGTGACATATCAAATTGTCCCAAATTTCAGAACGTCATTTTAATTAGCACAGGTGCAAGAAAAAGTTTCAGGATAGTTCTAACAATTTTGATCTCTTGTCCTGATTTCAGAGTAGTTACACATTTTTAGTTGAATGAGAAACTGTTTTGCTGTGTTCATAAGAAGTTCATTCCTATGAATTGCTGAATTCTCCATTTCACACATTGCTTTTCATTCAGTGGTTTCACAGTCAGGAACATGGCAAGATACAAAGTTTTACTTTCATCAAAATGAACTTCAGCTTCAAATGATTTAATTCATTAACTAATATTTTTGCCCTGGGGACAAAGAAGCTGTGTTTCACATTTGCATGTTTCTAGTGCAAGGGTTGGAATTTTGAGAACAATTAACAAAGGTATTATTTCCAGAGAACCCAGGGAATCTAATGCCTTGGAATTTTCAGTGGTGAAAAAAGTATTCTGCTTTTGAACTGAAAATCTTTTGTTCTTCCAGCACAGTAAGTCAAAAAGAGATGCCTTTTTATTACATTTATAAATGTGGAATATATAGATATAGATATAGTATATTTTCACTTTATTCTTAATTAGAACGATATTTTTTTCTTCAACTTGCACAAAAATGGGATCCAATGAAAACACAATACATCTTTGCAGACAGCAGTTCCCTGGTTTGCAGAAATCCCTCAGTATTTTAGCACCAATTATAGAGAAAAAGCAGTTTGTTATGAGTGTTGAATTGCCTTTTCTTTTCACATGTAGTAGCACTTAAGTGTCATGTTAAGCCTGAGGCAGGAAAGACTTTAAATGACCTGGTCTGACTGGAATTGTGTTTACTATACTTTTTTTTTCTTTTTTTTTTTTTCAAAATGCAGTGCAGGATCTCTTCCCTTATCAGTACCTAAAGTCTAACAGCTTGCAGACTCACATTTCCCCTTCCAGGCAATGTCAGTTTTGTCTGTTGTTTGTCATGACTAAGAGTTTCATGTATTCTGCAGTTTGTATTTTTGCCTTGTACTACCAACTATCAGTCTCTAGGCTAGGAATCAGCATTTTTCAGCTTCCAGAAAATGCCCAAAAGGCAGCTGGAAGCATTGTACATTGAGATGAGTACATACACGTCTTTGTAACTGCATGCATCAAGAATTCTGGCAAAGGAGCTGTAGAAGAGCTCCCTGTGGAACTAAACTGGAGAACGAATAAACTGTGTCTGTAGGGGTTGATTGCCCTTGGCATTTGTGACTGCAGGTGTGGCATGCAGCATTTGCTCATTCAAACCTTCACTGAATCCATATGGCAGAGAAGCCTTATAAACATAATGAATGTGGGAAAATTTCTCACTGGAGTTCACCACTGCTCCCCCATTGCTCACTGTATTCTGCTCCTGTTTGTCTTCATCCAGGCTGCACCTCGTGTTTCTCCCTACCTTGTCTTACACCTGAAACAACCAAGAGCAATACTCTTCTATCCACCCTCCTTCAAACAAACAAACAAACAAACAAACTTCCGCAGACTGAATTATTCCTTGAAGCTTCCTTCTTTCACTCCTGCCATACCCTCTAAATATCTTGTGGATTTGCATTTGCCTTGTCTCTTCACTGCATACATGTAAATTCCCGAGGACAAATGTATATATATATATATTAATAAGCTTTTTGTGGCCTAATTTCATGCTCTGTATGGTGCCAGGTGCACCAGGGATGCTAGCAACATGCTAATAGAAATCACACACCATGTTATTTGGAAAGCAAAATGCAAGAGACAGAGGTAATTGGATTATTATTATTTTTATTTTATTTTATTAATATTATTATTTTGTAAAGTGTTAAAGAAGACTTTTTTAAAGAAACTTCTCTTACAGTTTTGGTCAGCACACACATATGTACTTGCACTTTATTTTTTTTCTGGCCTTCACAAAGGCCTTAGAGATGTCATGACAAGAAGAAGGAGAGTAGCTCCATGGGTTTTGAAATCAATGTTTTATGTCAACGGACCATGGGTGTTACAGCCATTATTTGCTAGATTCACTTTCCAAACCAGAACTACAGAGGAATTATGAATTGGCAATTCCACAAAAACATCTCTCAATCATGTTCAATCTTCTCTCTGTTCTCTAGGTACTGCATATTCTTGAGGGTAGGCTGCTCTGAGAAGGGTTCTTCAAGAGTGTGTATGTGCACAGCTAAAATATAATAGGAAACATCATGGAGTGAAGGATGTGCTGGACAAGAGAAGCCTGACAAGAGAAGCCTCTGAAGGAAGAGAATTCAGGTCCCTCATGCACTTTGTTGATCACAGTTAGTGTAAAACACATGGAGACGCTTGTACCAAGACTGCTGACCATTGTCTTACAGTACAGTTACAGGTCCAAAGACTTGTACATGTCCAGTGTGAATTGGCATCTTTCAAGAATGGAATAAAACAAGGTTTTAGTGGGACTTCCCAAGACTCACTTTTATCTCTTCCATAATGTCT
This sequence comes from Oxyura jamaicensis, assembly GCF_011077185.1. Classification (NCBI taxonomy): domain Eukaryota; kingdom Metazoa; phylum Chordata; class Aves; order Anseriformes; family Anatidae; genus Oxyura; species Oxyura jamaicensis. Next base: position 17,127,855 of record NC_048926.1, on the reverse strand, counting down.
TGCATCGGGATGTATCGAGTCTATAGATTAGTAGTGTTATGTTAATACAGTATACTCTAGTGTCTGAACTCCAGGCTGGTTTCCTTAGTTAAAGGAAAGTGCATCCATAGTCAGTTAATTAAATTCACCCTGACATTTTTTGATTTTCAGTCTAGTTAGAACAGTTTTTAACTCATGAATTGATTATGATTAAAAAAAAATTAATATTAAATTATCTACTGACAAAATAGGAAACTTTTAAATCAAGGATCATGAGAATTACTCTTCTGAAAAAGCTGAGATCACTAGAAGAACATTTTTTATGCAAAATAATGTAGAGAAACATTTAAGAGGATTAATTATTACATTTTACTTAAATATCAAGCATCCATTATTTTCATTTTAGAACTCTTAAAAATTAAATTAAGAAACAAAAATATGAAGATGAGCAGGTTGCATTAAAGAAAAAGCTTTAAATTGTTTCTATTTTTCTGGCTTATTTAACCAAGAAAAATAACTGCTTAAAACAAATGAAAAAGGAAAAAAAACATATCAAATTACTTTGAGATATAAAAAAATATTAGAAACAATAGAAGATTACACTCTAAATATGAAATTAACTCATTATGTTTGTTTAGAATGTAATGTTGTAATATTTACCATATGTTTATCTAATATTTTGTAAATAATTGTAAACCTTCATGCATTTAAAGGATAGAATGCACACACATCTTTGAATAATTAGCTGTTATATTATAGAATCAGATATGAATGAACCAAATATCAACTCTGATTTTTTAGCTGTTGCTACAAAACAGATAGATGAGATCAACCACTGGGGAAAACAAACAAACAAACAAACAAACAAAAAACTGTAGAATTCAAGAAGGTGGAAGAAAACATCTAAGAATAAGTCATCCTGCTTAAACTCAGTTACAGTATGGAGTCATGTATGAGAATAACCATCAGACTTCAAAAAAAAGATATTCTATATGTATAATAGAACTCAATTCAAAAATAACCCAACCCCCCAAATAAATAAATACATAGAATATCGTGTTATGGCTTTAATTCATCATGGCACTATTCCTTGTTTTACAATGATATTGCTGTCAAAGTTACATTACTGTAAAACTAAAAGGAATACAAAGATGAATCGTTTTTTTGTTTGTTTGTTTGTTTTGCAATGTAAATAAAGTACCTGCTATCTAAGTCATACAATTCTCAATCTTCCTTCTTCAGAATTAGATTTCAGAAGTGTGAAAGGAATTGCAGAATATAAACTACCTTTCCAATCTGAGCTTTCTCCATCCTTTTTGTGGGAGACGGTTTATGGGCGCTTTTGATCTTCACTATGAACGTCAACTAATGTTTACTTCTTGGACTTGGTTTTTTTCCCTCCTCCATATGGTTCCAATTCATTGCAGATTACGCTTTGTTTCCAGAAGTCTTTAGATACTCAGTCCTTACTTTTACAAAGCAAAGTCATTCTATATTGTCTTCTTGATCTTTTATCAATGGTGCAATACTAATCCCTCTGTAAGACTTTTAGTGGCATAGGGATTTTGAAACAGTACCAAATAAATCGAATCAAACCATGTTTGCTTTTGTATATATACTGTCCTTATTCCCTTTATTGAGGACACCTAATAGTGTTTTTCTTCAAGTTCAAAAAGATCATCTGATCCACTGATACTAAAATACTTACTTAGTATCAGTCCACTGATATTAAAATACTAACAGCTTTCACCTCACTTACTTAGTTTTCACTACATATTCAAACTGAGAAAATGAGTTACTGGTTTGACAGAAGTGAGGAAAAGAAAAGAGAGGAACCATAGTTTAATTCCTTTTGTAGAGCCAGTTCTCATGATCTTCAATTTAAAACTTGTTCTCATATTTTAGAAATGCAACTCAATGACAGAGATCAGAATGCCTTTAATGTCTTAAAACTGAATTGGATGACCTACCTGCTAGCTGAATAATTTGTATATTCTTAAGATTTCCAGTACAAAGTATCGGTTCTTCAATTTAAAAATGCTATAGTGAAACCTGTTCATTCAGAAAGGGTTGAATTATATATATATATATGCTGTTAATTCTCTTTCAGATTATAGCCTGTTGCTAATGCACTTCTGTACAATATCCAGAATTGATCAGAGGTGCAGTACTAAGTAGATAAGTAGTACATAAAGATATAGTTTAAGTCTGATTGTGCCCACCTTTCTTAACTATTGTGAGACTTCAAAATCTTCGTGTAGGTAGTTGCTGTTTCAAGCAAGCTGAGGAAACTCCTGGCTGTCCTGAGGAAGAAATTAAATAAAGGTTAAGTTTTATTTGTTTTTTTTTGTTTGTTTGTTTGTTTAAGCACTGACAAAAAGAATGTACAAAAGCGTTACTTATATTAAGTAGGATAATTCAGAATTAGGTAAAAAATACGTCTTCCAAATAAAACCAGTGATCATTTAATGCTGAAATGGTATCTAAAATATTACAGTTAAAATGATTAAAAGCAGCATGTGAAGAAGATAATATTCATCAGAAGAATTTTCATTCCTAGACAGATTAAATCTGGTCATGAAACACAGCTTGAAAGTGAAGTTCTTTGTTTCATGAAGAGCAGTCTGTTTCAAAGCAAAATTAGTGCCTTCTCTGTCCTACTATTGACCTCGACTTTGACCTGGCTGGACCACCCTTACTACAATGGGAGGTAATAAAGTCCCCAGGCTGGCTCGGCCCTAGGTTTCAGTTAAGCAGAGACTATCAATCATGCAAAATTAAGTATAGTGGTTTTGTGATGTGGACATTTACTAGGAACTGAACTGAGATCACTAAGCACTACTCATTTACATTTCCAAGGAACACTCAAATTTAAATAAGGACATTAAAGTAACATTTCTGAACATTTTAACAGTTAGATCAGAAAGCAATTTAATGGTAAAGTTAGTTAAATCAAATTGCACTGAAATTTAGTGTCTAGAAAATTAAAATAAAAGTTTTGCTGTAAAATAATAATTTTATTATCCTATATTCAATTAGAAACTGTAACCATCTGCAAAAGAAATTCAGTTATGTATGATATATATTATATATATCTAGATTAACATTAAAAGAATGAAAAAAAAAATGATGCAAAAATAAATACTTTTAAAATTTGATTATTTAAGCATTCAATTCTTAGTTTCCAAATAAGATACAGAAATACACAATATTCCCATGTCAGCTAACATTATTTCATTCAATCTTGATCTTTTGCACATCTGAAACTCGTGGAGAGCTGACAAGCTCCCTAGAAGTCAAGAAGGGGAGGAATGCTTTCCTATTATTATAAATATAGTACTAAGAAGTCCCACAGTCCTGAAGATCCTATTGCTGTCAGCATGACTTAAAGTCTGAGGCTTTCTCCATCTCAAAGACTTTGTCATTCTGTGCAGAAAATAAAATTGTGTTGGCACACTTTGACATGGCACCCTCTTCCCACTTCAGCAGGTGAGCAGAGGGCCGGGAGAAGCCTTTGGTATTTTGAAGGCAAGCTCTGGTTATGCAGAATATTTGTGTTCCCTGGTTTATCAGGGACTTCTCACAAAAGCAAATTGCTAGGAAGAGTTGAAGGAGACGAGGAACAACATTTCTTTTGTCTGTCTCAGGATCTGGCCATAGTCTGTTTTCATACATTCATTAGTGAGGGAAACAGTTCCTGGAGCTTATCTTCTTAGTCACAAAGTCTATAAACAGATTTAAGTAGATGCTCAGTTTCTGAAAGGAAACTTTTGCATTCCCCAGAGAATAGTCTCACTATCCACTGTGGGGTCATGACCCCCAGGTTGTGTATCAGCAATACCAAAGATATCCTGTATCAGTCCCATGCGGCTCAGAACTGCTGAAGACTTCTGTCTTATTATTCTCACACCTCCAGCAGAGAGATGGATGGGTGCCCTAATGTTGATTGGCATGCCTCATTTCTCTGGTAGGTTTCCTAAATTCTACTTGCAAAACTGTTTGAATAATTAAAAGGCAGAAGGGGCTGTATGTAGGGACTCCTCCGCAGGAATGCCATACAGTACATCTCTTTGACCATACAAATAATTTTATTAATGATGGAAATCTGACCATTCTCTCTCTGCCCTCAAAAAAAAGTGGCTTGGTCCTGTACTATCCTGTGTAGTTCTACAAAAAATATTTTTTTTCTCAAGTTTTGATTCATCTTTAATCAAATTTTCCTGTTTAATATTTTCAGGTATGCAACCCAAAAGAATAAAATGAGGAACATAGTTTCTTTCTTGGGAAAACAAGCGGGTGAGCAAGGTTGCTGTGAAGTTTAACAAAGCCGTGTGTGATTTGGCAGCCAAAAAACTGATACCATCAGGAGCTTTTCAAACTTGTTTGCTCAGAAATCAAGATGATATCACTTTGGCAAGATGCCTTCCTGACAGAGTGAATACTTAACCTGAATTCAGGAATTGGTCATCTTTGTTTCTCTAATATCTTCAGTCTATATTTTCTAATATTCTTCTGACACTACAAAAATAATTTTAAAAATTCCTAGCTTTGTTAAATATATTCAAGTCTGTTAACTTCATAGGTGATAATATTCTAGCATTATTATCCTGTCTGTTTTCCTTAACATTTGGTGATTTGATTAGTGTTTTTGTGACCAAGTAAGTCAATTAAAACAATAGTAGCATTTCTATTAAAACAATGGTGAGTGTTGAATTTTACTCATTGAGCGTCCTTTTAATATTTTCTGTTTTTAATTTAATGCATGGCTAGAATCAAGTCAAACCCACAAAGAGTGGGATTGGATTGCACAGCCCTGTGCTGCAAGATATGTTCTTCATCAATAGGGCTAGAATACTCAGATTTTCAGGGACAGTTTTAGACTCTGAGTGTGTAGGCCTGTGCAGATATGGCCATATTGCAGGACTTAGGAGTATTCATTTCATTGATTGATGCTGATGGAAAGGAGGAAAGGAGATTTAAAATACTTCCAAACTCTCTCACCAGATCTATATCCAGTCCACACTACAGGCAGACTTAAATCTCTTAAATTAAGGATAACTAATAACCTTCATGTGGCCCAACCACAACAGGTGGATGGTGGCACAAATTTTCTCAGTGAATTCCAGAGATCTTTCTTGACAGCAGCATAACACAGATGTAGAAATGTTTGATTTCTTTCCATCCTATAAGTCTGTCCCACTGTCTCCTGTAACTTGTCCAGTCTATATAATTAATTTGTTTCTTTCCCTCTTGGTTGCTCGTCATAGTCTGTGTTCACTCTCTCCCACAGTCCAGACATACTTATTCCACTAATGCTTATGTTTCAAGTCTTCACCCAAGTACTACATGCCTAAAATAGATAGATGGATGGGAATATATTATTCTGTAATGCATGTTAAATGCATTTGCTAAAGACAGGAAGTCTTCGTATCTCAGACAGGAACTGAAGTTTTAAGACTGGGTATTTTGAGACTGTACATCAAGATTAATGCTATTTATCATGGATAATTCATAATTGTTCCCGTATGACAAACTAAGGAAAGCTGAAAGCATTGTCTATTTGTGTTTGGCACTGAGAAAGGAGAGCAATACCTTAAATGGTGCCTTTTAACTCTCAGTCAAAAAGTGGCACATCGTATAATCAGTATGTTGTCTTCTAAATTATTTCTATCACTTCATATTAAATTATAAGGAAATAAAAATGTGTTCATGAAGTGGATAATGTATAATTTAGATTTGAATAGTTTATTCTAGACCTGAGTCATATTCCTCCATTGTTCATGTTCTCATTTGCAAATCCCAATCCTTCAACTGTCTCAGAGAAAATGAAGCTACTAACATACGGTAATAGATCTGACTGATGTGCTTATGCCTTTACAGGAACATACATTTCATTCCTATAATCTCACTACAATCAACAGCAGGAAGTCTTCCTAGCCCACACCTTTGCCTATTGATTTCTGTAAGGAAATTCTGGTTTATTTTGTCCTGCATTCAATCCTCACCCATCCTTTGGGTGTACATACAATATGTTTTTTCATTTGTCAGTTTTTTTATATGCCCATACAATATGTATTGTATGCACTTTTGGGTGAGCATACAATAGAACATAGAAGCAATGTAAACAAAGGGTATCTTTTATTCATGGTCAACATAAAAACATTCAACATTTCACAGGCCCAATAATATTAAATACTTGAGTCTCAGATAGGAATATACACTGTTCACCAGAATCACATAATTAATAAACATGCAAACCATCAAGAGCAATCAGCAATCTTGGACAAGCACCAAGTTATTAAAGTTGTTAAAAATAAAAAATAAATTAAAAAATCAGGCAACCCATTTTCAAGCATTTTCTGTTTTACCATTGTTCTGTATATGACAGTGAAAAGTGTCACCCATTACACATACCATATACGTTCAGTGTACTCATCAGGTTTTTCTTCTTAGGTAACAATGGGAAAAATGCCACAACAGGAAACCCTCTAAATTAAAATTACTCTCAATAACATCAAGCTGAGTTACAGCACTTCCACTGCTATTATTTTTTCTTCATGCTTAGTACTGTACTAATACTAGGTGTTATAGAACTCATGTTATAGAGCATGATTGAAAAGCTCTGGGTATATGAGAATTAATCTCCTTTCATCATGACAGAGTAACCTATTAAAAATGGTCTTACCTATATAACTACTGAGAATTGCTTTTGGAATTCAATCAAGTAAAAGAGATTCAAATACTCCTTCAAAAAAGTGCATGAGAACAGAAAAATCTGAAATGCATACAAAGTACCACAAGAAAGATATTTCAAATGTATTTTGAGTATCAGGACTAGATTCTGTGGTGAAAAAAGAAAAAAAAAAAAAAAAAAAGACAAGGCAAGGAAAATATTGTAATGCACTGCATCTAAATGGGTGGTTACCAACTTATCTAGTAAATATATGTGGCAAATGACACATACCTATTTAATGACACTTGGAGTTCATGTGAAGTTTGGCAGTGTAATAAAAGTCTTATCTCTTGCCTCCACTGTTATTGCACAGATTTAAACTGCTGTCTCAGAGGCAGTTTTACTATCTTTTTCAATCTCTCCCATAAAAGTGAGACTTGATTTGCTCAGCATGAGAACAGATCAATAAAAGCTGAGTTATACAGCAGATTAGATCACTAACTCAGAGATCAAAGATGTTAAATACAAGTTGCATAGAAACAATTAGATCAAAAGTGCAGTTCGAATGTACAGTACTTGTTTGTAAAACTCAAACAAAATATCATCCTGATATTAAAAATAGATTGAAATATTTTCCATTTTATTAGTTTTATCAAGAAATAAGAAAGGGCATTGTTTCTGAAAAGTCAAAGCCTCCATTTCTAATAATAAAATTATTCTAGTGTTTGATTATTTTAGGTAATTTTTCTAATTACCAGAAATCTATCTGCATGTAATCTTACGGATTCTAAAAAAAAAAAAAAAAATAATAATAAATTAAAAAAAAATAACTGGGTTCAATAAAGAAACATATCACTGGAATACTGACAATTTTCCTGAGCAAGGATCCATAGATGTCTATATGCTCTAAAAACAGAAGAAGGAAAGAAGGAAAGAAGGAAAGAAAGAAGGAAAGAAGGAAAGAAAG
>NC_048926.1:17083825-17090236 GCF_011077185.1 Oxyura jamaicensis | reverse complement strand
CATACCAGCCCACCCCTTAATTCTCACCCACAAGCTCTCCACTTGTCCTTCTGTACTGGGTCTGGCTGGGATGTTAACTTTCCCTGCAGCAGCCCATACAGTGCTGTGCTCTGCACTTGTAGCTAGAACAGCAGTGGTATCACACCAGTGTTGTGTCTGCTGCTGAGAAGTGCTGGCACAGCATCAGGACTCTCTCTGACCCTCCTAGGGGGTGGGCAAAAAGTGAGAAAGAAACATCACCAGGGCAGCTGACCTAAAACAACCAAAGGGATATTCCATACCATATGATGTCCCACTCAGCAATAAAAGGTGGAAAAAGGAAGAAGAGGGGAGGGGTGGGCTCTCATTGCGAAAACGTCTGTCCTCCTCCCAAACACTGGCTATGTGCGTTGAGGCCCTGCTTCAAGGACGTGGTCAAGCATCACTCATTTGTGGGAAGTAGAAAGTAGTTTCTTTCCTCTGCACTTTCACATAGCTTTTACTTGTTTTGTTTAGTTATTCCCTTTCCCCCTCCTTCTTCCCCTTTCCCTTTTTTCCCTTTAGTTGAATTAATTAATAATAATATTTCCTTAATAATATATATATATATATATATATTTCCCTTTAATTGAATTATCCTTATCTCAACCCGTGAGTTGTTCTTTCCTTTACTTCTTCCCCTCCTCATCTGAGGAGGGGGAGTGAGAGAGTGGTTGTGGTGTTCAACTGCCTAGGATGGTAAAACCACCACGCCTTCACCCTCCCCCAGGTGGAGCTGGGTACACTCTAATTGCTCCCTCACATAAAGGGCAACCCCATTCCCTCGCTTTCCCAGCCTGTCTTTCCTAAAGAGGACATAGCCCTCCATGACAGTGTTCCAGTCATGAGAGCTGTCCCACCACATCTCAGTGATCGCAACAAGATCATGGCCCCGTGACCAAACATAGATCTCCAGCTCATCCTGTTTGTTTCCCATGCTCTGCACATTGGTGTACAGGCACTTTAGGGAAGCAGCAGGTGCAGTTACCCCTGGGGGGATGCAAGAAGATACCGGATGGGACATTGTGAACACTACCTTCTCTGAGGAGCTCTCAGACAATCCTATGGGAGAGCTCAGAGGTTTTTCCCTGTCTTCAACAGTGACAGTGGTGTCGACTTCCCCCAGCCATTCTCTGTCACTTGACTCAGTTCCATCTGTGCCACAGCTTTCCTTATCCCATCCCAGCACATCTGGACAACATCCCTGTACTCACCCCCAAGTGACAAGTCCCTATATCCACTTCTTGTGCATTTTCTTCTTACGCCTCAGTTTGACCAGAAGGTCCTAAAGAGTGGCTGGAAAGCTGCAGGTCTAAAGGAACCTTGGGGTATTGGTCAATATCTGGCAGATTCTGAACCAACAGAGTGCTCAGGTGGCTAAACAAGGCTAACAGCATCCTGGCTTGCATGAGAAATAGTGTAACAAGCAGGAATAGTGATTGTCCACCTGTATTCGGCTCTGATGAAGCTACATACTTTGTCGTAAAATACTGTGTTCATTCTTGGGCTCCTCACTACAAGGACATTAAGGTGCTGGAGTTTGTCCAAAGTAGGACAACAAAGCTGGTGAAAGGTCTAGAAGACAAGTCTAGAGGAGTGGCTGAGGGAGCTGAGGTTGTTAAGCCTAGAGAAAGGGAGACTCAGGGAATAAATACTGATGAATTAGTCTCTACAGCTACCTCAGAGGAAGTTGGGGGTGGAGTGGGGGGTGGGGGAGGACTGTCACTTCTCCCAAGCAAAAAACAATAGGTTGAGGAAATGGACTCAGGTTGTGCCAGGGGAGGTTTAGGTTGGATGCTAGGAAAAAAATATTTACTGAAAGGGCTTTTAGGCATTGGAATGGGCTGCCCATGGAAGTAGATTAATCACTATCCATAGAGGTATTCAAAAGACATGTAGATCTGGTGTTCAGGGATATAGTTTAGTGATAGACTTGGCAGTACTAGGTTAACATTTGGATTTGATGATCTTAGAGGTCTTTTCCAAGCCAAATGATATTATGATTCTAATCTTGTAATTAAGTTTCTATGTAGATAGAGATGTAGGTGGAGACAAGTTAATTATCACCAATGATAAATAGGTCTTGTAGAATGTTGTGGCTCAAATAAGCTGAAATCAAATGTTTGACCTGCCTTTCCCAGGACCCTTGAAAATTAAAAAGAGTCGTAGCTGCCACATCTATAGCCTTGCACCATTATCTCTTTTTTCTAGATAAACCCTCTGGCTCTAACCTTCAGGACCTCACCTATGACAGTCAGAATTTCAGTTCTTCCAATTTTTAGAGAAGGATCTGTGTATAACAGTTCACTTATTCCAAGTGTTTCTTTATTTACCTGCTCTACTCCCCTCTCAAAATGCTGCTTCAGTGCTACAGACTGGACAATAAACACCTCTAAACCAAATGAACAAAAAGTTATTCATAAAATTATACTTAACATGAATTTTGATACGCAAAATTATGAGACAAATGGAAAGTCTGTGCAGAGATTACTAACAGTCTTCAGTATGTTGTGGTTTAACTTGGCAGGCAGCTAACCACAGGGCCATTCACTCACTTCCTCTTTTTGAGTTAGGGGACAGAACTGGCAAGAGGTAAACTCATGGGTTGAGATAAAGACAGTTTAATAGCTTGAAAAAGGGTGGGAAATTAATAATAATAATAATTATATATATATACATATATATCTACACAATGAAAAAGAATATACCAGACAACTGATGCACAGTGCAATTTCTTGCCACCCACCAACAGATGCCCAGCCAGTCCCTGAACAGCAGCAGCCCCTCTGGCCTACTCATCCCAGCTGTTTTCAGCATGAAGCCATGTGATATGGAATATCACTTTGGCCAGTTTGGGTCAGCTGTCCTGATTCTGTCCCTTCCCAACTACTTGTGTACCCCAAGCTTCCTAACTGGCAGGGCAGTATGAGAAGCTGAAAAATCCTTGACTTAGTGTAAGCACTGTTCAACAACAAATAAAACATCAGTGTGTTATCATTTTTATTTTTCTACTAAATTCATACCAGCCACCAAGAAGAAAATTAACCCTACCTCAGTTGAAACCAGGACAAGTGTAAGATCTAAAGAGTGTCCAATTAGTTTAATAGAAGACAGGCTCAAAACCTTTTTTGTTTTTATTGCTACTATTATTTTTTTTTACTAAAAGTCTATGTAGTTTTAGAGGAACATAGGAGGAGTGATGGACAAACAATAGACTAAACTGAGGATTCATAAATGCATGGAAATTGAACCTGACTCTATCGTTAAGCTACTTGTGTTTGAAAGATGCTCAGGCAAAATTTCATGTATATTTTCACTCTTAATATCTTGCATAGGTATCCTTATGAAAAACCTACCACCTTTAGTGGTTCCTTAGATTGAAAATAAACACTACTCTCATGGTTTATAACATCTTTATAGTTAAAAATACATGTTTGCCTTTGTAGGGAGAAATCTCTTGCAGCCAAAGCTCAATTAGAATTGAAGATGGCCAGTATTATGGGGGATAATAATAAAGGTTTTTTTTGTTGTTGTTTGCTTGTTTGTTTTTTTAACTATGTTAACAAAAAGAGGAACAGAGAAAACATGGTCCATTGATGGGGATGGTCACCTCACAAACAGGGACATAGACAAAGCAAAAATATTTAACGTTTTCTTCACCTCTTTCTTCACCTCTTTAATCAACACCCCTGATGGGCTATAGGACCCAGCATACCCTGAGTTGGAGGACTGAGACTGTGGATATGATAAATTCCCAAACAACCTCAGGGCTGTGTGGGATTTGCTGCTCCAACTGGATGCATATATATCTGTCGGGCCTGATGGGATTCATCTCAGTGTACCCAGAGAACTGTCTGATGTCATTGTGAGACCTCTCTCAATAATTTTACAATGTTCTTGGGAATATGAAGAGGTCCCAGTAGACTGGAAGCTGGAAAATGTCATTCTAATTTTCAAGAAAGGCAAGGAAAGACCCTGCTAATTACAGGCTTGCCAGTCTCACTTAATTGCCTGAAAAAAAAAAAAAAAAAAAAAAAAGAGAGAAAATTATTCTGAGAGTTATTTGAAAACACCTGAAAGACAATGTGGTCATTGGTCATAGCCAACAGGTGTTCATGAGGGGAAGGTCCTGCTTAACAAACTTAATTTCCTTGTATGACAGGGTCACCCATCTAGATCACCAATGGAAGCCAGTTGATGTAAACTTTTGGGATTTTGGTAAAAACTTTGATACTGTTTCTCATAGTATCCTTCTGGACAAAATGTCCAGCATACAGTTAGACAAATACATAATATGAAGGGTGAACTATCGACTGATGGATTGGACTCAAATGATTCTAGTAAATGGGATTACATCAGGAGGGCAGCCAGTCCCTAGTTGGGTTCCGCAGGGCTTCATTTTAGGGCCAGTTCTCTTCAACGTTTTCATAAATGGCTCAGGTTGTCCCCTTGTATTCTTCTCTGGTGAGGCTGCACCTCTAGTACTGTGTTTGATTTTGTGCCCCTCAGTACAAGAAATACATGGAGGTCATGGAGTGTCTCCAGAGAAGGGCTATGAAGCTGGTGAAGGGCCTGGAACACAAGTCCTATGAGGAGCGGCTAAGGGAACTGAGGAGACCTTAAGCTCAGGGGAGACCTTATTGCTCTCTACAACTACCTGAAAGGAAGTTGTGGGGAGATGGGGGTCAGCCTCTTCCTGCATGTAACTGATGATAGGACTAGAGGGAATAGCCTCAGCTTGCACCGGGGGAGGTTTAGGTTGGAATTTAGGAGAAATTTCTTCTCAGAGAGTAGTCAGGCATTGGAATGGGTTTCCCAGGGAATGGTTTTCCCATCCCCAAACGTCCCTGGGGATGTTTAAGGAGATGTTGGACTTGGTGCTTGGGGACATGGTTTAGTGGGTGACATTGGTAGTAGGGTGATGGTTGGACCAGATGATCTTGGAGGTCTTTGCCAGCCTTAATGATTCAATGATTCTCTGATTTTAAGATGCAGGACTCAAAGGTGTTTTGTACAATTTTGTAAATGACACTACATTAGGAGGAGTAGTTGAGTCTGTTGAGGGTAGAGAGACCTTTAGTTGCCTCATGACAATGTAAAGAGCTGGGCAATCACCAACCACATGAAGTATAACAAGAGCAAGTGCCAAATTCTTTACCTGGGAAAGGGCAACCCTGGATATATATATATACAGTAGTTTTCGTACTTACTTTTAAAGTCATAGAATTAACCCCAACATGGAAATACATTATAGCTATAAACTAAATCTTGTACTTTTGCAAGCAAACCTGTTTCCAATGGGTTTGTCTGCTGAGAATATTAAATGTACAAGAATAACTAGCAAAGACAATCCTGTTGCTTTAAGAAATATACAAGTTCTTGTTTCTGAAGCAAAAGGACTCTCAGTAGCAGTCTGATACATTTCAGGGAGGAAACATGACAGATGCATAGCACTGAAGGAGATCAGCATTTCAGCCTCCATCTTACAGACACCTTTTCTGCCTCACACCCTACTTCTGCGAGGTATTGTAGAAACAGATTTCTACTTTGCACTCCTGGCTGGTCCCAGTGAAAATAGAGCCTTCCTGTACTTTTGCAAAGCATTGCACAATCCTCCTGGACCTTATAAATGGCTGGGGGACAAAAGTAATTTCTCTGAGTAGCAGTATATGTAAAATTCTCTAACAGAAGAATTGGCACAGAAGTTTTCTGTGTTTGGACATCCAATATAAAGAAAATGAGAAAACAGAAGCACAAACTCATTATGATCTTGGATAACATCAGTGCAAATGGAACAGTTTAAAATATTTCAGAATCCAGAGGAATTCAGCCTTAGTGACCCAGATTTTCACAGATGTTTCCAGATAGTAATTCCAATGGTATAATTTTGTGGTTTATAGAAACATCTTATGGCCAGTACAATTGTAGTTCAGTTTAATAATGCTTTTGAAGAACATATCAAAACTCTCTCTGACAAATGGAAAAACACAGGTTCTTCAAATATGTCTGTCAGTGTATAAGCTTGTATTCCATAAGAAACTAAAATCTTTGCATTTTTTCTAGAAGATGTATTCCAGGTCATGAATTATCTTTAAGTGTCTGATATAGAAGATGGTTTTAAGTGCTAAGAATTTAAGTGATATTTTTCTTGAGAAATGTAGCCATTGGTTGATTGCCATGTTTAAGAGCTCTTCACTTTTTGTCCAAGACAGGAAAAATCTTTTATTTCTTTGAAGATTTACTCTAGGGGTCCCCTCCACTCTTCTACATGTATGAAAAAGTTGTCATCCTGTCCTTTGAACTGATCTCTCTATAGCTGAAAGTGATTGACCTTTGGAGTCTTGTAGTTACACTTCACCTGTGCTGCACCCCCCTTTTCTTTCCCCTTTCCCC
>NC_048926.1:17081145-17083725 GCF_011077185.1 Oxyura jamaicensis | reverse complement strand
TCCCCCCCCCCCCCCCCCAATAAAAATGTCATGTGTCATGGTCACGTTTTGACAAGAAATTAAGATAGAAACTCACTGAAGTGCTCCAGAAACTAGAGATCTTCACAGCTTGAAGAACAACAAGCTATTTTGTTAAAGGAATAGCAGTTGTCTGAAGACCAAACTGGAAGTATTGCAGGCATACATGCTCAGCCAGCAGTTGTTTCATTCTGGTGAAAGATCAAGCAGAGACCAGCAAAGGCTGTTTTCCAAATGTGAATAAGTATTCATGAAAAAAACAACCTGCAACTGGGACTGGGAGGGGTTTAAACATGGACATTTTTAAGGTGTAGACATCTTTCATGAAGACTGGAAGATTGTCTTTCACTAGTTTGTGTCTGATACTCTGCCTCCACACTTCTAGAAGCAGAAGCTGAAAGCATGCTCTGAGGCAAATGTAGGTCAACTAATATCAGGATTTATCTCGTTCACAGAAGTATGTCTTCTGGTGGACTCTTTTCCTCATTTCTCAGCAAAGGTTACTCAGGCTCTTATCTCTTTTATATTCTTCTTTAAAGAGCACCTTACTTAGATTTTATGTTTTTTTCAAGACAGATCTTCCAAGTTGCTTGTGAATTTTCTTGTATCAAAGGGTACTGTAGAACATATGCTTCTGTAGAGGGAAGTGGCTTAAAATAATATTTATTTGAATGCTAACCTTGATTCATATAAATAGCTAAAGTAGATTCATGTCAGTACCACTGAAAATTTCATCACTCCCGTAATGAACATAGAGTATCTTATGGTAAAATACCTTATCGCATACAATTTATTTGGGAGGTTATTTACTACATTCTCTATTCAATGAATAGAGCATAGTGCAGATGATAATTATCACATATGTACATATATGTCTTTATAAAACAAGACAATTTTTAACTGATTTCTTTAAACATTTCTTTAAGAACAGAAAACTCAGAATGCTGAAGAACAGAATACTGAAGAACAGAAAACTGATGGATAAGGTTGGGATTCAGGACACAGGGAATTACTTTTTACTCAATTTTATTGTGTCTTATGAACTTGTATTGCTCTATATTATTTTGGTCAAACAAAGGCATAGTCTATCAGTGGAGCAGTTTTTATTGTCACTGGTGGCACTGATTGAGGGAAAGAGAGGCTGCATCTTTCTTTCCCCTCATGATTAAACCGCATTTCATCAAGGTTACATTTATCATACTTCTCAAAATCCAACTACCTGTATCTACCCACATTTCCATTTTGGTTGTTTATTTTTTTCTCTCTCCTTTTTGCACTGTACTCTCTCTTTTTCTTCTCCCTGTTCTGAAATATTAGATCAATAGCAAGAGCATTTTTTTGTGTGTTGATACTGTTCCCCTCCAGAAAATTACAGTATATTGCACAGATATATTTGATGTCTGCGGTAAGGACATAAAATCACAAAGCAGCTGATGCAGTGTTTATCATTTTAACACTTCTAGTCAAAATAACAAAAGCTTTTTTTTCTTTTTTCTTTTTTCTTTTTTTTTTTTTCTTCAAAAGAATGATATTTAGAGGTGTTGATGTAAGTCAATCAATAATTTATCAACATGTTCTCTTTCTCCACTGCCAACCAGATGCTTCTAGCTTTGCACTGCCAGACAATGTCAGCTGCAAAGCATAATGGTCTTGTGCTCCCTGTAGAAATAAGACCATAAATATTTAAAAAATCTTTCTACAGGAAATGAGGGGGAGTTGGGATTGAGGTGAGAGATTTTGTTGGTTTACTGTCAAAGTAATGCAGATCTACATATTTTATGGGCTAGTTTTATCAGAAATGGAGACAGGGATGTTGCACTTGGATTTTTATCTCCTGATATGACTTACAAATCCAAATCTTTTCATGGGAATTTGTTGAAGACATCTAGTCAAGCTTTCTAGGGGTTGGACAAGCAGCAGAATGTTCCTTTATCAGTTGGCTTGGCAATTAGTAAAAGATATCCATAGGTTTCAGGTTGAAGCCTAGCTGAAAATCCACTTGGACTCCTATCTGCAAAAATTTTCTTTTGACAAAGCACTGTATATATATATAAATATATATAAATATATATACATATATGTTTATAAATATATTTTTTTTTTTTTTTTTTTTTTTTTCCCAGGGAACAAGGCTGAAACAGTAAGTAAAGTTGTGGAGCTTTCTGTCTCAAATAATTTTCAACACAGTATTAATGATTCCAGGAAGCAGAGGTCTAAGATGATAGACAGTATTACTGGCACCGTACAAAGCATAATATAACCAGAAGACTAGTAAAGACTGCTGAGGCCTGGGGGTAATGAGAGAAAGATGAGATGAGACAGAGAAGAGGAAAAATGCTGTTATCAAAGTTTGATAAAGTAATTATCATGAGTCATAACAGACAAATGACTAATTACACTTCGTCATTATATATTAAGTAATATAAAATTTATTCTATAGAAGGCATTCCACTTGCTACTTGGCAAGGTCATATCAATTGAACACACCCAATGGCTACACAGAAAAGGACATTTATTAAAAAGAGACTAACATAAGAAAAAGTATCTTGAAAAGTAGTGTTC
>NC_048926.1:17071814-17081045 GCF_011077185.1 Oxyura jamaicensis | reverse complement strand
TTTTTTTTTTTTTTTTTTTTTTTTTTTTTCTGCAACCTTCCCCTTCATAAAAACAGTAGTGTAATATCTGTACCCACTCTGCACACTTATTTTCTAAATTTAAAATGGTTTACATATTGGAGTTCAAAGGCTGAATAACTGGGAGCACACTATAACTTACTGTGCATACTCTGAATCATGTAAAAGTCAAATGTGGATCTTCTCAAGGTGCTAGCTTAGTTATGGAAACATGATATCCCTTCATTTCTTCCATGGTGGTTTATACAAAATGGGAATAGAAACCAGTTAAGTAGAGTCAGTCCAGAATAGAAAAGCCCTATCGACTCACAGCTAATATAGGAGGAGGTCTTCTCATGGGATAGAGTATTATATAACACATACCGTTAATAGCCTATATCTTCTTTTTCAGGACAAAAAAGTATGTGGATATACCTCTGAAATCCAGGATAGTCACATCATTGAGGACTGCTAGTTTCAGTATATTTGGAACTATGGCCTAAATGAGTAAGGCAGGAGGTGCTGGAGAGAGAGTGTGATTTTTTTTATATATATGTGCACATATGTATATATGTATATAAATATAGTGAATGCATTTTTGTCTGTTACCAAATTATATAGGATATTTGGGAATTTATTAGTCTCATGCATTTTCTTTTAGAGTAAAAACTTTTTTTTTAATAAAAATAAAAAAATAAAAAGAATAAAAATAATATGATTACTACATCTGTGCTCAGAACACTAAGATTGACTGCACCATTTCCCCTTTACCTGGACCTCCTTAGGAAACCAGATGGAAACCTTAACAAGGGTTATCCGGGTTAAATACAATTGCAGTAAACTGTACAGCAATGGATAACCTGGCTCTAATTAAAGTTAAAACTTTTTTCCTTTTCCCCACCGCCAAAATTTTGCCTGTGATCTTTTCAAATTTATAGCAGAGAATAAAATGGAATTCATGCTCAACCTATTCCTCTTCACCTCCAGATTACGAATATATTCTCTTCTTGGATATGATAAAGCAACAAATAAGGATGCACTTATGTATGACTTAAAAACTGAGAGCTGAATCACAAAGTTCATAATTTTTCTCCATTAATAGTGGTATTTGCTATCCTAATAATGCTGTTCTGTGAGTTAATATGCATGGAGTCAGTAAGATCTCTCTTCAGCCAGGCATCCAGTCTCCAGTGTTTCACCTCACATTTTTGGATCTAAGTAGGTGTCTCAGAAAAGATGGATTCATCCTACAGCTACTTGTTACTGAAACAGTTCTCTAGCAGTGGATGCCACTATTAACCATAAAATTGGCTAAAATGTTCATTTTGATGTTTTCTTACTTGGATGGATGACATGCAGATAATGAATTTACATGCAGAACAGGCAAGGGCTGGTGCCGCTCTGATGTCCTATGATGTCCCATTGACATGTATTTTGGAAGCAAAGGGTCAATGCCTACTGGTACTGCTTAGATCAGGCTCTAGAACATTTTATTTCAGGAGGGAGGGAAGTCTGACCTAGACATTAACTGCCCCTACAGCTTGTGATTGTCTTTGTTCTTCTGAGGAGCATTCATTTGCTTGTGTTTAAATTCAGTGAGAAATCTGCTTGCATCTACATTATTTAGCTATTTTTAGCAACAAATATTTAGCAAGTACTCTGCATGCATACTAAGTTCAGTATGGCTAAAGCTAGTCATGTCATAGGTCCATGAGAAGGTAATGACAAGAACTTCAAAACATTTACTCATTGTGTTATAAGAATGTCTCTAGAGCTCAAAGTTTTTTTACTATTTGTTTTGGGGCAGTAACATTTATTTTAGGCAGCAATAGATTTGAGTCTTGGATACATTCTCATATGCCATAGCACTTTCAGTAAATGAATAGTTGGAAAACTAATGTGAATCCAATTATATGTAATTTTATCTTTTGTGTGTGAGAGAGTATTTCCCCTTTATTAGGGGAGTGATGGGGGATTTTTGTCCCTATCAGCATAAATTACATATCAAGGAGAAAACAACTTGTTTTCTTGCTACCCATTAATTCCATGAATACTTCTTTGGAAGAAGCCATGCTTTGAAGAAGCAACCATCTTATTCCAATTTTAATCAACGACACTCTGAAGGTAGTCCATGGGTTTCAGCCTCCTTGTCTGACAGCACACCTAGAGTAACTAGTTCACAGTGCCTAGAAGATCATCTGTTTAGTTACAGTTCACTCCTTGATTTCATGATGTCCTCAATATGAAAATCATGTCAGCATGTCATTTTGAGTGCAGGTGTATGGAGTCTGTTACAACAATTTGAAATCTATGTTAGATTTCACCAATACTAAAATTTTGGAAATGCCTAATTAAGTACAAAAATTATTATTAATAATAAAGGTGCAGGATCATCTAGCTCCATGCTTGATTTGGTAATTAAACTTCATTCTCCCTTTTTACTACTCTGCAAAGTTAAGTGGTTGACTGCTTTTCAGAAAAGGGATCTTAATTTTATTCTTTTTACCTACAGTGTATATTTAAGTATTAGTTTAAATTTTGATGCAGGTTTTCTTTCAACATACTCCTACTGAAATCTATCAGCTGGATCCACTAAGTGGAAAAAACTACTCAGAATTAAATATCTGTACTTGTTAAATATTTATTGTTATTTTCATATTTCTGGTTCTAAGAGTCCATCTGCAGTTTCATTATATACATGAATTGATGGGATTTCGTCGTTTGAATTACTACTTATATGTTGCTAGGTGTCTTTATGATCAAGGTATGCAAACAGGTTCCTCTATCACAGACTCCTTCTTTTTCTAGAAAGGATAAGTGACACAGATGTTGACCAGTTTGAATGACTTGTTATATCATTATTGCATGGTCTCTTAAATCAACTGTAGGACAATGTTAATATGTACCTTTGTTTCCCGAATCGTAAGCAGTGATGCTTTATTTCCAAAGAGATAACGGAATAGTTTTTTTGATTTTTTAAATAAACTTTTCAGATAAACTTGTTTAGAGGAACATTAACACTAAATATAATCTTTAGACATCTCAATTTCCATTGGATACTCATTAATAACTGCATAGGGAACTGTTATTCAATGTAAAGTATACAGATTTCTTAAAATCATTTGTATTTGTGTATTACCTAATCATGTGTGATTTAAGAAAAATGATTTAGAAGAGCAAGCAGACTTAAACAAGAGAGATCACCTAAATAAATAAATAAATAAATAAATAATAATAAAAAAAACCTTCTACTGCAGATGGTGTTTTCCAACTAATCATAACAGGGAGAAGCTATTACTTTTTTCTACAATAAAATTAATACTTTGAAGGTTAAAGAGAAGCGAATGGTAAAACTGACTTTAGTGACTTCTTCCCAGATTAATCCCCCAGATGCAACTGCTCTCCATTTTAAAAAGAGATTTCATTTTTAATTATTAAATATCAAGCTGTCCTAAACCTGTTTTCAACGCAGTACTCCCAGTCACACTTTAAACTTCAGTTATCCCTTATTAAAAAAGTAAGCTGTGTTAAAATCTTCACCAGATCAGTCAGTCATATACACCTATTGTTTTCTGTTCCGAATCAGAAAACTGCTCACAATAAATATTTTTTTTTTTCCTTGCTCTATCCCTTTGTAAAATTTTAACTGAAAAGCTTATGACTGACAGACTGAAAGTGCTGTGTGATCACATAGGCTATATTGTGGCTCTGAGGGTTACAACCAGACACAGTGTTAGAAAAAAATGAAGTAAAGTTTTGCCTTGGACCCTGATGGCTTATGGGTTGCTAGAGTGGGCCAAAACCAAGCAAGACCTTCCTCCTTCTGTGGGCCTCCAAATCAGAACTGAAGTATCCAAACTAAAATTTGCAAGCTCAGAACCCCCCACCCTGGGTATTCATAGATGTGGTTAAACTCACCAGGTATCTTTTGATGTTTTTGGTTACAGATTCTGGCTCATAACTGGCACCAGGAACTTAATACTTGTGTCCTGATTGGTGTCCAGTATCTAAGTATTCTTTCAGATCATTTTAATGTAAAAAAAGTACATTTGCCCATGTGGAGTAATTGCCTAAAATAACTAGGAAAATTAAACTAATATTCACATTTTAAAGAAAATGTACAGCATTGAAGAAGCTTTCAGGGTGGAGTGTAGCTGCATTACCTGAGCGTTCCCTAGGCTTCCAACCTTAGATGCTATCGCACTAGGGGAACCTGGTATACTAACTCTAAGGAACAGTACAGACTGTAGAGCAGAGTGGAGACACCACAGCTAGGCTCTGTGGCAAGATGAGGACTCAATTGTTCTTGTGCACACTGAGACTGATAAGCTGCACATTTGCTACCCTGAGACAATGACCTGTCATGTTTTTGACAAAATGCTGTACTCTAGTGAACTTTTGCTCATTATAATATTATTATAATACCAAAACACCTCCATCCCAAAAGCTACCTGCCTCCAAGGTACAACCACCCCTCACTGAGCACGCGCTCTGAATTTCTCAGAGCCTATTACTTTAAAAGGAGATGGGGAAACTTTTTACCAATCATAACTAAGATATGCTTGACTAGAGTCATTCAAGCTCCACATAAAAGATGGTAAGTAATATAAATTGGCTTAAGTGAAAGGGGATGTTAGGGAAGATACCATCACAAGGGAATATACCATCATGAGGACCTTCTGACTTCTGGGATCAGTAGACAGGCTAAGCCTCTCTTTCCCTCCCCCCCACATTGGGACATGGAGGAATAAGATTTGAACATTTGGTTATACTGGGCGCCTCCACAGAAATTTAGAAATCTCTAGCATCTTTGTGCCTTTTAACCCGTTAATAGCCAGGCTGCACACCTGTGTATTTCATGCATGCTAGCTTGCTTTTGCAGACAGTGAATTTATCACCAGCAATCCAAAGAATCTGCATACCTGTTGCTGTAATAAATTGCACTTAATTGCATTGTTCCTAGCCATGATAGTTCTCATTAAACTTGACTAGAGTGAGGGCATTATTGGTGAATCCATGACCATGACAGTTCAGTACCCTGAATCCAACTGGACCCATATCGGTTAATACATTATTGGTGAATCTGTGACCGTGATAGTTCAGTACCCTGAATTCGACTGGACCCATAATGGTTAATCAGCTACACACCTTAATGTGAGAGCCCAAATGAAGCTATTCAGTTAGTTAGTAACTGTAAGTTAATGAGCTTACAGTACTTATTCAGAGCTACCTTGAGACTTTCTACATGATACCCTATTTTGATATATTGGCATGTCCCTCAGGGATCTGAAAGAGAGACAAAGAGGTGTCAGAAGCATTTAGGAACTTGGAATTTAAAATGTAGCAAAGAAGTTTTAAGTCAGTCTCAAATTTCTCAGTTTCACAAAAAGGTTGGCTCAAGCACAGAAGTCCTTTACCAGATATTTTGAACAATTCCTTGACGTGGAAAAGGGAACTTTCAAAATCATGACATAGAATCATAGAATCATAGGAAATCACAAGATAGAAGGGACCCACAAGGATCATTGAGTCCAACTCCTGGCACCACACAGGTGTACTCAAAATTTCAGACCATATTATAATAGAATATCCCAAGTTGGAAAGGACCCATATGGATCATCGAATCCAACTCCTGGCACCACATAGGTCAACACAAAAATTCTGACCATATGAATGAGAACACAGTCCAAATGCTTCTTGAATTCCAACAAGCTTCATTCCATGACTGTGTCCATGGGGAGCCTGTTCCAGTGTGCAACTGCCCTCATGGTGAAGAACCTCTTCCTGATACCCAACCAAAATCTCCCCTGTCACAGCTTGACACCATTCCCTTGGATCTTATCACTGGTCACTAAGGAAAATAGATTGGCTCCTGCCCCTCCACTCCCCCTCATGAGGACGCTGTAGACTGCAATGAGGTTTCCCCTCAACCTCCTCCTTTCCAGGCTGAACAGACCAAGTAACTTCAGCTTCTCCTCATATGTCTTCCCCTCTAGGCCCTTCACCATCCTAGTAGACCTTCTCTGGGCACTCTCCAATAGGTTCACATCCTTTTTGTACTGTGGTGCCCAGACCTGCACACAGTACTCAAGGTGAGGCCACACCAATGCAGAGCAGAGCAGGACAATCCCTTCCATCAACCAACTAGCAATGCCATGCTTGAGGCACTCCAGCGTACGGTTGGGCCTCCTGGCTGCAGGGCACACTGCTGGCTCATATTCAGCTTCCTATCAACCAAAATCCCAGATCCCTCTCTGCAGAGCTTCTCTCCAGCTTCTCATTGCCCAGTCTGTATGTATAGCCAGGGTTGCCTATTCCCAGGTACAGGACCTGGCACCTACTCTTAAAATTCATGCGGCTGGTGGTTGCCTGGCTCTCCAATTTGTCCAGATCTCTCTGCAAGACCTTTCCATCCTCAGCAGAGTCAACAACTCCTCCCACTTTAGCATAATGAGCAAATGCTGGTTCTATATATGTCCTGGTTTCAGTTAGGACAGTTATTTTTCCTCCTAGTAGCTGGTAGGGTGCTATGTTTTGGATTAGGATGAGAAGAGTGCTGATAACATGCCCCACGTTGGGCGCCAAAAGAGCTGTTGTGGTTTAACCCGGCTGGCAGCTAAACACCACACAGCCGTTCGCTCACCCTCCCCCCTCCCTCTCTGGGATGGGGGAGAGAAACGGGAAAGTGAAGCCTGTGGGTTGAGATAAAGGCAGTTTATTAAGATAGAAAATAATAATGATAATAATAATAATATGTACAAACAAGTGATGCACAATGCAATTGCTCACCACCCGCTGACCGATGCCCAGCCCAACCCCGAGCAGCCGGCCCCCCACCCCGGCTAGCCACCCCTATATATTGTTTAGCATGACGTCAGATGGTATGGAATACCCCTTTGGCCAGTTTGGCTCAGCTGTTCTGGGTTTATCCCCTCCCAGCTTTTGCTGCACCCCCAGCCTGCCCGCTGGCAGGACAGAGCGAGGAGCTGAAAAGTCCTTGGCATAGTGTAAGCATTGCTCTCCAGCAATTAAAACATCAGCATGTTATCAGCACTCTTCTCATCCTAATCCAAAACATAGCACCCTACCAGCTACTAGGAGGAAAAATAACTGTCCTAACTGAAACCAGGACAATATCCAAAATATTTATAAAAACATTGAAGAGAATAGGTCCTAAAATGGAGCCCTGGGAGACCCTGCTAGAGACTGACCACCATCCTGATGTAACCCCATTTACTATAACCCTTTGAGCCCTACTTGCCTACCAATTATTCACCCATTGTATGACATTTTTGTCTAGCTGTGTGCTGGACATTTTGTTCAGTAGGATCCTATGGGAAACTGTGTCCAAAGCTTTACTGAAATCCATAAAGATTACATCAGTTGGTTTCTCCTGATCAACTAGATGGGTGATCTTATCATAAAAGGAAATCAATTTTGTTAAACAGGACATACCCCTCATGAACCCATTTTGGCTGTGACCTGTAACTGCATTGTCCCCCAGGTGCATTTCAATAACTTCCAGGATAATCTTCTCCTTAATTTTACCAGTCACTGACATGAGACTGAAAGGCCTGTAATTGCTAGGGTCTTCTTTCTTGCCCTTCTTGAAAACTGGCACAACATTTGCCAGTTTCCAGTCAAATGGGACCTCTCCAGATTCTCAAGACTGTAGAAAAATAATTGAGAGGTCCCATGATGATGTCAGCCAGCTTTCTGAGCACCCTGGGATGAATCTCATCCGAACCCATGGACTTGTATGGATCCAGGTGGTGCACCAAATCCCACACACATTTGGGGTTGGCTGGGATTTTGTCATTCCCACCGTCACAGTCCTCCAGCTCAGGGCACCTTGGGTCCTGAAACCCATCATCGGCGTTGAACACAGAGGCAAAGAAAACATTAGATGTCTCTGCTTTGCCTATGTCCTTGTCTGTGAGGTGACCTTCCCCATCAAGTAGCGGAGCTATGTTTTCTTTGCCCTCCTTTTTCTGTTCACATATTTTTAAAAGTCCTTTTTATTGTCTTCCACAGACCTGGTCAGCTTCAACTCTAATTGGGCTTTGGTTGCATGGATTTTCTCTCTACAAACAACATCTCTGTAGTCCTTCCACATTGCCTGATCCTGCTTCCAGCAGCCATACACTTTCTTTTTATGCCTAAATTCCAGAATAAGATCCCTGGTCAACTAGGCTGGCCTTCTGCCTGCCTGCTTGACTTCTGATATTTTGCAATTGCCCGATCCTGTGCTTTTAGGAGGCAGTGCTTAAAGACTGACCAGTACTGGTGGACACAAATGCCTTCAAAAGAAGAAAATATTTATTACTGTCATTGCTATTGCTATTAGTAATCCATTTTGTTTAGTTATGCCTATACACTATATTTATTTTGTATATTTAATAATATACACAGTATATTCACTGATATACTGTGTATATTTATATATACACAGTGCAACTTGATTTGAAACAGTTGCTTTACATTTCTGCACATATGAGAGATAATTCATATAATAATAAACTGTATTATTATTAAATAATGTTTTTGAAATGATATAGCCTTCTCCATATTTTATCATCAATAGAATTTTATGTTTTTTAACACTCAAAGACTAAAGGTACTCTCAAAGTAATTGAGTTTGGGAAAGCCACTGAAAAGTGTAGACAAATACATAATGAGATATATCAGCTGTTGAAAGCTAAAACTATAAAAATTCAAGCTAAAAACAGTGTATACATTTTTAATAGGTTTAGCCACTGGAACAGCTTACAGAGAACTGTGGCAAATTCATAATAATCTGAAGCGAATTGGACTTGTGTTGTTTTTTATTTCTATTCCTCCACCCCAGAATTGTGTGCTCATTATTGGCTAACAAAATAATTTGGGGTCCTGTCCAGGGCATAAAATGAAGACAAATTAATAGCACTACTAGCTATTTTTAAAAATATATAGTAGTTATATATATAGTAGATTATGACTACAAAATATATATTAATTAACATCATGCCTAATTTTTTGTGATTGCAGTGTAATTTAAGCCATATATTCAAGGTCCTTATTTGTATCTTGAGGTCTCCTTTGGCAGTGAATTTCCTGAGTGATAATTCAGACATGATGACTAGGGCAGCCAGAGAAAAAGAGACTTTCATGTGATTATGTTTGTGAATCAAGGTGATATAAGGTGAACGAGAAAGAAGGGAAGGGAAGGGAAGGGAAGGGAAGGGAAGGGAAGGG
>NC_048926.1:17041623-17071714 GCF_011077185.1 Oxyura jamaicensis | reverse complement strand
GGGAAGGGAAGGGAAGGGAATCTAGTGAAATAAATATAGTGAAATATAGTGAAAATGGGTTGAAATGCAAAATATCTTTGTCAGAGATCGATCACGTCAGATTAACCCGACTATCCTCGGTTTTAAATGGCAGTTGACAGAGGAAATGTGTTCCATGTAGTCAGTCTAGAGTTCAATAAAACATTTGATATGGTGCCACATGGGAAATTACCAATTGAATTTGATAATATGGGGCTAGTGCAAGAACTTTTAAAGTGGATAAAATAAGCTAAGTGGAAGGTGATAATGGATTGCACTGCAAAGGGAATTACTAGCTTGGAGAAATGTAATTCCATGAATAACCGAATGACCCATTTTGAGACCAGTCTTATTAAAGAGTTCTTTCAATGCCATGGGCTAAAATAGAGTACTAATGATGGCTCATGACAGGAATTTCACAGGGCATCATCAATACAGGACTTGACTATTATATTAGAAAAATCACATGATGAATAGTATGGTAAAGATTGAATTTATGGCATTGTCATAGGAAACTTGAGGACAAATATTTTCATAATGTTGATTGCACAGAAGAAGGTTCATAGTACAGTGGGTAAGACTATCTGTATTTAAAAAGATGAGAATGAGAATGAAAAGGAGAAGGAGAAGGAGGAGGAGGAGGATGTGGAAGGGGAATGGAAGGCGAGGGGAGGGGAGCCAATGGGAGGCGAGGGGAGGGGAGGCGATGGGAGGCGAGGGGAGGGGAAGGGAGGCTAGGCGAGGTGAGGTGAGGCGGGGAGGTGAGACAAGAGGAGAGGAGAGGTGGAGACTGGAAGGTTAGAAATGGAGATCAGCAAGTCTGATAGAGAAGAACTGGTGGCCAGACTCTTGGTCTTAAATGCAACTTTCTTTGTGTTGGGCTCAAGCTTGGTCTTAAGGACTCAATGTTTATTATTTTTAGAGAACCTTAGCTACTTTCATGAGTGCATTTTTGTGTTTACTTTCAACCCAAAAATCACCCATTCTTTACACTGCAAAATCCCCCATGATTCAAACTGAAGCACACCTAGAAGGGACATCCAGTTTTCTTCAAACTTCAGTTTTAGTCTGAGAAAATACTGAAAGAAAGTCATGTTTAGATACAGAGGATTATATTTATTTCTATGCAATACATGTGAAAGTGAATGATAACAACTTAGGTTAAAAAGGATTTTGACACACACACACACAAACAGAACTAGATATAAACTGAAAAAAAGATATTGAAATAGTTGGAATTTACTTACAATTTGTCTGAAAAAAGAATAAGTAAAAAGACATTTAGAAGACAAAGAGATGGTTCAAAGTCATTTCAGATCACCTTATAAATCCTATGCTTAAGTTCTGTGAAGTCTATCAGTCATAATCTCTGGAAAATGGGGGGAAAATAAAAGTTCTAGTGATGTCACTAGTGCAGAAACAGGAAACTAGCAGCATAAGCTTATTTCAGACATTTCTTTCTTTTTATTCTCTTCGTTGTTTTTTTTTTTTCTTTTTTTTTTTGAGAGTTTTTTTTGAGAGTTAATGCAGAAAAATGCAAGAGTGGGTGAAAGTAACAAAGAATAATTAAATGTGTATTTATCCATTCTTTCTCCACCTGAAAACATTCAGGTCTGTGTTCAGGGACACAGGTTCAAGTGACATCATATTGATCTATATTGAACTATTTGGTCTGAATAAAAATTATTCCTGGTAAGAAATAAAATGATGAGTAGCTGAAACAAAACTGCTGAAACTTTTGATCTCTTGAATAAATCATAATATTTTGGGTTTTGTTCAGTTTTGTTTGTTAGTTTTGTTTTGTTTTTAATCTAAATTTGATATGCTGGAGGAAAAAGATCTGAAAGATAAAATAAGATAGACCAAAATCCTTGTCCTGTTACATCAGAGGAAGGTTGTTTTGACTAAGAGTGAAAAAACTGTATCTGTAGTTTTCTTGAAATAATTGGAGAACTTGCTAATAAGAGAGTATAAGCTGACTTTAGTTGTGCTATCTGCAGTGCACACAAGTGCTACTTTATTTTTCCCTAGTGTTACCAATGTGCAATAAATGCATGTATGTACATATTGTGTATAACAATATACATCTACTATGCATATTATTGCTGTGCACTCCTTTTGCTGTGGTCGATTTATATTTCATATCTTTTACCTAGGGATTTGTTCCTGGGAGAAAAGGACTACTCAGTCCATTAGCTGATCTGAATTTATGATGATAAATCCCTTGATGTTCAGCCATGACAGAAATTACTCTGCTCTAATGAGTAATAAATGTGGATAAGTCATGTGTCCCTATGGATTTCTTGGCCAGAAATTGCATTTAGAAGACGGCTAATTGTCTTAAATTTATCAAAATTCAATACAAATTTTATTGTCACTAATTGCTTTTCCAGGTTTTGCAGCATTAAATATATTTAAATGTATTTGTCATAGCACTTTTGTGCATGTGTAATACTTAAGAATAGTACCAACTGCCATCATATTTAAGCATTTCAAATATTTCTGTAGTTCAGCACTAAGTCATTATGACTTGGAACACAATTTTCCATTTTTGATACCATAACAGACCATGTTTTAAAAATTATATTAATGTTTCTGTCATAAAAGGTGTCTTTATGATACTTGTTTTGTAATTCTGACATGCTTCAATTACCATGCCAGAGATATAAGCAGGGGATACTGTAATTAAATGACACCTGCCAGTGGCACTAGAGTTAAGGTTGTGTCAGCATTACCATGATAGACCACACTTTACAGGTGAAATGGTGTAATTCACTCCAAGCTTGAACTACAACATGGACAGCTTCACAGATTTAAGCTCTGCATAAGTGTTGTGTAAAATAGAGAAGAGATTATTATTATAGTTCCAACAATACATGCAGGATGACAGGAGATGCTGCTGTACTGGTCCCTGTTCCCAAGATGCAGCTCCCAAGGCCCTTGCAAACACTTGTATTGCATATAAGTGCTATTGTTTAGGACTACTAGTTATTGTAAAAAATAAAAGCTATGATGTGCTTAAAAAGATGGTTATATTAATACATAGGATCATCATCTGTTGACAAGTATGTTCAATGTATACTAGAGATAATGTGGAAAACCTGTTGTAGGAAGTCTGTTACAATTAGGGTCACAAATGTTCTGGAATACATTGAAGTTAAACTTTTTGCTTTTGACATCAATATTTCACTAAATTTTATGGCACATTTTTATGCAGGCAGAGGAAATATGAAAACTTTCTAATACCTGGATTTTTTACTGCACTGAAACCATCAATGCACCAAAGTCAGTTGGGACATGTTAACATTTTTTAACTATTTTTGCTGTTCTGTTAAAACCAGGTAGGTGGTTTTATTATTATTTATTTTATTGTATTTTATTTTATTTTATTTTATTTTATTTTATTTTTGAGTTTGTAGCATTTGACCTTGCTGTAAAAATTATTGTTTTGTGACAGAACTGACCAATTTGCTGGCAGAACAGTTTTTTTGCAGGGGTCAGGAATAAACCTCCTTATTCTAACCTCCTAAACGAAGAGCAAAGGGTGCACACCTTCAGTCACTGAGAACAGGAAATGAGTTTTTTGTTTGTTTGTTTGTGTTTTTTTTTTTTTTTTTTTAGATATTCAGGTTATAAGTCACTTCTTCCAGTCTTACTTATGGTCAGAATCTCTGTGGTTAAGTGAAACTGGAGATGACAAAGAGAGAAATAAGGATTGACTTACAGATTTGTGAAGAATAGCATGTCTTTAGGGTCCCATCTTTGTGAAGGAAGTGGGCAAACAGAGAACCATAGATAGACCTTTCCTTTCCCTCTCCCAGAGAAGAGGGTGAGTGGCAATGCTCGAACTTTGATGAGTGGCGTCCCAAACATTTCATCTTCCAGTGCATCTGACCCTTTGGGCTCTCACCTACCATTTGTGTCCCCTTTTGGGGATGGCACTAACTGTATTGGTTTGCTATGTTTGAGAAGGGGTCTTTCTCCTTTGGCCTCTTCTCATAACCTCTTAACTGTCATGCTCTGAAGAGGTTTGCCACAGGCTTTGCAAGGCTGAATTCCTTTCCTGGTGAATGTAGAGTGCTCAACTGGGCTTTTTTTCAACCAATGAGTAAAGTTTAATTCAAGGAGTGGGAGAGTTCCTATCTAGTTGTTCCATTGAAGTAAACAGTACTTGTTTGCATGTTTAAGAACTGGAGTTGTTTAATCTAGAGAATGAAAGACTGAAAGGAAGCATGATAACACTCTTCGTGTATGCAAAGGCCATTGTGAAAAGGAAGGGAATAATCTGTTTGCCATGTCTGTAGCATATTGCACTAAGAGTAATAGGTTTACATTTCACTAAGAAAGAATGTTGGATGTGAAGAGAAACTTCTAAATAGTGAGAATAATGAAGCAGGGGGAGAGGCATGGGAGGCTGTGGGGTCTCCTTCATCTGAATACACTGGTGTAAAGTAATCCTATTTTAGGGAAAAGAAGATGACCTAGGTAATCCCTTCAGGCTTCTTTCACTATTTTTAGTCATTCTTTCTCTCTGCAGCATTATGAAAAAGAGTTTAGAGATCTGTATGTAAGAAATTATACTTAAAAGTACTTGATACATAGAAATTTGAACAAAATGTACACAGAATACCATGTTTTACTTGTACTTTCATTCTTAAGTTCTTTCTTGTATTCTTTTCATTGACAAAAACAAGCCTGTTCCCATTGGCTGGTCAATGTCAATGTGCAGTGAGAACTTTTAGTTGAATAACATTGTCAAAATATCTCAATCTCTGTGATGAAAAAGGTGCAGGTATGCTCAGTGTAACCATTGGATGAATAATTATCATTTTTATATTCTAATTGTATAGTTCAAAATTTTTCATTCAACATTCTGTATCAGACCACAGCTATTTCTAATAATGAACTTTTTGTAGTATTCTTATTCGTTTGGCCTTCTGCTTTCAGTCTGTTCAAAATTCTACCTCTTATTTAATTTATTACAGTTTCTGCTACTCTCATATTACCATTTACTCAGGCAACTGCATTGGTTACCTCTAAAGCTGAGAATCAACTTCAAAATTTTATTGTTAACATTAAAGGCTCCTCAAACCTTTCGCCTTTCTATTTGTGAAATCTGGTTCATGTTTATGACCCCTCTCATAATTTATGTTTGGCTTCTGACCCGTTTCTCCTCCATCCCTACCATTTGCTGTGTCAAAATATCAGGCTTCTCCTCATTTAACACTACTATTTTGGAAGTCTTTCCCTTTGCAGAATTTTACAGCTGAATCTTTCAGAATATTTATCTTAAAAGTAAACTTTTTGCTGTTGCTTTCTGTGAGAATATTATTAAAAAGTACATTTAATGCCCTGCTGTGTCATCCTCCTTTTTTATATTGCTGTACTCTGGTATTTAAGGGTCAGACATTAGTGCACAACAGAGTAGCTCTGTTTATGAATATTCAACATATACAGTTATCATCCACATTTGTAATTTAATTCCCAGGCATGATACACACTCATACAAGGCCACAAGTGTTGTTCTGGAGCTGTAAATGTCATGAAATAATACTTACACAATTTGAGTTCTGGAATGAACATAATCTGGAGAGATCAAATGAAGGAAGCCAAACACAGAATTAAGGAGCAACATAAAGAAGAAGGATTATAATTTGGAAAAAAAATTAAAGTTTGATTTATCATCAATAAACATAACATACCGTGCAAACCAAAAATGTTTGATTTCAGATGCAAGCCAAAATCATTTAGTTTCTACGTGATGATGATGATATATCAAAGCAGAGCTAAAATAGAATTCTAAGAAACATTATGGTTTAATGAATGATTTTTTTTTTTTTTTTCCATAAATTTTCAGGTTGCTTCATAAATCAATTTTCATGTGGCTATCAGTCAACATGGAAAATTTCAGTGGAGTGCATATGAGTTCTGAACTAGTTGTAGTTCTCTACAGTGGGGTTTTATATACTTTCTTCAAGGACAGAGGTAAAAACAACTGTGAAATGTACAAAGACTTGCTCATGTGCCTCTGGATGCCTTGCCAGAAAGGTCAGGGTGGCTGTGGGGAAAAAAGTTGTCTGCCCAAGTTTCTTCTCCATATCCTTCATTCCTCCATCTTACCTCCCTTGTTTGTTTGTTTGTTTTTGTGGCAACAGAAGCAAATCTTGGGCAGTCATTTTGGAATGGTAAAATTCAACTTTGCTCATACTACAAAAAAGTTCTTAGGTTGTGGCATTTTGTCTGATTTATTTTTCTTTCCCTTTTTCCAAAAATATATTTTTAAGGACTTTACCTTGCACTGTTTTCAAATGATGGAGATATGAATTGATATGTATTAATGGTGTATTTCTGTTTCTCAATTTCATGTATAATTCAGGCTTCCAGCTTGGATTATATATTATGTAGTCCAAGTCTATTTTTTTTTTTTCTGAATCTTCTTGCATTTAAATTGAATTATTTCAAAAATTACGCTGCTTTCTTAAGTTATTCAGTATTCTTTCCCCATGATCACCAGACTGACTGTGCAAAGCACTGTACTTAAATTACATTAAGGCTTGTATGATAAAATTATACAAGGAAGTCAAAGCTTATCTATATAACAATTGAAAGTTTTTGCAAAAACATAATATTTACTTATTAAAACTCTTCATAATATGAAAATCAGTTTTGCCTGTTATTCTGATACGGAATCAAGCTTTTACAGATTGAAGTAAACGTTTTAAGCTTGAGTCTGAAACTATGTTAAATGAGTTTTTTGGCCCTGTGTTGCATTTTTTTTCCTTGGTAAGAGGACATTTCTCTTAAATTTTCTTAATTTACACAATCTATACTTCATGGGCATAAAAAAAAATAAATATTTTAAATATGCTAAATATCCCCTATTAATGTATTCCACAGGAGGGGATCTGGGCTGTTATAATGATTATATTGGCCTAGTGTGTTTGTTTACAGGGAGAAATCTGATATGATCTGGTATGATGAGGTGACTGTCAAAACCATTATCATGTGTTTGAAATATGCTTGTGCACTTTGAAGCGGTTTACACATTCTGAGTAGGTGCATAGACACAAAAGGTTGAGTAGATACAATAATTTCCTGATCTCACAAGAATTCTTTAGCTTTATAGTGCTGCAGGTGGTGCTGTAAACATGTCTCTGTCACAGAAAATTTGTAAGAAAATGTGATTGGCAAATGAAATATTATTGTTATTATGAAATTTAGCATGAATGGGTAGCTTTGAGTATAAAATGCTCTCCAGTACAACAGCTAAGTAAAAACAAATACACAGTCAAAATTGTTTCAAATGTATTCTGGTTCTCTGTGGTTTTCCTCTTCAATCTAAAGGTGAACTAAATAAATATTTAGTTGCATCCAAGTCTGCAGATAAGCCTTTGTTTTTGATAAAATCTGGGGCACAATATTGAATTTGAAACCATATTGGTTAGTATATTTGACCGAAACTTGGCCATTGACATCACATGTGCTTATCTGTGTCCCAATTTTCTAATCTGCTCACTGAGCTATTATTTATCTGTTTTACAAAATGTTAAGCCTGAATTAACTGACACATGATTTTGGCCTTCCTTCATATGGGTATGAGTTTGGAAAGAGAAAACAGTGAGCTCTCCTGGTGGCTACCACTTCTCTGAAATGGAAATACAGGTTTGCAGATCTTCAATGTGAAGATCATATCCTCTGAAGAATAATGCCCAGGCCTTTGTGGCTTGGACATAGAGGCCCAGATCATCACTGCTTTTCCCTGCACACTCTGGAGTAGCTGTGTAAGCCTAGTGTCTTCAGGGCAGCTTGGGCAGATCTGAGTATCTGCCAAATCCTGGCTAAGCTTTCATTTAAATCTTTACAGGTTTAATTATCTACAGTTGTCCATATACTGTACAACTGTATAACTCCCTGCAAACACTGAGAATTTCATAATAATGATTTCTAGAACAGAAGTGTTATGTACACAGCAAGTAAGGAGGGATCCTTCCTGGCAGGGAGTAGGGTGGCAAGTTATGCTTCCAAATGAGCCCCTACTTACAACCTCAAATGTTTCACTATTAGCTTTTCGTGATTTCATTCATGATTATGGAGGGAATTTTGTTTGAATCATGAAACTATTATTTCTGCAAATGGAAAATAATGAGAAAATACCGTGAGCTGTGTACTCTACCAGATGGCTTTTCAGAGGTGCTAGAGGAGTGTTGTGAGCACAAGTCCCACACAAGACAGGATCCATGAGTGCCCCCAGAGACTCTTTCCTTCAAAGGATCCTCCTCTAAATGTCATTACAGCATCCTTCACACTTAATGATGTTCACTGACTAAATGTTTAATTTCTTAGGAAATGTTATTTGCATCTGAGACTAGGAAAATTTCTTTCTTTCCAGAAATGCACGGATAGTATTTAAATAAATATTTTTATTTTATAGAATAAACTCCTCATTAAAAAATAAAAATAAAATCTGCTATGCAGTATGATCATTTATTATTTTTGATGTGAAACCTTTAATCACTTTTCTGCAAAGTCAGTGATGTAATTTTTGTGTGGCAGAAGAGTCCTTCATGCACAGAAAGGTAATGGCAGATTTTGTTATGCCCATACTTACTAAGAATAATGGGAAAGAACCTCGCTGGGGAGCTGAAGCATGGCTGACATGTCCTGAGATGTCTGATTGCAATAATGGCTCCAGGTGACAGTTGACAGCTGGCACGAGTTAAAGAAATGTTTGGATTGCTGAATCAACTGCTTGCAACAGAGTGGTATAGAAGAGTCTGTTCTTTCAGCTGTTCTTTCTTACTGTCACTAATTAAATCTTTCTTACTTGAGCCGGACATGACTTCTGTCTTCCTGAGTCTGCAGACAGTTTCATTCACTGGCTCACAGAGATGAACCATTGCATTGAAAATAATTGTAATAATAATGAAAATTTAAAAGTTGCTATTAGCTGTTTCATTATTGATCTAGCTAAAAAAACAGCAAGTTGATAAATTCATTTTGCAGTTCCAAATTTCTGCTGACAAATAGCAATGGTAATAAATATGCAACTGCTGTCACCTCCACTTTTTTCTCTTTCATTTTGTTGTACACTCATGTGCTGAATATTAAAAAATAAAATAAAATTCATAACAATATACATAAAGCATATTCATGACATGCATATTCACCTCCTGTGAATTTGAGGCCCTGTACAGCTTAGAATAAAATGCACAGAGGTAGATGAGAGTGGAAAACGGGAGCTAAGTCCTTAATCCAGTGTAAGGAGTGACAATCTATACTCTGGTAGGTGTCCTCTGGTAGTTGTTTATTGTCAGTATAGTGAGAGACAAAGTGTGCTTCTTACAGTGCACAGAGTAACAAGCAGGACATCGCATATCCAAGAGGCCATCCTGCACCACTGTGCATCAGCTTTTAATTGTGCTCTGCAGATTGCCTGGAAACCAGTAAAGAAAAATGTGTGTTTCACCTGTGTACTACCTTCATTTACTCTAACGAAGTTTAGTTGTGGCATTATTTTAGAGGTAGGGGCTGAGCTTTTAAACTCAATACATTGAGCACCCAGAGTATGTGGTCTAGTCTGACTTTGGTCCACACTTCCTATTTTTCATCTATTTAATAATACTGAATAATGTTTTTTTAGAGTACTCCTGAAGTAAATCTAGATAACTTGCTCTTGGTTTGTATATTTGTATGGTAATGCTTACCAAATTTGTATGGTAATGCTTGTATATTTGTATGGTAATGCTTGC
Source organism: Oxyura jamaicensis (assembly GCF_011077185.1). NCBI lineage: Eukaryota > Metazoa > Chordata > Aves > Anseriformes > Anatidae > Oxyura > Oxyura jamaicensis. Next base: position 17,061,947 of record NC_048926.1, on the reverse strand, counting down.
CAAAATTTCATAAAAGTCATAACCATATTAGCTAAAAAATACAGTCTCTCTGAATTTTATTGATGAGAATACACACACATAACTTACTGATGACCCATAGTAACTTTTTATGTGATTAACTTAGCTTTGGTGCTTCCCCTAATCCCTCATATGACCTTGTATTTACCATGTATGCGTATAGACTGCTGGCATATGGTAACTAAACCCTTCATGGCTTGAGTTTGATTTAGTTTACTTCCTTAGAGGTGAAATAAACCAACTGAACTACTACCACCATAGGTGCATGCACATATATTATTTCATTTCAACAGTTCTGATGTGATTTCAGTTATTTTCTTAATTCAGACTAACATTTACCAAATGTCTCTGTAAGGACAATCTTTAAGCAAGGGTCTGTCTTACATTATAAATAATTCTGATTTTATTGTTCTATTTCTTTAAAGTTCTCTCTTTGTATTTCATCTTCTAATTGTGGATAGTTTCTTTGTCATTCTCTAAGGCTGAGCTCCTTACATAAATTACCCAGCTGTCCATATTTCTCTTTTATCTTGAACAAGCATGGCATACAGTCTCTGCTGGTTTAGGATTAGTGTAAAAACAATGGTTACATTGTTAATTTGGAATGTTCTTGTAAATGTTGTTGATAAAGCTGTGCCAGGTTCAACTCTATGTAATCTGCAATGTATTCAATTTAGTTATATGGAAAAAAAATATCTTTCATTTTAAAACTGCATTCTGCTTTAACACTTGCTGTTGTAATTCCCTTTTGTCGTCATTCTATTAATGACATACCTTTAAAAGTGCCTTTAATTTCTTCCATATCTCTAAAAAACATGGCTGCTGTTGCTCAAACTTAAGGGCATCTGAAAAAAAAAAAAAAAAAAAAAAAATCTTTAAACATAATGAAAAAAAATATGAGTACTAATCATAGTTGCACATTTTTTTTATCTATTTTCCCCCCATACTCCAGACGCAAACTAAGACATTTCTTGGTGAGATATAACTGTATACTAATAACATTTTTCTTATTAAAATTATATTCAATTAACATAGCTCTTCAGTATCAAATGGCCCCAGTGAGTTTAATATTCTAATATACTTTACAAACTGCTCCATCTGGAATATCCACCAGCAGAAAGTTTTCTACACAGCAAACTTTGGAGGAGTAGGTCTGCTCCAAGAGTGTCTCCAAGCTCTCCTGCATACTCTCACAGGCACTCCAGTGCTGATGACTCTTCCAGGCCTCTTCAAGCACTGACAGTCTGCACAGCCACTTGAGGCACTGATGCAGAACTGCCTTTTTGGCATGCCTTCAGGACAAATGCTTTCCAGAAATGGAACAAAATAGTAAGAATCATTCTCATTAGCAATGCATTACCCTATATGTATGGCTAGTAGCAGCTTAAAGATAGAAATTTAAAAATAAAAATAAAAAATTATTTTGTCACTTAATCACAAGAATAGTGTCAAAAGATTCAGGAAATAGACTAGGTGTGAAAGGAAAGTCCCAAATTGCAAGTGGAGAAATGACAAGGACCTCCATTTTCCTGACAACTTCCTTGGGGAAAGGGAATTGTTCTAAGGATGGGTTAGGCAGCATTGACAGCTTGTCTGTCTGATTTGTGTAAAGCACAGTGCCTCGTTCATCATGATATTCACTGTAATTTTTTCTAAGTGAAATAATTAGCAGAAATGCAAATTTCCATATATTAGTGGTCAGATGACAGAAAAAAAAAAAAAGAGAAAAAAAAAGAAAGAAGGAAAAAAATCTCATTTTAAAAGCTAAAAATCATGTACTTTTAGCAGAATATGGAGTAAAATAATCTCTAAATAATGCATTTTTAGCAGATAATACTGCCTCAAAAAATTAGTTTGTTTATTGAGATCCATGATCTGGTCATATTTATTTTCTCTGAACATTTAAGTGGTCAAGTTTATCAAATTTGAACTCAGAGGTCTCAGTATGCTTTGAAACCAGGAAATTAACTGCAGGTAGGACAATGAAATTCTGAAAGTTTTTTTGTTTGTTTTTGTTTTCCAAAAAAAAAAAAAAAGATAATTTTGTAGATAAATTGTCCTATATAATGGTTTGTAGAAAGATTTGAGACTGCAGACATGACAAAATAGCTGCTTGGGACATCCTGAAAGATGACTTTCAAAGGTAATGTATGGATATAGATATTGGACTGCACTGATTTAACCTGAATATGGAATACTTATAACACAATATGTGCAGGTATTAAGTTTGTTTACCAAGTTAGTATCTTTGAATTCATGTCAGAGCTTGTTGAAAAATAAAATAAATTCTGGGTGGTATTTGCTCAGGGCCATTGACTTGGAACTTGATTCTTCCATTGATCCCAAAAGTTAGCTGGCCCTAGGTCACCCTGCAAGGCAAATTTATTACCTTCCCCTGTCTCAAGAAATCTCTTAGGAGAGAGATGGCGTCTGTGCCCCATTGTGAAGGATTACTGGGTTCACGTCAGATTTCACCGATTTTTGAAAAGTTTACATATATCAATCTAAAAGTATAGTAGTTCATTTTACAAATAGATCAATAAAACACTATCCTAATTTACATCTAGTGAACAGTGAGTTATTATTAGGACCTTGGCTCTATCAGACAAGTGTTTGGAATATTTTTTTTAGTTACTTTCTATCTGAATTCTTTCAAGTCTATTCTCAATCGCAGCATACAACACTTTTCAATAAACGTAATTTAGTAGTATTTTGTTTGGTTTTGCTGTAAGCTATGTGTCCTTTGATGAGAACAGATTCATAACATCTGTATAAAGTTAATTGGATTTCTTGATTATCTCACTGAAGGCAAATAAAATGACCTTTCCACCAAGTGGAAGTCAGAGAGATTTTCTTTCTTAAATAATATTATTTTCCTTCTGATAACTGAGCATTGCTTGAAATTGCCTAAATATTCCCTTTATTTCTTTTTTCTTTTTCTGTTGTTTTCCTGAAGTTAATTTCTGCTCAGAGGTATACCCCGGCAGTCACAGTTTAAAAAAAAAAAAAAAACAAAAAAAAAAAAACACTGATTTCTAAGCTGTTTAAAATGAGAAGTATGTTAATGCATATATGAAGTAAATGCTTTAAACTGATTTTAGTCTAGAACACATAAAACATAATGGCTTAAACAAACCTCACATAATGTTTACAGGTCAGGAAAGTATTAGTTGATGTGGTACTTGGTGTGAGACACAAGGAAAAGTGAAGAGGGCTTTTGAAAACACATTAACTTTAATCAGTTTCCACTGTAATTAAACATTGAGTGTAGGAGGTATAGAATCAGGTCATTTTGGTAGTCCCACCACACAGATTGTAGTAGGATCATAACATGGGATAAGTCCTTCAAAAAGAATCAAATTATTTTGATTAACTGACCCCCCTGAAAAAGACGACCAGACAGCCTCCCATACAATTGTGTAGTATGAACACCATTTTTTATATTCATTTTTTATGATGTTCTTCATATGTTATTTTTATGATACTTGTTTAATTCACTTTTTGCTTTCCAAGCTCAGTCTTGAAAGTCTTTCAAATTCATTGGCAAATGCACTCATTAATAAATTTCCATCAGAAACATCCACATGAATGTGTTGCTCAGAATTGGTTAAGATGAAATTTGGTAAATATGGAAATAGGACTACTTGCCAGAGAAGCCTGTGATACCTTAATAATTTGGTTTCTACAAAGCTATCAGTACCAATTCCCTTTTTCTGTTTATAAGTGTCAATTGTTCATTGAAAATCACATGATATTGGTCATCTCAACTTGCTCTCAAAACTGGCAGGTATCTACAGGCATGGTCTAAAAAGCATGGTCTAAAATGAATGTATCACTTTAGGAGCTTGTTCTCGTGTCCAGATAGTACCATAAATATTAGCTGATAAATAGTTGCAGAGATTGCCAATTGAGTAATATTGAAATATCCCAGGAAAGGGACCATTCTGTAGTATATAGACTAAAGCTATGGTGTTGGAAGGGTTTCTGGTCTGTTTTCTTCTGGACTGGGTCTCGCCTTGTGCTTAGTGTGGATGGGAAGAGCTTGTTTTGGGCCTACTACAAAAGATCATCTGTCATATGGAGACAACAGAAGTGTGGCATCCTTGAGCAGTATTTCTGACATTCATCTATTTGGTACAAACAGCTGCAGGATTTGTGTTCACAAGATGTTTCATAGGCTTTATGCCTGATTCAGATTTCTTGCATATTTTCCATTAAGGATTTTAGGGGTATACATATGTTATTGTAATAAAGATACCAATGGAATAAATATGTAGCATTATATGTTTTGAAAAATAATTGCTGTATTTCTACAAACAAAGCAATTCTCTTTGCAGAGGATTGCAAATTTTGGATTATTAATATTCTTACTTAAAAGATTCTTACTCACTGTTTATGTTTGTACATGTTTGTGTCTTCCTTGATAACCAAGCATATTTTGTCCAATAATCTTGTTATTCTTTAATTTAAAGACAAATAAGAATACTTTATTCAATTTCCTTTTGGTTGGAATTGCAAGGTTGCATAATTTGCTTTCAGAATCACATATATTGTAGGCAAGCTATACAGTGAAAAAGAAAAAGAAAAAGAAAAAAAAAAAAAAAAAAAGATATAACATTGAAGGGATAATTAAGGTCTTCTGTCCAGTCTTTTGCAGTATCTCAAAGGACCTAAAATTGAAGTTCTCTCTACAAAATTTTTACAAGTTCATAAGTATACCTTATAAATCTAATATTTGAACTAAACTCTTTTATCAACACTAGGAAAGCTGCTTTGTTCAACTCTCTATTGTAATTATGAGTGAAATTTGGGATAGTTATGGACATACATAATTTATACTTGTTTATGTAATTTAGATACTTAAGAGTTCATAAAAACATAGTCAGAAATTAACTTTTTAACACAAAATGTTATTTAATAGCATTTTTGCTTTTATATATCTGACAGAATTGAACTAATGCTATAGCTGTTGAAGAATTTTTCAAGATATAAATGAAAATATATATATATATATATAAGAAAAAGTACAAAGCAGCCAACAGCCTTCAGAAAAGACAATTCAAGTATTTTAAATTGTTTCTGCTTTAAGTACCACTTTATTTCAAGGTATGGGGCAAAGAATTAATGTTGCTTTAAACCACGTATATTTGTACTTTCTTTGCCACAAATATGCTTCTTCTTTACCAGAAATTCTTAATGACATGACTCTATAGTACTTTGACACCTTTTAACTAATCCTTTTTCTCTATCTCAAATTATAATCTAGAGACATGTCACTGATTACATAATGATTATCCTGGCATTGCCTTTCTTTTTGGCATTGAAATATGGTCAAAACTGGCACCTTCAGGTGGAAAATGTTCTTCCTGTAGATACACTGGGGTGGAAAAGTATTGTATCAGCCTCTTACTACTTCGGTAATTATACACATTCTAGGAAACTTGTTTATATTTTTCTTTCTTTGTTTGTTTGTTTAGCTATTTTGCATTCTGAATCACTCTCCTTCCAGGTTTCCATAGCAACTCTTGTACAGCTTGATTATTAGAAAGAAGTTCTCTTTAATTGATCTCCTAATGTATAGCTTAATAGTAACTGTTAAAGTCTTTTGTTTCCAGGTCATATTTAAGGTTCATATATTTGCATAAAAACATCTCATTAGGTCAAACCAATCATTAATAGTAATTTCCTTCCTTTATTTTTTTAATAACTAAACCGTCATTGAGGTTTTCCAAATAGCAAATATTTATAGCTTGTAGAAAAGGGCTTTCTCTGGCAGCCTAGGCACTTTGTTTCTATGAGCAGCAAGAAAATTATAGAGCTTCAAAATTTTGATCACATAATACAAAAAGAAGGTGTCTTTTTCTCCAATTGAAATTTAAATAGACTGTGCTAACTATAGGCCAGAGGCAATGTTTAATGGCAAAGTTGCAGTGTATTAAAACCTTGTGCAAATATGAAAAACAATGTAAAAATAAGCAATAATAGCTGAGAATTTCTCTACCCCCATTGTCAGCACAAAAGCCACAAAATTCTTTCACTAATAGCAACATTTTCAGTGGAGTCCTTAGCTGAATTAAAGTCCAGTATAGACACATAAAACTTGGTACAAATAACATGTAAACATTACTATTTACTTGACAATCAGGCAACCAATTTGATATTTATGATTGTTAGATGAAGAATTTATATTAATTGTATGTTTCTCAGACAAGAAATTCTGATCACAGTTGCAGAACAATGGGAGTGTAAAATAAGTTTTACTTGACAACATCCGTTGTAAACACATAACTTTGTAAATATGCAGTTTGCTTCATCTTTTTATTTATACAATAATTGAAATATACATTTACATATACTGAAAATGAAATATTTTCTAGTTAGGGGAAATAGGGAGAGTGAGGAGATCAGCTTTCACCAGTGTAAAAATCCTGTATTTTCCCTTGATCTTCTATAACCTTCATAGCTAGACTTTATACCATACTCTAGAATCTAGAATTAAATACTGAAAGAATAGTTTTAATATAATATCATCAAGACAACGTGTAAATATAGGTCACACCATCACGCTAAGCTCTAGAAAAATGTAATTAGCACATATAATATAATCTTTTTTTTTTTTTTTCTGTCTTGTATCCTTGACCTCTGTGTGTCTTTATAGAAACTCTAATAGCATTAACATTATGCTACGATTAAAAAGCTAGACAGCACAACAATGCTGCTTGACAAGATATTTTTACAATCCTTTTTGATGTCATTCTCTTGGGATTGAATGTCCTTTGAACTCTTGCAAATTAAGTGGATGTTCAGTGGATGTATTCTCATACGGGATCTCTTTGTGTTATCTTTTAGGTCTCTTCTGCTGTTTGGAATGAAGGATTGGTTTCCATTTATCTTAGCACCTATAATTTTGTTAAATAGTAATTATTTATGAATAACATGGATTTCATAAGTAGGTTTAAAAACTGAATTTACTCTCTTAGCAGCAAGTAAGATGTAAGTTTTAAATAATTTGTACAAATTTTATGCAAGCTAAGCTGATAAAAATGCATGAGCTTTTGTTTCCTGCACTATCTCCATCAACTAATATCAGAATTTAACTACAAACATGAATCCAGCCTGCAGTATATCAGTAGTGTAATATCTTTTTTATTTTTTGTGCTTGTATCACATTTTATATCTTCTAGTCATGTTATACAGGCAAAAAAAAAAAAAAAAAAAAATGGCCTAGAGAATGCAAAGTTCTGTGTAAATTAAAAGTGTGTTTTCTAGAAGAAACATCAAAGTTCTTAAGGGTGTAAAAAGAAGGGCATTATCGTAGCTTGAGCTTCCCTTTTGAAACCAGATTACTGAAGTTGAAAAGCTAATAGAGTTAATTTTTTCTTTAAATCTCTGTCTTTAAGTACAGTAAGACTGATAGGAATCAACACTAGTGGAAGATCACTTTCCTCTGATCAAATCAAACCAAACCCAAAAGCAAATGAACATTTATTATATAAAGTTGCAATCAAGCTGCATTTGCAGGATGGAAAAAACAGGATAGAATAAACAGAATTCCTGAAGAATGTCACAGAGGGAGATGGAGTGGAGTGGCTTGACACTAACAAGTTCCAACAAGTCAAGAAGCATCAACTGGGTTTAAAGCAGATAATAAAGGAACCAAGCAAACCTGTGACATTTAGATTTAGGAGCCAGGAACAGGATGCCTGTAGTTAAACTGCAAGGTGATTTCTTTGCTGAAGAAAAAAAAAAAAAAAAACGATGGAAAATTGAAACAGGAGCTGTAACTGCTGACGGAAAATAGTAAAGCTAAGTTAGGTTCTGGTGGCTGTACTGTTTCACTTTTCCATGCCATTGGAGACATAGCAAGTCCAGATAACAAATAGGATAGCTGTAAATCAGGCTGAAAGAAAATGAGAGAATGTTGAAACTAAGATCAGTATGACAAAATGAAGGAAAATGGAGGGGGAGATATTTAGTTTACACACCTATAATAGGTACTTTGCTCTTGAGAAGGATGAGAAACATATTTAGATAGTGATTAACTTACATATAATAATAGAAAGTAGCAGCTCTGAGAAAACAAACAAACAAAAACCTAGCTTTATGATTATGCATTTTTATTGCATACAAAAGATAATATTAATCATTCAAAAGTTAACACTGATTATGCTTTCCATTGATCCAGGTTTGTGCATCCATATTAAGATACATTTTGTGCTCGTGAGCTCATATTGTACTTTTTTTTCTCCTGTGCGAACAAGTTGCCTATTTGTACAAAAGACAGTGTCTTTGATTTCTCCTCATCATTTCATGTGATATCTTGTGTTTTACCAGTGGACAATTCATTCTCTTCATTGAAGACAGATTTTTTCCAACAGTCATCAGTTTAAGTACATCACAAACTTTACTGGCTTAATTTGTCAGGTAAAAGGCTATTATTTCCATCTTATGAGTGCCAAGCTAAGGCCTAAGGAATTATTTTCTCAGACAGATTTCTATTTCTGGGGAGCTGAATAAAGATTAACCTCAAGTGTGTTGACTTGATTTCAAGCTCTGAAAGCACAATCTGTAGTGGGCAGAGTTTTGTGTTTTTTTTTTTTTTTCCTCTTGCACTGCATCTTCTGTTTCACCTATTCTAACCAATGCTTCCCCATTTTTTTTTTCTTTACTTTAGTACTGTCTCTTCATTCTAATCTCAGTTGCTTTATATAATGTACTCCAGTCAATATTTCTCTAGCTTCAGATTTGTCTTTAAATCTCCTTGCTATCTCAATTTTCTCCTAACCTAGTTTCACCCTTTTAGCACTACTTTGCCTTCCAAAGCTTCACCAAGACTGCTGGAAAACATTTGTTCTCTTCCTTGGGTCATTTCGGAGCTGTGGTCTGGGAGAAAGCACTACACAGCATACCCAACAATTGCCAGGCAATTGAGCTGTGGCAAGTTTACAAGACAGCATGCAAGGTTCCTTGCAGAGTGGCAAATCTTCCAGCAGAATGGAACAGGATGGATTCAGGTTTACTATTTATCTGCAAGAGGAAATCCAACCAGGGGCAATTCCAGAAGGATGCTCAAAAAGGCAGCTAATACAGTTGGTATTAAAGGGTTCACAGAAGTCCCTGAAGTGCTGCTACTTAGGTGCATTCATTAGGGGTGATGAATGAGATCAACAGGAAGGGTGCTGCACAGACCATAGCCTAAGGCTCCCAGGGAAAAAAGGAAAGGTGTGAGTGAGGCAAAACAGGAGTTTTCAATAAGGATGTTACTTCTGTCAGGAAGAGTGAGACTCTATGTCCATCCACACCTGGTCATGTAGAAATCAGGTTCTGGGATAAGGCATCAAGAAGGGCAGACGTTCTACTGGGGTGAACCCAGTCAGGGACTGCTCGGTACTCTGGGCTGAGAACAGAGCTGGAAAGAGGGGGCAAAATGTTACAGTATTTGATGAATATCTTACATTGGCAGAAGCACTAATCTGCCAGTCTGAGATAACATCTGGGGAGACACTAAGTAAAATGGCTGGGAATGATAACTCTTGCATCTCTTTTTAATGATGAAATACACATGAAGAACTAAAAAATGATGAATTTATACTTCAGGTTCTTTTATTTGTTTGTTTGTTGTTGTTGTTGTTGTTTTAGGATTACAGTTAAGCTCATTATCTGGAGATATTGCAGGATTCATAGTATGGACTGGGAACATTAAAGGAATGGAAAGAGATACCAGTTATTAACTACTAGTAGTTATTTATTAAGATCAATAGATGACTGGAAACAATGAGAGATAAGGAATTATAATATTAAAAATCTGAAAACAGTTCTTCAGTAATCTAACTACAATTCCTTTAATAAATACTAACAAAGATGAATATTTTTGTGTGTGGCTGGGAACAATAGCATAGATTAGTTATGATGAAATCTCAGCTTTTAGTTTATATACTTTTAAAGTTAATCCATAAAGCAATACACACACACACGCACAAAAAAAAAAAAAAAAAGAAAAAAAAAAAGTTATAAGTAAATCATCAAATGCAACTATACCACTTTGTTCCAGCATAATTTATCTGTAAAGTCTGTCTAAACTGCTCCAAATAAATTTTTGTATAGCAAAAATGATCTAGTAATTACATAGAGCCAGAACTATGAGAAGAAATGATCTAGTAATTACATAGAGCCAGAATGTTAGCCTTTTCTGACAATTTCTTCCTGAATTTTGAAGAAAGAACCTGCTTTTTTTATTATACAGATGTGGCTGGGTAAGTGTAAAGTGAGTCTGTAACATGGTTAACCCATATGCTATGTATTTTGAGGGATGAGGCACAGATATAAATGTCCTTAGTCATCTGATTGCTTTTTCCCAGCCATAAAATTCTGCAGACTCTAAACTTACAGGTAATTTTCTTGAAATGTACAATAAGAGAATGGAGTTACTGAAGCACATGAGATTTATTTCCACCAAAGTCTGGGGGAGGATCTTTAGGAAGTGTTGAGTTTACTGTACCGATAACTAGACAAACTGTGATACAAGTATTTCAAGTAGCATCACATTTCTTAAGTGCACCATTGCACAAATGGGAGTATGCATACAATGTGTATTACTACTCTACTTAAGTGAGCAGATTTGTCCAGGAATCAGAGATCTGATCTAGTGACTTCCTTAGCTTTCTACAGGATCTACAGTTTCCAATGTCTGGTTTCTTGGAATGAATGTATTTTATTATATTTAATAATTGTATTTTGAATTTAAGATAGACTGGAATAGCGCTTAAGTTCTTCCAGCCTTCCTTCTGCAACTCAGAAAAAGATGCAAAATTGAAGACTCAAAAAATCACATACTTCCTGTAAGAAAGGAGATGTAAGACAAAGTATGCAAAAGATAATATACTAAGCATAAAAGCTTTAAAAAGTGTTTTGCGGTATATCAAATCTATACAAATCAATTAAAAAGCTTAATAGTATAAAGTTGTAATACTTATTTTTATACTCTTCCCTCACTATCATGAGGACAATACATTCAATGCATTTTAGGTACACACATTTAACTTCATTCATTTTATTGCCCAAAAACAATTTAAAAAAAAAGAAAGAGAGAGAGAGAGAGAGAGAGAGATCTAAATCAGTTACAAAATGAAACACAAATTCCTGATGATCTTGAATGAAGACAAACTAATATACTTAAAAGAAAGAAAACCCAAATCAATAAATCTAATGTTCAAAAAAAAAAATTAAAAATAGAGATGTAATTTTAAGAGCTGAAAAATATTAAAAGGGAAAAACAAAAAGAAAGCATAGCTAAACAATTTTTAAAAATGTATCATAATTATAATCTCTAATTTAGAATATATTTCTGAAAGATTAAATGAGACTGAAAATAAAAGGATGGTGGAAAAAAGTGTGGTGGAAAGGAGTCAGTGATCACATTAAATGCCACAGAGCATTTCAAAATGAGAGCACAGATGAATCAGAAGTCTAAGGTGGGAAAAATAAATAAATAAACAAATAAATAAATTAAAAGCAAGGCTAAAATGAAATTATGTTAAGGTTTTGTTCACACTGATACTGCTTAAGGGAACAGTTATAAAACAAAACAAAACAAGACACTATCTTCAAATGCTATTCAAACTATTACTGTTACTATGCTATTACTATTACTATGCATTCAATGCATATTTTAAGCATCGTAGTAATTATCCTTTAAGCTGTGCAAGTAAAAGTATGTGAAATGTTATTTTATATGCTTCTGTACATTTTCAGAAAACAAAAGATAATTTTTAGTGAAAGCAATTTGTATAACCACAGATTCTAAAGTCAGAAAAGGATGTTAGATTATATGCTCATAACTTGAGTGCAAGTTTGGCTCATGACTCAAGATGCAAAAAGGCGCATCTTCTGCCCTGTGGTTAGTCTAGTAACATACAAAGTTATGCTGTATAGTAGAGTTGAAATTGCAGGTTACTGTAACACTGTAATAGTTCAAATAATTATTTAATACTTATCTAATTAGACATGTTATTGCCTGGAGAGACTTAAGCAAAGGTATTTACCAGTAAGACTGAAAAATGCTACTTTTCCTCCTTTACAAAACCTTAAATGGAGAACTATTATTTAATACAACCTGCCGTATTAGAAAAGATGCTAGTACACACTGTTCCTGGATTTAAGTTATTGCTGGTCATGGGCAGATCAGTTTACCTTACTGTGAGTAGAATTGAAAGAGACTAGAAAAAAAATAGGTAGACAAAAAGATGGGGTTTTGGTGTGTGGTTCAGTTTGGTTTGGTTTGGTTTATTTTATTGATTGGTTGTTTTTTTCCAAATACAGTGGAATCTTAAGGGAGTAATGCTTAAGTAATGTAATGATGCTAAACTGTCTTGAAGGGTTTTATATAATTCTAGGCAGTCCATGATCAATAATATGGAGATGCTTTTAAATGCTAAATTGGGATTAAATTGAATGGTATCCAAGACAAAGATAACTCCCCAGGCCTGTTCAGTTAAAGCCTTCAGAGATGAAATTTTATCTAAACTTTTATATAAGGTTATTTTTCTTGTAGACTTAATGCTTAGTGAAAAGTACCTGTAAGATCATATTCTTTGCAGAAGCATGTAGGTGATTAGAATTAATTATCAGAATCAAGATCAAAAAATGCAGCAGTTGAAAACAACAGGTTGGCAGTACAAATGGTTTCCTGAATTAGCTATGTAATTGAAAGCTTTATAAGTCATTCTTAGACTATAGTAAGGATAAAAGAAGAATTTAAGAAATTTTAAAAATAACGTTCTCTATGTAAGCAATGTCAGCCAAAGTAAGAAGATATTTTTGGGTTCCTAATAGGAGGAAGCAATCAGGTTTGTTCAGCACTCCGCTGCTAAAGCTCTATTGCTGTTAAACTGTAAGTGAAACATAAATATATGTATAATATAAATTCTTAATGTCATACAAAACATGAATATGACATTCAGTCTCATCTAGCAAGGTTTTTGCCTGACAGCTCAAGCCAGAGTTACCAATCTGAAACAAAAGAAGAAGAAAGAAAATCTAGATTGATGGAGCAATCTTGCTGCTATTCAAGTCAATGAAACACTCTCATTCAAGCATGATCAGGCTTCTTTTGTGCTATATACTAAGTACATAGGACTCTCCATCTTTGTCCAAGGGGGCTTACCTGAAGTAAAGGTGAAATTTAGAATTTTCCTTCATCATTAGTCATTGGTACTTGATCAATATAGTCATTATGATTGTAGTACTCATACAAGGGATTTCATAATTAATCTCTGAAATCTGAGGATCTTTATTCTTTCCTGAAACTTTTCAGAATTGCAAACTGAATTGCATTTGTTGTATTTGAAGTCTTTTGCTACTTACTTTACTGAAATCCTTATTGCTTACTTCTACTCATTCTGAAATTGAGAAAAAAATCTTTTAAGTTCAAATATTTCATAGTCTGTATAAACAAACTTCTAATTAAGCATGATTTTCTTAATATTTCTTTCCTATAGAAAACTAGATCTAAGCACATATGAATTCTTAAAAATCTTTTTTTTTTCTTTTTTTTTTTTTTTTTCTTTTATAAATGAATGATTAATTTAACAGGGTGGAAATATATGTCTAGGGATGGACAAAAATAAGGTGGGTTATAACCACCACTTAGGCAGGTTATAACTACCTCTACCTAAAAACAGGATATGGTAAGATTTTATGCCTTATACCTTCTAACATAACAGAAAAATTGCAGTTCACCCATTCTTCTCAGAAACTCTTTAACAACCCTCCTGATAAACTCAAAACCCTCTTCATTGTTTCATACAGCTCTTTCAGTTTTACTTTGGGCATGCCATACTAGGGGAATAACAGTGCTGTGAACTCATGTTTGATATCTAACTTATTGAGAGGAGAATGTTTAATGAATGCCTTTTAGTTGGTACTTTTCTAACAGGCAGATTTCAACAGCTCTTTCTAGACTGAATTCTATGAAATTACAAATATGAATTTATTTTTTTTCTTCTCTAATGAAACATCAAACATTACCCATGTAATGGAAAAGCAGGTCATTATCTGCATGCACTAGAGTTGCCAAGAATTGGATGTCACTTCAGTGATGGTGAGATCTCAAAAATAAAAGATATTCCAGCACAAATATGAAGCACTCTCAAAACTAATTTGGAAACAGAGATATGGAGCTTGTAGCTGGTAAGAGGTCTTCAAACCTCCAATGACTTAACAAATTTTAAATTCATAAAATGCATTGGTATGAAAAGCCAAATCAAATATTTTAAGTACATTTATTTACATACTTTAATTCTGACCCTTAGATACAAGATATCATACTGTTTTATCCAGGATGCTATCTTAGACTCTTGTTATTACATTTTTCTCTAAGTCCTTTAACATCTGACAAAACCTGTGAAGCACTCAGTACTGACTGCTTCCCATATAAATATAGTGGCATTTAGAATCTTCCTTCAAGTGTGATCAAGGCACTCTTCTAAACTGTTCCACTGTGTAAAAAAAAATAAATAAATAGGGTAAAAACACTGTTTGAAATGGTAGCAGCTGAACTAATGATAGACGGAAATTCCCAATAATTATTTTAGGTATTTTTTTTCCTGTAAATTGTAATTAGTTAGATTTAAGACCATCTTAATCTTCAAATTTTATATTTGCAGGCATTGATAACTGAAAATAAATAAATAAATAAATAAATAAATAAATCCCTCCTAAAAGCCCCATATATTTCAACAGCTTTGTAAGATTTCTAATTTAGTTAAAATCCATTGTAATCTTAGGGAACTCATACACTTTGGAAATATTTCAAGTGATTAGGTTGTCACCAGGAAAGTATTAATAGCTATTGTTTATAACTGTTGTAACTACAGTCACAGACAGTTCAGCATCTCAGGTCTCTCTCAGGTAGTTCCAAGGGGATTCAGAGCAGCTCAGGAACCATAGAAGCCCTGTTAATTTGTCTCCTCTCCCAGATGCTGCCCATCTGCACACAAGTGGAGACACATTGTGCACAGCCTGGCTTTGCTACAGCACTTCTGGCTACTGGTTTTGGACTAATGTACTGGATAGCTTCAGGTTTTTCTAAGGAAGCTTGTATGACTTGGTGTCAGGCCCATGTCTTTATGTTGTCTTGGGAAAACAATGTCCTCAGCAAAACAAACCAACCAACCAACCAAATACCCCTCCACCCTTCCCTATCCCCCACCCTCCCCCCCAGATTTCTTTCTGACATTGTCTTCAGCTTAGAAAAAAAGATGTGTTTGGAGCAGATGGAGGAAAATGCTCAGTCTTTGGAGCAGCAAATTCCTCTGATATTTTTTTTCCTTCCCATATGTGGAAGGAAATGTACTGTACATGTGTACACATGTACACATGTACACATGTACAAATGTACACATGTACTAGACACAAACAACACCCTATATTTATAATCCCATGGGCTGCAGCAGGCCTTGGAAGTGAGTTGTTACTACTAATTCATATTACTAACTCTCTCTCAGAAACTTTTGTCCTTTAACAATACCTGGTAAAAAGCATGTTCACTTCTTTATGTAAAGGAGACATATGTTTTTAATGGGGTGTATATAAACATTTTATCCTACCAGATGGCTTTTGGTCTTGTTTCTAGTTTGTAAACACAGGGATGGAAAGTCTTTTGAGGTCACTGAGTCCTTGTTATAATAGACATTGTTCCTTCACAGTTGTTTTAAGTTCTGTTTAAATAGGTTTGGTTTGGTTGTTTTTGTGGTTGTTGTTGTTACAACCTTTTAACTCTGCATAGTTAACAGCTTCTTCAGCCTTTGTTTGGTTTGTTAGAAGAAAATACCTTTGAATTATATTAAAAGAAATTATCATTTCAGCTGAATAGTTAATTTCTACTATTATTTTTTTTTCCTCACTTTGGTGTTAAAGAGTAAAGAAAATACTCATTTATTCTCTTTTGATAAGAGTCTAATTCCTTCCCAATCCTGTTAAGAGCCCCGTGAACCTATGAATGATCAAAATTTCCAAATCCCATCTCAGTTCTTTTCATTTAATTATATCTTGCATATGACAGGAGTTTGTAACTAATTCCAAAATCAATTTTTCAATATTTCATATTATTTCCAATGTTTCAGTCCCTCAAGATCCCAAGATCACCTGGTTATTACCACATGATACCTACATACATTTTTTTTTCTTAAAAACACTAACTAACTAACTAACTAAAACTCACTTTTGGTTATCAGTTTTATTCATATTCCAATTTCAAACATTCAATTTTTTAAATTATTTTTTCCTCTTTTTTTTGAAAAAAATAAAAAAATAAAAAGTCATTAATCGGACAGATTGGTCCCAGGACTTATCCTTGAACTCCCAACATAACCTCCACAGAACCAAATAGTTCCTCCTCAACAAGCTTTTGTTGTTCTCTATAGTTCTTTATCCACCTGACAATTCCTGTCTTAATCCCTACATTCTTTAGCTGATGTAGTAATTTCCTGTGCAGCACTGTATCAAATACTTTAGTAAATCTAGCTTATATTTCCCTTGTGTAGAAAAAAAAAAAAAAAAAAAAATGATTATCAAAAAAAGGATATCAGATTAGTCCAACATGATCTGCTTTTAACAAATTTGTGTTATGTTTTGTACTATTTTATCTCAATGTCTTTTTATCCAACCCCTTAAAAGCTAAAGCCTAGCATATTATGGAGATTAGTCTAATCACCTCCTCACCCCCTTCTTTTTCTTCCACCCCTGCACCTTTATACCAAGTCTTACACTTGTATCCTGCAATCTTATGGCAGTACATGTGACTTGTTAGATTTCTAAAATACCACCTCCATACTCAGAACTCAGATCTCAGTGCAGCCAAAGACTTCACTAATGAGTTTCCTCAATACATTAAGGTTTACCCTTTGAAAAACAAGCTTTCATTACAAATTTACTACAGTTATTTTCCTTTTTAACTTAAACTGTGTCAGTTCACAATTGCTCAATCGAATATTATTTGTACTTTCATTCATTTTTATAACAACGTTCTTTAGATGTGTTTTGGTGAAAAGTGACATCACCTTGTGTTGGTTGAAGCTTTAATTGATAAATAAAATAATTACAATTAAACACCAAAAGTCCTGACCCCATTTGTATGTGTGAGAACACTAGCTGCTGAAGCCCACTGAGACTTTATAAAGGGGACTGGAGATGACTGGAATAATATTGAGGGTGTCCAGCTCAGGGCTGAAATAAAATCAGTGTGAAATGATTATGATGTAGAAGGGGTTTGGAATAATCAGACAGTCACCAAAGGAGTTTTCTTGAGATATTACAAAGAGAGAAAATGTACCTGAGTCTGAAAAAGAAAAAGAAAGGACAGAAGACAGCTTAGTCACAACAGTTTTGGACAGATTTCACAAGGTAAATGTGTTTCACCAGAATGCTCCTCCAGACTCCATTTCAGGACTTTCTCATCTAGAAGCAGAGCTGTCAATTTAGTGTCCCTTAATAGATTTTGCTTCCCCGGATTTGTCCAGTCAAGTGTTCAATACATGTATACTGATAGTACTTGCCATTTTCTGTTGCAAGGTGTTCTACAGATTAACTGTAAAATATTTTATGTTGCATGAAGAAACATTTCCTTTCCTTGAACACACAGTTATAGTTGCATTTGATACATGCTAGTTCTTTCCTGCAGAGATACAGTGAGCAGTCTCATCTTTCCTGTCTTTCCATTGTTATCCATATGTTTTTAGACTTCCCTCTCCTGTGCTATCTCTTTCCTAGTATGAAGAGATCTCATCTTTGCTATTTCCTGCTACCAAAATTATCCCATGTTCATGAGTTCCACTAAATATATACTGCTTACAAAGAAACGTGTGCTATTATAAATGGAAGAGAAATTTAAAATATCTTCTACCTGAGACATGAATCTTTATGTCCAATCTTAGCTTCTTTCTCAATGAGCAAAGAACCCAGATATGATTAATGATTTTTGCTACTTTGTGTGCCCTTATTACTGTTATCTGGGTCAGTCTGAAAATCTGTAGTTCAAGCAAAAGACATGACAGATCAACTGTTTCTGAAAGATGTAAACAGAGATGTCTGGCAGGTGCAGTGCTCTCTGCAAACAGACAGAATTGCAATAGCAGTTAATAACAGCACTGGTCCATCTTTAGTGTCCTCCCAAGGTTAGAACTGTTCAGGTTCACCAGAGCTGACATAATCAAATTGTTCTTAACTAGACTTATCTTTTTTTTTTTTTTTTTGGCCTGATATATGTTCCTTAGCAGCACACAATAATCACGAGTGACATCTCAGAACTGCCATTAATACACAAAGTGTTTGCCTACCTGTGTCTTTTGGAACTGTTGTAGCATTCTCACCCCACAGTACTCCTTTTCCTGTGATGAAAACAATTCTATTATAGTGAAAAGACTCAGCAGAGTATTGAGCAAGAGCCCCCAGGTAAATCCTTGTGTAGGTTTACAGGAAAAATTCTCAGCTCAAGCTTTTTATTGAGCTGAAACCAAAACAACAGGCAAATGACTCCAAACATCTTATTTCAGACAACTGTGTGATCAGTTCCTAAGTATTGTATGCATATAGAATCCTGAATTTAAATCAAAAGCATCTACAAAACAATTTCCCTAGCCACAGCTTTGTGTCTATAAGTTCACATGGAGGCACCAACTTTACACATACATTTGACTGAAAGTATTAACACATGAAAAGGAAATAGAAGTACATTTCATTGGCACTATTTGGAAGGTTACTCTGTTCTTCAGTAAAGCCATGTATAAGAAATAGAAGATAGTATATGAATGATTTTGCTCATGTTGGCAGGACAATTCCTAGACTGATGGAATAGAGATAACTTTGAGTGCTGAATTTAGCAAGGATGATTTGTTACTTTTCTGTATAAAATATTCATCTGTTAAATATAAGCAATAATTAGCTCAAAGTACAATTAGTACAATAACTTCCAGTAATTTTGGTCAGCTAAAGCTCACATTTTTCTCATAACATTTAATAAAATATTTAAAAGTGTGACTACTTTTATATCATCTTCTTTAAAAACCACACTAAGTTATTTTAATCAATATACTTGTTTTAAGTAAAAGCCATTTAATCTTCTGGCTTATACATTAACCTTCCATTAAGTATTAGTGAAGAAGTTAAATGCTTCTTAGTCAATAATGCTAATGTAGGATCTGTTGTATTACCTATGGAGAAATGCGTATTCATATTATGTTAAAGTGGCTATCCGTAACGATTAGCTATTATATGTCAGGAACCTGATCATAAATTTGAAATATTCTGCAGGAAAATGAATTATAATGTTGAAACTGAGTTCTCTGTACTGTAATAATTCTGAAATGAGGTCATCTACTTCTCCTGGTCAGTGCTTTTTAAGGCAATGATACTGAAGTGATGAAGATACCATTGATGATACTTTAACCTCACCTTGTGGTTTCACATCTTGGTGGGTGATAAATGAGATTGGTAATTGAACTATACTAAACTGAAATATATGAATGTACTTGCAGGTATGTGCCAAAGTTGTTTTAACATACATCCTAATAGCTCTATTTCTACCTAGGAGTATCTACATATTGCTGTCAAAATGAGCAAAAGTTATACCAAAAGGTCTGTTTTTTATTTTTTCTGAAATTTAACCCAAATTAGAGCATGAAGCTAAATGCTTACAGAATTTGTTCTGTATGAAATCTTCTTTATTATTTTTTTCCTAAAACAGACTTTCTTCTAAACCAATTTGTCTTTCAAGATAAATTTTTAAACTAATCTGACAAGCTGCTTTCACAGTGGGATACTACTCCCTTTCCACCTACTAGTGGCTGCACGCTTCTGCTACTTTCTTTATGTCACAGAATGTTACACAGAATCACAGAATGTTAGGGATTGGAAGGAACCTTGAATGATCATCTAGTCCAATCCCCCAGTGTCAGGTCTAGTGTCTACGTGGGTATTGAGTGAGTTAATTCAGCTGACTGATCCAACATAAAATACTTTTGTTGTTGTTGTTAATAAAGAATAGTTTTCTATTGGGTCAACCATCAAAATCCATTTGTCCTTTAGCTGCACAATTGCTAAAAACAACATGAGAGGGGAGAGAACCTGTGGATAGTGAAGTAAAGAGATGTCTTTTGTGAACTGTTCATTGTTAGGTTGGCTTAGCTGTAATGTCAAATGACACCTTCATAATACATAGTACATGAAAGAGACAGCAAAAACTTGCCCATTCCATAGATCTTTAAAAATGGAAAGGAAGGGAAGGGAAGGGAAGGGAAGGGAAGGGAAGGGAA
>NC_048926.1:17037678-17041523 GCF_011077185.1 Oxyura jamaicensis | reverse complement strand
GGGAAGGGAAGGGAAGGGAAGGGAAGGGAAGGGAAGGGAAGGGAAGGGAAGGGAAGGGAAGGGAAGGGAAGGGAAGGGAAGGGAAGGGAAGGGAAGGGAAGGGAAGGGAAGGGAAGGCAAGGGAAGGGAAGGGAAGGCAAGGGAAGGCAAGGCAAGGCAAGGCAAGGCAAGGCAAGGCAAGGCAAGGCAAGGCAAGGCAAGGCAGGGCAAGGCAGGGCAAGGCAGGGCAAGGCAGGGCAAGGCAGGGCAAGGCAAGGCAAGGGGAAAAGTTTTCATGGTCTTGAAAACTTGGCCTTGAGTCTCAACTACATTAGTTGATATAGCTGTAAGAAGAAGTTGTGTCTTTAGTTGCTGGGGAATTTTTATACGGTAGGATCATCACAACTTTAACTACATTAATATTGCATCCATTTATTGTAACCTGTCTTTCTGAAATAGTTGCTATCCAGCTACTGGGCTGAAGAAAATACTACAAAGATTGTTGAGATAAGCAGTTAAAAAGTGACAAAGAGGAAAAGGTCAGCAAGCAGTTATGAGGTTGGAATCACTGATAAATCAAAAGGTATGACCAGGTTTAGTCAAATGAAGGCTCTATTCAAAATTTTATTACACATTTAACAATTTTTATTTTTATTTTTCTGTTGTATAATAGAAGAGAGAGATTCAGGAATTAAAATAACCCAGCTGACAGACCAAGAATATGCTACACTTTTTTTCAAAGGTTGCAATTATATATATAATCATTACATATGATTTTCCAACCTTAATGATTCTGTGAATTGTTCTCAGAGAATTTCCTCTGCAGACCAAAACTGGTATCAAGTTCCATGACATTACAGCAGATTAATGGATACCAATATAAAATAAAATAAACCTATACTCAGTATTATCCAGCAGTAGGAGATATTTATGAGAGACCTCAGGGTGGGTAAAATGAGCAGTCTAAAAGAAACGTAAAAGATAGATTTAATGGTATAATTTTCTTATATATCAATCATCCACACATATATTGACAATGGAAAAGAGGATGCAGGGCTACAAATAAACATTTCTGAGAGAAAGAAATCCCAAATACAAATCATATCACAGAATCATAAAATCATAAAATGGCTTGGCTTGGGTTGGAGGGGGACTTAAGTATCATATATATGGTTCCAACCCCCATTCCATGGCCAGGGTTGCCACCCACTAGATCAGTTTGCCCAGGGCCTCTTCCAGCCTGAGCTTAAACACCTCGAGGGATCGGGCATTCAGCTTCTCTGGGCAACCTGTTCTAGTGCCTCACCACTTTACCCACTTTAAGCATTTGAAGGGTTCAGTGAGGTCTCCAAATTTGTAGAAGAGTTTTGAAAGATGATGCATGAAGTGAAGTTGGAAAAAAAAAAAAAAAAAAAGCTATTAACAATGCCAATGGAGAAAAGAAGGTAAAAGATGGAATAAGTGCCCTAAATCTCTAAACCTGAAACCTCATAATTTAGGTATTTAATTTAAATGTTTATTAATAGAAGATTAGGTGTTAAAAAAATCATTAGAATAAGAGTCAGGAGAAAGGACAATAAGCCAAAAGCTAGAAACAGGGCAAGAAGAGACTTTGAGTAAGTACTGATTTACTTGTTATTAATTCTGAGTTCTCACACGGTGTTCTGAATGTTCTCACCTATTTAAAAATGCACCAAAAGAGTGTGAAATGTGTTTATTTGATTCGTGTCAGTATGGAACAATGCTAGGGCCGCATGATGAAATATAAGCTCCTATTTAAGAAAAACAGAGTGATTAGTGTACATAGTTCTTGTATCATGCAAAGGAACGATCCAGCAATTTGTGTAAATAGAGGGTTTGAAGGGCGAACATTGAGACTCTAGTCTGGGAGATAAGAGGACCAAGGAGTTTTTTTTAGGAAACTGCAGACTTTTGCATGGGACGCTGCACAAGCCTCTGATAACCTGCAAAGAGATCCACCAAATAAGGAGAAAGGGGGAGTTGAAGGACGACCGAAGGACAAAGCCTGGGAGGAAGTCTACAAGCCTTCAGCACAAGAGACCCCCAGAAAGACCACCAGAGACTGCTACGTATGTGTCCAGAGAGGGTTTGGATTCCAGGAACTAATTATAATAACCCCGCCTTTTCTAGGAATAGTGATGAATATGTATTAGTCTAGGAGCATAAAAATCAGACACCTGATGTAACAGGTGTGCGTCCTGGTAGAGCAGAGACTCCCGGTGCACCCAGCGCTGTTTGCTTGCCTCTATTCGCTTAATAAATCACAAAAATCCTATTTGGGACTTAATCATTTATCACAAGAGAAATCTTAAGTATAAGGATTGTAATGAAGGAAAATACAAGAACTGGGATGCAGTGAACCAAGCAACAGATAAGGAGTTGAACGGGAACTTTGCCACAGGTAATCAAATATTACATTTCTGATATCAAAACTGGTATGTGAGAAAGTGAATACAAAGTTTCAAGAGAAAGCACAGTTAGCACAGTATTACAGAAAAGTGGAGGTTTTATGACAGTATCACAGTGTCAACTCATGTTACATTTCTTGAAAAATTGGGGATTTAGGATTTTCTTTTTAAATTTGTGTAAAAAAAATATATATATATATACTTTGTCTAATAGTCCTCCAAGATAAAAAGGATTTCACACAGAAAAAAAAAAATAAATAAATAATAATAAAAAAAAAAATTATGACCTTTTCAGAATCTCAATTCAATATCATATTTTATTTCTGATAAAACAATCTACCTGCTTCAAATACATTTAAAATAGCTGTGAAGATATTAAGAAACAAATGCTCATAATTTTCAGCTGCTGTGGCTTGTAACATAACAATTTCAATGGTCTGTGTCTAATTATAAATATAAGTAAGAGAGAGCAATAATTACAATAACTTTCCACTTTTCAGAAACATAAAATTATAGAAGTTCCGAGTTGGAAGGGACCCATAAGGATCATTGAGGGCAGCATAACTAGTTGTCTCTCTTAGCACCTGCACCAAGAAGTTATCATCTAGGTGCTTTATGAACCTCCTGGACTTGCTCATCTCGGCCGTGTGGTGATCCCAGTTAACATCTGTCAAGTTGAAATCCCCTATAAGGACAAGGGGAGATGATCTTGAGGCATCTCTTAGTTCTGCAAAGAATAATTCATCTGCGTTGTCATCCTGGCCAGGTGGTCTGTTATAGACTCCCACATTGACATCCCCTTTATCTGTTCGTCCCTTAACCCTTACACAGAGGCTCTCAACTTTGCCATTGCCAACCTGAAGTTCCACAAAGTCCAGTCCAATGTATGTTTCACATACATTGCCACCCCTCCACTACTTCAAATGTGCCTCCCTTCACACAGCACCTTGTGGAGCAGACCGAAGGACCTCACTAGGACATAGTCCCTCTGATTCTAGCGCACCATCGCTTAACTTATCACCGGCATGCAAAAAGAAAGAAAGAGAAATAGAACACAACAGCCATTTTGATAGAAATATTTCACTGCCTGGCCAGTGCATTTCAGAAGCAACTTTTAAATTTTGTAAGAATGTCATTTTTAAGAAGTGTATAGCTGCTATTGTCTAGTGGGCATAGATAGCAAGCATGTCTTTGAGTATGTCATTGAACATGGTCCATTCCAGACTTCCGAATAGTATAAGCTCACAGACAAAAGAAAATACTATGTATTTAGATAAGGAATATATGAAAATTATTTTCCAGCTTTTTATATTAGTGTTATGAGTGAAAATCATGGTATTTTGGAAACAGCTTAAAGAATTTCAGATATTTTCCAAATTACATGAAAGTCACATAATTTAAAACTCTTTATCAAAACTATAGATTTGAATGTATTGA
>NC_048926.1:16994536-17017678 GCF_011077185.1 Oxyura jamaicensis | reverse complement strand
AAATAAAATAAAATAAAATAAAATAAAATAAAATAAAATAAAATAAATAATTGATCTTAATTCCATAAATTCTTTTCCAAAAACAATAGGCCATGTGTAAAAGGTTGGTTGAAGAAATAAAGATTTTGGACAAGTATTAATTTTAAAGGTTGTAAATGAAAAGTGTAGTTTTTTGAAAATAAGCTAGTATGCCAGTTTATGTTAATTTGGCAGTTCAGTATGTACTGTATATACTCTAAATTAATTATATATTTAAAAGGTAGAACACCCTGATCAGTATTTAACAGTACCAATGAATTTATTTACTATGTTTCCTCCACCAAACAGATATGTTTTGTATAGAACACTATAGACATTAATTTATTCAATTACTTTCTATTAGAAGTCACTTGTTGATAGTCTGAAGATCTAGGATGTGTGTGTTATAAACTTAAATGGTCGGATCCTAATGGCTATGTAGTTCAGTAGAGGAATAACTAGTATTTCCAACAGAAGTGTATGCTCTTACTTGTAAAATAAGTAGTTGCCAAAAATAGCAGCATAGAAGATAAAAAACAAAGCATAAATATTAGGCTTGAGAATGCTGGGTAACTTCATTACAGGCCCTAAATGAGGAAATCCTATTTGGCTTCTGGCACTTTTATTGGGTGCTTTTGTTCCCACTTCAAGTTAGGGAAGAGGAAATCTTTCACTGATTAATTCAACACCTGTTGCACTGCTAGGTACATATCCAAATTTCAACCACATCTTTCCACCAGTCTTGATAGCAGGAAAAGTAAGGAGGAGATGGGGGAGGTAGGTGGGGGGGGGAAGGAAGTAGTATAGTGTTTTAATTAGTCACGTAGGAACAGGACAAAATGGGGATCCAAGGAAAGGATTTATTTGCTGTGTGTAAGACTAAGCACATTTTTTTTGTTGTTGTTGTTATAATCTTTTGGGAAATTTAAACCAAAAGCTTTCAACACCAAATTAATCTACACACCAATTAAATCATAACTTAATGTTTTGTTGGCATTATCCAGAACTTCACATGCCTATCACTGATTATAAATTGTCTCCTGCTCTGTACTTAATATCAGAAAGTTCCTATCCCTATTCCAGATAAAATTGTAAATTCATTTGAAAAGCCTGTATAGAAGTACCTTGATTTCCATTTTAGTTCACTTGTCAAAAGCAAAGAGAGTGTTGCCATTCTTGTGCTCAAAGGATGTGAGGTGACACATCTGACAAGCAGAAATAGATTGGAAGAAAGTCCATTAATATATCTAAAATCATTTTGTAAGTGATCATTTTTAATATACACAAGGGAGTTACACCTACTCATCAAGGGAAGAATATACTCACTTTGAATGTGGCTCATGTCCCCCTCCATTGCATATAATTAAGTCCTTTCTGTTTTAAATAATTTCTCCTCCAACCTTTTTCTCCTTGCCTGAGATATTTTAAAGCTCAGTCTAACAAAGACTTTTGCCCAATATCAGATGTACTTGGAAGAAAATTATGTTAAAAACAGACAAAATCTCTGAACTGGAACTCTGAAGTAGCACAGTCTAGGAGGTTATTCTCTATCTCGAAAACAGAGAATTCTTAACAAAAATCTCCATTTCCCCAGTGGAGAAATCCTGATCCAAGTTTACCCCTCACCTGATGTATAACTTTAAGCAAGTCACTTCACCGTTTCTTTGTTGCATTTACATTATTAGGTTTGGGGGAAAGAGATTGCCTCTGACTACATGTTTTACTAAATTAAATCCAACAGTATTCCAATTGCAACTACAGATTAACTCCAAGATAACACAGTAATGAAAAATAAATAAATAAAAAATAATCGATAACATATCCTGAAAATATAATAATCTGAATAAAAATTGTAATCCCAGAGGGAAGAAAACCATGTACCTTTAGAAGAGAGTAGCATAGCAGTGACAATGGACCCATAAGAACACCTTCTTTCTCAGAGGAGAAAACAGAAAGTTTGAATTTTTCCCCATCCGTTTAACAAAGATATGAACAGCAATCTGGACTCACACAAAATTTCTGTGCCTCTATATAGGGTAGCTCTCTTTGCTCTATAAAATACTATAGCTAAGAATTCATTAATCATCTGTATTCTGCATTTTAAATGGACTTTGTATTGATTTTTATTACTGTTGGAAAAGACCCATTTATAGAGCAGCAGGTTAAAGAAAGAATGTGCTGTGAACAGTACTGTCTAATGAGAGAAATCCTGATCTGTCCTCTGCCACTCTTAATCAAAATAACAGTGCTGTCTCCCTGGAAGTTCTTGCCTAGATCTTTTATGAAACTGTTTGCGTTAAGTTCTCCTGTTTTCGACCCCACAAAATTACTATAAGCATTAATAGGTCCTTGTACAAAGAAATAACACACCAAACCTTTACTTTCTGACTCTTCTATGCCTCATGTTTTCTGTCCTATTATTTCCTTTTCTCCTTTGATGTCCCCTCATTAATCTTTTCTTGCAGTATTGATTCTACTACACATCAAATATATGTAAAAAAAAAATAAGTGTAATAATGCCAGTTATGGAGAAAAACAAAAATCTTGTGAAACCTTTTATTATCCTCAATATACATGCATTATTATGCAGATAACTTCATTATCACATTCTTATATTTCCTTCGGAAACATGAGACAATTTACTGGGCATGGCCAACAATCCTCAATTAATGAAAACCTGTTCAGTATTTTGTTTTAGTCTCATTGTTTATATATAAACCTAAAAAATTCTTCCAGTACTCAAATTCTTATTCCAAGATGGATATTTATTTATTTATATGTTTAAGGCAGAATGATTAAGATTGCAAGGGATCTCTGCAGTTTATCATATTCATATCCAGCTCCATGCTCAAGCAGGATCACATACAGAGGCTGCCCAGGAACATGCCCAGACAGCTTCTGAAGACCTCAAAAGAGGGAGATTCTACAACTTCTCTGGGCAACCTGTGTCCAGAGTTATCTGCACAATAAAATGTTTCCTGATGTTCAAATGGGAACTCTTGTATTCTAGTCTGTGCCCATTGCCTCTTGTCCAGTCACTGGACATCACGGAAAAGAGCCTAGCTTTGTTTTCTTCTCTGCACCCTCCCTTCAGATTTTTGTATACAAGAGAGTCCTCACTTCTCTGGGCTGAACAGTACCAGCTCTCTCAATTTTTCCTCATAAGTGAGATGTTCTCTTTCCTTCATCATCTTTGTTGATATTTTCTGGACTCTTTCCAGTATTCCCAGGTCTCCTCTGTACTTGGGAGCACAGAACTGGACACAACACCTTTATTATACCAGCTGTATATGCATCTTCACACAAGGAATGGATCAATGTATAAAACATTTTCTCAGGGTTTTCTAAACAACTGCTTTAAATTCTTTTCTAGATGATAGGCAAAACCTGGATGAGGAAAGAAAGATCTGAAGGTCATAGCAGATCAAAAGCCCCACATTGGACTATATACCATGTTGCAGTTTAAACAAAACAAAAGAAAACAAAACAATTAATTTGACAGATTATTAGCATAAGGATTACTGTAAGAAGTAGGCAGTGACTTTTAGTGCTGCCAAATCATATTTTTTGTAGTACCTTGACCATTTCTATTAAATAGATTATGATTGTAGATTATGTCTGAAAAGGGTACAGATAACAATTGTAATAATAAAATGATTAATGATAAACATAAAACATTTTCTATCTAGAAATGTAGAGAAAAGACTAAAGCTTGATAAATATATTTGCAATAGAAGAATAGATATTCTGGAAAGTGAAAAGTTTTGCCATGTTTGTTTTGGCTAAAACTAGAATGAGCCCAATTTTCCACAGGAAAATTAGGTTAGAATGCTTTTTGTACTAAGAATATTTTAGGACGTACTGCAGTTATCTGGAGATCTTACACATTTTACTCATCAAAGGATTTTAAGAACAGGTTACATGATGCCAAACGCAATCTCAGGATGGTTAGTCTGACCCTGCACAAGAAAACTTTAAAGATTTTTCCATTCTTGTAGTTCCAGTTCAAGTTTTCATTCAAGTTTTGCTTCAGTATCAGTGCTATTCATTCACTGCACATTTTTACTTGGTTTCTACATTTCTTCCAGCTCTTGTATGGCAAGATGTGTAATATTTTTGAGAGAATTAATTTGTCTCTTTCTAATCACTGCCTCAGCTGCTGTTCACTGAATTAAGGAGGTCTTTATGAGAAAAAAAAAAAAAAAAAAAAAAAAAAAAAGCACTGAATTTCACAACTCAAAAAACAGACGTATCAAAATTTGTTAAAATAATAATAATAATAGTAATAATAGTAATAATAATAATAATAATAATAATAATAATAGGTATTTCCATGCCTAACATGCTCCACAGGGAGAGTGGGATTGGAGACTCCACCTCTGTACTGTACTTGAGACTACTTCCGTGGGAGCTCTGATACTAGCAACAGCCCTTTTATTTTTCCTCTAAAAAGCTTACATTCAATTCACATTGTGAGACCTCGTGAAATTTTCAGTTTTAAATAAAAGATAAAGAAAATATGCAGAATTTTGAGGAGGAAGTGTGGAAGATTAATTCATTAAAGCCATTTTCTCTTTCTTTTGATAGAGTTATATTTGCTGAAAATAATTGTAATCCTTCTCCTGTAAATCATTGCAGTCCTAGCTGGCATTCAGGGAAATGGAAAAAAATATGGTACATATAAAAGTGGTTGATAATGAAAAATATGTATATATTTTAAACAGAAACAAGAATTCATTCCCAAAGTTTGCATTTTTATGAAGGTGACCAGAAAACAGGGAGTTTTAATGGAAACTATTCTACAACTCTAAGTAGAGCAGGTGTTACCAGATAGCTGCCAAAATTAAGTATTTTATATATCTTAGAATGCGATTTATGTTTTTAACTGCTCTTAAACTTTCTCCTGAAGAATTTTAATAACCTTGTTCAATGTTTCTAAACCAGACATCATAACTTATGAAAGTATATCCCCTCACAACCCTCAGAAAAGTGCCCACCTTTTCTTTCTAATGTGTTTAATCTGCTTCTAAAAGTACCTCAGAATTCTGTGAGACTATTAAATTTGAAAAAGTCAGTCTGACAACAGGTTACTCTTTCTCCCTGATTCAGTTTCATAGCAGATGTCACCAGTGTATGGTGTACTTTTTCTCACTATTTCTCTACATATAAAAACAAAATAATTATAATTGCAGGACTCTAAACTTTGTTTCATTTGCAACTGAATAAAATTCTTCCCTTCAAAACTATATTTTTTTCTTTTCATCCTTTTTTTACCCTATCAAAGTATCTGTCATTTTAGACGTTGCCAATGGCTACCATAGATCAGGTTTTTTTTTTACAGGAAATCAAAAACAATTTTAGATCTCAAGATATGTCTTAGGTATATGTTATGGAAAAAATAATAATAATAATAATTGTGGTTTCACAAAGATTGTCCTAACCAAGTTTAATCTTTCAAGTAGTATTCTGCTTATAGCAGGCAAGCCCCAAAAGTGCCTACCTTCCCAGCTTTCACTCCAAACTGCATTTCAAATGCAGAGAGGAATAAGCTGGAGAAGCAAGTTCCACACAACATGCACAGCCACTCAGAGCAATACTGATCAAATTATTTTTGCTTGAAAATATAGTGCCATAGAAACAGACATGCTGCACAAAAGCCAGTTTCACTTGTAAATTCTGATAAGGTAAGGGAAAAATTAGAAAGGAGATATTAGACACTGTGGTGAAAAGAAAAAAAAAAAAATCCATTTTGACACTTTAGGAATGAAATATTTTTAAGTGTTTATTTAAATCAAATATTCAAATAAATATTGGGGCGAGGGTAAAGAGAGGTTGAAAATAAAATCGCTCTTACAAATTAGAAGTTATTAACTTTTTTTTTAAAAAAAAAAAAGGGGGGGGGGGACTTAAAAAGACAATATTATGTTGACTCTGTAGAAATTAAATTTCTCAGTCAATTTCAAAACATTTTTTCCCAAGATTTATCTTCACAGAGAAATTGGAAACACTCTAGTTACATTCTTCTGAAATAAATTGGGTATTTCCAAAGCCTCAGGGAAATAGAAAAACCTAGAGATATTAAAAATTAGTTGAGTCAGAAAAACAGTAGAACATGAAGACAGTGTCACATAAAGAGATTGTTTACCAATGTATACTCCTTAATGACTATCAATAACAGTAATATTATATCTTCTTTAATAAAGCTGAACTGTTTTCTATTAAAACAAGAAAAAAAAAAAAAAAAGAAGTTGAACACCGAATAACAGATGAGCGAGATTTCAAAACTGTATGTCATTTGCATGCATCATAAAGGGACTTTGTGCTTTATCCAGATATACCATTTTGCCTGACTTTATACAGACAAATGGAGTATTACACATTTTTCTCAGCCTCCTATTTGTTATGTAATAAAAATATTATCATTATTTTATTAAATTCAACACTGAAAGAGTATAGAAACATATTAATTATTTTAGCAATAAATCAAACACAAGAAATATTTAATTAAGGCTGGCAGTTGGTAAATGTAATCAGTGCAAGGTCAAATCAAATAATTTCTGAACAAATAGAAAAAAAAATACTCATAACATTTCAAAAACGTTCAAAGATTAACTCAAAAAATAGATAATATATAGCTTGATCCAGGAACTAGTTGAAACAAATGTTGGCATTTCAACAGAGATTGAATCAAATAGAAAATGTGGGGAAGGGAAGGAAGATTTCTTGCCCCTGTGATACCAACATTAAGATCAAGAAAGCCACCTAGCCATGGGAAAATTTTCTATTGATTTTCTGGGCACTGAGCACTTCACTTACATTGAGTATTATCTTGGATTGTCAATCACTGTAAAGCTAGTCCTGAATACCACAGCAGCTGAGTATACAGACTATATTTTATAGTCTGTCCAGCTTCCTAGTACAAAAAGATGACATGCAAATACTATTAAGGTAACAATATTAATATGCTGGATTTCAATGATTAATGAGGGTTAGCATGCAAATGACCCTTTTTATAAACTCTACTGTATGCATAATCCCATGTAATATCTATGTATATATATCATGTGTAAAATGCACAAAGCAAAAACCTCCTTTTTTCTTCTTTTACAATTATTCAGGCCTCAGAGCCAAAGCAGTTTCTTTGTTGCTGTTGAATATTTTTAGAGCTTTTCAAAAATGAATATATACACAGTCTGTATGAACTAGAGCCCAATTAATCAATAAGTTTGAGATTTTCACATAGAAAATTCACACTAACAATCTGCATAATTAAATTTCCTTAAATGCATCCTTCCCAGTGGGAAGTTTCTGTTTTGCAAGAAGACAGGACCATGTCCTACTTCTACCTTCTGACAAGTACTCTTTCCTCTTTGATTTGCAGCACTTGAACAAAGAAATAATATTGTATATAGCTGAATCTGGTTACAGGTCCAGTCAGAAAGATTAATTTTAAATAACCGTGCCTAAAGTTAAACACTTTGATAAGAATTTAGCTATAAATTTTCCATTAAAAATTGTCCACTAAAATTGTCTGAAAATCTCAATCTTAATTCAGCAGACAGTTGTCTGACTACTTTCCCCGATTTTCCGTTAGTCCTTCTGGGTTCTACAATGATATTAAATGAACCACGAGGAAACCCTAAATTTTGGCACCAAAAAAAGAGACATAGTCATAATCTTATTTACAACCTAAAATGAGCACCTTAAGCCAAACCCAAAGACAGTCCAGGATGTGAGGACTTTGACACTAGGTTCCCAGGTGCTAACAGGTCTGTCTCTGTCTGCATCCAGAGGTTCCCCAGATCTGAAAAAAAAAAAAAATGGAGCAGAGCAGAACAGAGCCTGGCACATGTTGTGCCGGCCTGAGGCACAAGACCAGTGTGCCCCTTCTTCTAAAGCTGCTGCAGGGATCAAATCCAGATGTTTCCTGAGCAGTTTTGTGCAATATCCCAAATGCTACTATCACTTGGAATATAACATAAGGAAGAAATCATGCTGTCATTTTTCTCCTTTTTCCCAGTCTCCAACTCCAAATATAGTAGTTTTGTGGATAAGGAAGTTGTCCAGGAATTCCAGTTTCTTTCCCCCTTTTCTCACCTCTCTCCCACAGCACTTTTGTATCCAAGTATGGGTGAGCAACAAGATGAACAAAATTCTGTTTAGATGATAAGGCCAAAGTGAATGGGATAAAGCCCCAAGTAATCTGGTCTGACCTCCTACCTGCTCCTGGTTTGAAGCAGATGCCTGCAAACATCCTGAGGTCCCTTACATCCCCAAATCCAAGATAAGTTCTGTTATGATCCTATGAAGAACTATGGAAGAATATGCAATGGCATCAAACTGATTTTTCTGTCTCTTATTAAAGATCAGCTGGTGGACAGTAAGGTTTAAGTCAGGAAGAGGAAACAAAGCTAATGAACAGGGCACCTACGGAA
Source organism: Oxyura jamaicensis (assembly GCF_011077185.1). Classification (NCBI taxonomy): domain Eukaryota; kingdom Metazoa; phylum Chordata; class Aves; order Anseriformes; family Anatidae; genus Oxyura; species Oxyura jamaicensis. The sequence goes on along the minus strand of NC_048926.1, from coordinate 17,009,225 downwards.
AGGACAGGGACAGGAGCTTCTGTTTTGAAATTCACAGTGTCAGGATTTTATTGTTCTATCTTATTTTAGTTTATATTATTTGTTTTGTTTTATTCAGTTTCACCTGTGTTACAGGAATCACCACAGAATGACCGAGACATTTTTCCATATTCAAGATACCTATTTTAGAAACTGGGACAGAGACTCATTCTTGGCCTCATTCTGGCTAGAATTATTTGATTTATTCTGTGTATATAAATACACTTCCTCCAAAGAAATCACTCTGAGTAGGGCATCTATTCTGGAACAGTAAGTAAAAGCTACCAGTAAGATGTGATGATTGTGTTACTTCTTTAGATTAATGTTGAAGTCAAAGGTAGTATGAAAATAATTTTATTTTATGATGTATTTTAGTGCTTTCTGTACTGAAAATGTTATTTCCAAATTAAAACCTTCTTAAAATTTGTGGATGAATTTCTAAAAATTCAGTTTGTGATTCTATGCACTTTAAAATACTTTGATACTCTTCAGACTGTGGCTCACCTTCTGTAGGTTCTTGTCCTCCAGTAAAACACTGAACCCACAACTAACTGATTAATAAGATTCACATGCTGGTAGAAAGAAGAAGAAGAAAAAATAATAATAATAATAATTGTCACAGAAAACATTGTTCTATTCAATTATTTCAGGTTCATAGTAGCCTGCTCATACCTGTACATTACAACACAGAAGTAAACTGGATTTTGTTTATAAGGATTATATCTCACATCACTCTAAAAACGTGATGTGACCAATAGCCCATCTGAAGTGCCACTACACCAATACACACAGCATGGAAAACAAGCAGGAGGAGTTGGAAACCATGGTTCACTTGGAAAAATATGACCTGATTGTTATCACAGAAACATGCTGGGATGGATCGCACAGCTGGAACTCTGGAATAGAGACCTATAAGCTCTTCAGAAGAGATAGGCAGAGAAGGAAGGGAGGGGGTGTTGCCCTCTGTGTTAGGGAATGGATTGATTGTGAAGAGATGCCTCTGAGAAATAGACATGGATAGGCTGAGAGCTTGTGGGTAAAAGTTAAGGACTGGAGAAATAAAGGACAGTAGTTGGGGTCTACTACACGCCACCAAAGGGAGCCTGTGTATGAAGCATTCTTGCTCCAACTACAAGAAGCATCCCTCTCATCCTGATGGGGGACTTCAGCCACCCAGATATCTGTTGGAAAACTACACAGCAGGCTGTAAGAAATCCAGGAGATTCCTAGAGTATGTTGAGGATAACTTCCTGGTCCAGGTATTAGACAAACAAACCAGAGGATAAATGTTACTTGACCTGGTGCTCAAAAACATGGGATAGCTCATTAAAGAGGTTGAGACTGGAGGCAGTCTGGGCTGCAGTGACAACACCCAGGCTGAGTTTGTGATATCAAGGAATATCGGCCTGAGAAAGAGCACAGTCAGGAAACTGATCTGAAAAGCGAAGTTCAAGCTATATAAAGACTTAGCAGATGAGATCCCCTGGAACACTGGCCTTAGGGACAAAGGAACCGAACAGAACTGGCAACCCTTTAAGGATATGTTTCTTAGAGCATAAGTTTCCACCCCGCTGTGTAAGAAAGTGGGCAGGGAAGGCACAAAATTTGGGATGGCTGAGCAAGGATGTGCTGGTCAGACAGGCACAAGAAGAAAATGCACAAGAAGTGGAGGTAGGGACTTGTGACCTGGGGAGAGTAGAGGGACGTTGTCCAGATTTGCAGGGATGGGATCAGGAAAGCTGAGGAACAGATGGAATTGAGCTTGGCAAGGGACAGAAAAAATGAGCTTGGCAAGGGACAGAAAACAAGAAGGTACATTACAGGTACGTTACTCAGAAAAGACCAAGATTTTACCCCCTGTGATAAATGAGAAGGGAGAAATGCCAACGACAGAGAAGGCTGAAGTACTCATCAACTTCTTTGTCTCAAACTTCACTGCAGATATGGATCCCAACATCTCTTTTTTTCCCTGAACCTGTACATGAGAGCTGGGGGAGCAAAGTCCCTCCCACTGTAAGCGAAGAGCAGGTTTGATACCACCTGATGAAACTAAACAATTACAAGTCTATGTGGCCTGACGCCGTGCATCCCAGGGTCCTGAGGGAACTGGCTGATGTAGTTGCCAAGGCTGTCTCCATCATATTTGAAAAGTCCTGCCAGTCAGGTGAAGTCCTGGTGACTGGAAAATATCGCTCCCGTTTTTAAAAACAGTAGAAAAGACCTGCAAACTGGTGAGGTTTAACTCTGTGCTTGGAAAGATCATGGAACAGATCTTCCTGGAAACAATGTCAAGGCACACACAAGAAAAGGGTGTGATCTGAGACAGACAGCATGGCTTCACTAAGGACAAATTGCTCCTGAACAATCTTGTGGCCTTCTATGACAGAGTGACTGCATTAGTTGACAAGGGAGGACTGACCAATGTCATCTACCTGGATGATCCCATGTGACATACTGATCTCCAAATTAGAGGGATATAGATTTGATAGGTCTATATCAATGACATAGACAATGGGATCAAGTGCAACTTCAGCAAGATTTCTGATGACACCAAGCTGGGTGCTGAAGTCAATATAACAGAAGAAATGGATGCCATCCAAAGGGACCCAGACAAGCTTGAGAATTGGGTGTATGTGAACCTAATGAGGTTCATACATATATAACACAAAAAAAAAAAAAAAAAAAAAAAAAAAAAAATACAAGTCCAAGTGCAAGGTGCTGCACCTGGGTCAGGACAACCTCACACATGAGCAAAGACTGGGAGAAGAACTCATTGGCAGCAGCCATGCAAAGAAAGACTTGGGGGTTTTGGTGGATGAAAATCTTGACATGTCAGCAGTGTGTGCTTGCAGTCCAGAAAGCAAACTGCATCCTGGAGTGCATCAATAGAGTGGCCAGCAGACTGGGGGAAGTGGTTGTCTCTCTATGTCCTACACTTGTAGTGCGGCTTCCAGGTCTGGGACCACCAGAAGATCTGTCAGAGTGGGTCCAGAGAAGGGCCATGAAGATAATCATGGGGCTGGAGAACCTCTCCTGTGAAGAAAGGCTGAGAGACCTGGGGCTGTTCAGCCTGAAGAAGAGAATGCTCCAAGGTGACCTTGTTGCAGCTCTTCAGTACTTAATGGGGGCTTATAAAAGAGATGGAGAGCAAATTTTGCTCAGTCAGACAATGACAGGGCAAGGGGGAATGGTTTTAAACTGAAAGAGGGGAGATTTAGATTAGATGTTAGGAGGAAATTCTTCACTCAGAGGATGGTAAGGCACTGGAACAGGTTGCCCAGAGAAGTTTTGGATGCCCTGATTCCTTCAGGGATTCCTGAGGGTGTATAGGACCAGGTTGGATGAGGTTTCCAGGTTTCCTGAAAGTATGATTTCTGGATTTCAAAAAACTATAGCTGTTATCTCATAGTCATGTATAGGAAATTTAAAATTTCAAAAATATTTCAGTTTTCTTGGCGTAGCTTTTTTTCAAAACCTTGTTAGTATTCACTAGCAGTATTAAGTTTTAAAATAATAATTAAAAAAAATCTGTTTGGAATATTCATGCTTAATTAACCATTCTGCTTTGAGGGTTATATATAAATATATACATCATTTACCTTCTTAGCCATTTATGTTCTGCAGAAGGAAAATTGTGTCATGACATTTGTTTACAGACTAGAACCTGTAAATTCGGAGTCTGAGTTTAACATTGTTTAGTGTCTGTAAACTCAAACTAGTTACGTTAGTCTTTAATGTCCAAACATTTATTGAAAAATTAAGTCCTTTACGTTGTTTTTAGGTTATGATTTATACATGTGCATTTAAAGTATGTATTGATTTTTTGTTGTTGTTTTATTTTGTTTTGCTTTTTAATAAGAATACATTATTGTAGTCAATGGGTAAATACTGTGAAATGATTATGTTACTCAAGGAATAAATTCCTGTGTAAACTCACTATAAAGTTCATTTTTGAAATTCGATGATGAATTCCATGTAGCAAAATGTCTATATTTCATCTTTCAGAAGCAGGAAGTTTTAGAGGTAAAATTTCTCACATTAATGTATTCTGTAAGGATATTTACAGATTATAAAATCTCACAAACCACAAATACCTATTTAATATTTAATTTTTATATGCTTATAGTTAATTAAGTAAGGTTCTCTGCAAATGTCCAGGGAAACAGGAATATATATTACTTTTCTCTGGTGGATCACTTACCTGTGTTTTGGATGCTGGTATACATTCTCTAAATTGCTGACTTAATTTGAGTAATCATGAAGTACATGTGTGATTGTTAATGATTTGTAAATATTTACCACTGTATCATAAGAGATGATAAGAGTCAAAAATATCTGTAAATTGACATAACGATGCCTAATACATAATTATATTTGACAGATCAATTTGATGAGGAGGAGAAGGCATGGACTATGAGAGTGAAAATAAATGAACTAAACCTTCTGAGTTTACTTCATTAGAATGGAATCTTTATATGAATGGGAAACCAGAAGCTGAAATTTCTAGCTTAAGAGAGGATGTACCACTAAATATATTATTCAGGAGTAGCAGATATAAAAGTACCATCTGCAAATGGCTGAGAAATGCAATGTAGAGCCAAAGTGTATCTGTTGAAGATGTCTCATCTGTGGTAAGGAGAACTGTTATTCTTCTTTATTTTGTTTGAGGAAAAAAAAAAAAAAAAAAAAAGTGCCTATTTCAGCTACTTCAGAAGAATTTGCTTCCCAGAAGTCAATGTGAGAAATTAAACAAGTAAACTAGTGATTTTTTATGAAGTTCTTGCCTCAGAAAAGTTAAAAATATAAATCCCACACACTTCAGTAACCAAAGTTAAAATGAGAACAGATGCTTAGATGAGTTTCTGAGTTATTTAATCCTTAGGTGGCAGAAAGGTACTTTCACCATTTTCATAACTGTGTATTTCTCAGTTCTCTTCTTCACAATGGTCCTGAGAATTTAGTCTCAAGGCATTGACACAGACTTAATTTGAATTTCCATACACCCACAGGGGAAGAAATAATCCTATGTATGTGTATATATATATAATGATAATTTTTTTTTACTAGTAAGATGAGCATCTCCTTGAGTTTATCCCAGTGTGCCACCTATTTGACAGAAATAGCCTTTCAACCACAGAACACACTTGGGAAGTCATGCAGTAAAATTGCATTTTGGAGAAGAAAGAGAAATCTAATTTTAAAATTAAAAGGAGTTACCTGTATTGAAAACTGTGTTAAGCACCTACATATCTTGCAATGTCATAGGGTAGAAGCAACATTTTTAGATGTGGACCTAAGCCTCAAGTTTGACACGAGAGAGAGAAAGCAGTCTCAAAATAATATAATAGATTATTTCTTCTCGTTCTCCAAAATGAACCAAGTTACTCTGAAGATATGTTTTGGTTGTTGTTGTTGTTGTTGTTTTGCTTTTTTTTGTTTGTTTGTGTTTTTTTTTTTTTTTTTTTTTTTTCCTCCAAAATGATTTGTTCATTTGTTTTCCCTCACCTATCCTCATGAAGATCAAAAAGTATGGTGTTCAGCTGAGGTGATCTAGACAAGTAATGTAACGTTCAAACTAGACAGGATGCTCAGCTAACTCTCTTTTCAATAGATAAAGAAACAGAAAATAAATGAAACATCAACAACAGCAAATCCTCTTACAACACATGGCTGCTTTGTATTCAAAGTAGTAGTAAAAGTAGAGTAGCTTTAAGTAGACCTGAGCTGCTGCAAATGGAAGGAGTTTGTAAATTGATATATATGGATAATAGAGAAGAGCTGGGAGTCTTAGCATGGGAATGATGGAAGAGAGTGGCAGATATGAAAAGATCACTGAAATCTGCTTCTAACTCTAGGTTGAACTGAATACAAATCCTCTGCCAATTAAACTGTTACCAGCAGTAGTAGTCTACACAAAATGCTTGGCTGCCAGCCGACAGTAGTTTTCTTGTGCCAGATTCCTGTGAGGCAGTATGGGCCTGTTACTTTAATGTACATAGAATACAAAGAAATAAATGCTCTTGTTGTTGTTGTTGTTGTTAAAGTGAAGCTGGAAAATATTTTTATATTTCTGCAACTAGTCTTGGCAGGATCTCAAAACCAGCTGTGCACAGCTAAGCACCTGTACAATGGAGAAGTAAGAAATAACAACAACAACAAAAAATAAGAATAACTGGTTGAAGGTGATTTTTTCCTCATGCTTAATGTCAAGTTGTGAAACATTTTACATTTTTCTAGGGCGAGGCTTCCTCAACAGTCCAGAAACCAGCTGAGTACAGGAGTCTACCTCTGCATTTTAATGAAATAAAACATGACAAAGAAACAGTACGTGAACTTGGAGTCTTTATTTCCATCCTGTGTAATGACAGTTGAGCAAATATTTTTATATTCAGTGGTAAAAATCACTCAGCAAACCACATTGCACTACATGCAATATAGAATTATAGGGTTTACACTTCTCTTTGTCAATAAAACTGTTCTTTTACAGCAGGTGCCACGAACCTTCTAAGGGAAGTGGAATAGAAGTGAAAGGTAAATGCCCTACTCCTGCTTCCCAGGTATGCTGCACTTGCACGTCATAAATTTAGGAACATTCCTAAAAATCTGACTAGTCAAATCACCTCTGGATTTATGGACACTTTCATCCAGAAATCAAGAACATGGAATATTATTTTGAAATTTCTGGTACATTTTATCTTTATTTTCTTTAAAAAAAAAAAGTCTGGGGAGTACAAACTAGCATACCAAAAACATAAATAAATAGTTTTATCTTAGAAAACAATCACATGGCCCCAGATCAGTTTTATTCAAGGATAAAATGTTATCAAAACATACATGAGGAATGGTGTTTTTTGTTGTTGTTGTTGTTTTATTTTATTTTATATTTTATTTTGTTTTGTTTTGTTTTATTTTATTTTATTTTATGAGAAAGCACCACTAACCACCAGTTGCAGTAATCTCTTATGACAACATCACTCACATATGTATGTTTTTGCAAGCACTGTAATTGGCAGGCATACATCATACACCACATAAATACCAAGCAACATGGACTGTTTTATTGTTCGGCTGATGCAAAGTACAGCTGTGCAAGGCTAACAAATCCAGCATTTCTTTTTGACAGTTCATTATGTAGATTCTTAATATTAGAACTAATCCTGAAGCACATATTCAGGCAAAACTCCTACTGCACATGTGCCAAATCAGTAAACAATCCAGGTTCAATCCAATAAATGCTACAGTCTGAGCTGTTTGTGGACCACAGGCAAAGCAGAGCTGTGAGTACTCTGAACTGCTGCAGTCACCTATTTCGTAGGCTTTCTACCACCAACGTCATGAAAAACAGCAGAGGATAAAAACAAGCCTGTTGTCTTTGTTTGCAACTTCATGTTCCTAAAAGGACCTGTCCAAGCTCTGCAGACAGTGATTGACACTTGAACAGGTTATAAACTAATAGATCAGCTGCAGTTAGTCAGAGTCCTTCATGATGACGTTATTTGAGAGAATAGATCATTTTCTAATTAAATTACAGGCATGGCTGAAAGAAATTCACCTCTGTTGAATGTTGGGTGGGATTGTTCTGATGGGTACACACAGAGTTCTCACTCAAAGCACCAAGAAATATGTAGAGATGATCTTCTTACAGTAGAATGTCATTAAAAAATGGCTTTAGAAAACTTTATATCATTTTTTTTCACATGAGGAAATCTTCAGATTACATAGTATTAAAAAAAAAAAAAAAAAAAAAAAAACTTAATTACATCATACACAATTACACAAGTCTTTGCTATAGTCAATGCAAAAGAAGTTCAATATTTAAGTGGAAGCTGAATAAATGTAATGAAGATATAGGATGGATAGTAAAGGTAACAAGCTTATAGAATGACTCAAAAACAAACAAACAAAAATGATTTAATCTTTAAAATAACTTTTTTTTTTCCTCCACTACCATCAGATCTTCATTTGCTTATTAATTCTACTCATTGGCTTAGCTTTCAGTAATGATAGGACACATTTCTATTTGGTGTGTTTATATATGAGAATAGATCTAACAGTTTTGAAATAGAAAAGTGGAAAGAACGGCACCAAACATTGAATACAAACCTTCACAGAACATATTATCTTGAGATTAATAGAGGCTCAGATTAGAATTGTTCATAACATGTCTGTGAATATCCTTTACAACATCCTAAAATAGAAATTAAGACCAAGAGAATAAAAGCAAGTCTAATGATGGTGTGTTGCCAGAAGAGAACAGGTTTTCTACATGTATTGCCAATATTCCGGATTCATTTTATAGCAAGGAATAATCAGATGGTCCTAGGAAGCTGATCACACTTCATGTTTGAAAGGAATGAAATAAATATCGTGTTAAACTTCAGCTCTTACTGACTTCATTCTGAGGAGGACAAGAAAAAGAAGTTTAAAAATGTTTATGTTATGTTTATGTTATGTTTATGTTTATTAATTAAATGTTAAAAATGGGAAAAAAAAAAAAAAGTCCTAATTGCACCTCCAGAGTTTCTGTGAGAGCCAGCCCCACTATAGCTTATCACCAAACAAAATATTTTTTAGAGAAATAAAATTCAGAAAAGACAGAGTAGAAAGAATAAACACTAATCTAACAATAAATTGTTGAGTAAGAAAGTGATCTGAGTAAGTGCAAACTTCTCAAAGCTAACTGGCAGCTTGGGCAATACTCTGAGGATCCTGCAAAGGTTCAAGTTATTTCTGACATAGTGAATGAAGGTAATGATATACGCTTCATTCACCAAAGAAACAAATGTTTTGTTTCCCTACTCTGATTTCATACTTTGTAGATACCTACAGTGGTATAATATGTACTAGTATTATTGTAAAACAAGAGTTTATTACATGGCTAAGTAAGTTGATCTTTGTAAAAGTGCACAAGTGCATTGAAATAAAATAAAAACTACTTAATCCAATCTTCTCTCATACAGTTTCTTTCAAGGAGAACAGACACAGCCTGTTAAAATAACAAAGAACGTAGAATTTCCATTCACATTCACAGTGTCCTCATTCAAGCCCCCCACTCTAAAGCTACCTTTCCTATCCTCTCAACTTTCTTTGCCATAGAGAAATGTGACTCCATGGAACAGACAATGATCTTGTTTTATGTTATCTGGCAGAGCTTTTCAAGCCTTACAGACCTGGTGACACTTAAATGGCCCACAGTTTGGATTGCCTTGTTGTGTGGAAATGGTAGATAAGGGAAGGAGGAGAAACATAAAACAGGTGGGCAAGGGCAAAGTGGCATTCACAAACTTTTTTAGATCAGAGCCAGGTTGAGGATCATTTTGGCAATAAAACAATTGCTGTATTGACATGATTTTGCAAAAGGTGTTACATTACTTACAAAGTCCTGAGAATTTGGTAAAAGCTGGCAAGCACATCACAGAGAAAAACAGTAAGATCTTCTGAACTTTTAGCCAGGAAATTAACAGAAACTAATATAGTTTAATGGCAAGTAGTCTAATATGTGCTGCTTGTAGAACTCCTGCCAATAATACCATGTAGTAACTGTTGTAAAATGCCAACATCTCTGCGTGCAAGAAGGATTAGGTGGGATCTTTCAAAACCTTGCTTGGCTAGACATGCAGGTCACACGTGAAATAGCTTTATAAATTCCTTCTACAGTGTACGATCTGCAAAGATTTTCATGAGAAAACCTGAACAATGCTTATTTTCTATTCATATGTGGATTTGTACCAACACTTTCCTTGTTGATATTTTGAGATCCCATAAAAAATGTTATATTTTCTTTCTGATATAAATGTGTTGCCTTGATGCACACCTGACTTATTTATACAGGCAGACCAGAAAAGTGAGTTTAGAATCTAAACTAACATAAACTTTGGATAACATCTACTCTCAGTTGGGAATTGTCAGCCTATCTCAATAATTTGACTGAAAAAATATTTTAATTAATATTTGGGGGTTTGGAATCATATTAAAAGATTAAGACTGTGTGACCTTCTGTCCTTCACTAGTTGTCTTTTTAAAGGAAAGTTTGACTTTTCTACCCCTTACGCCTACTCTCTCCTTCTCCCTGGTAGACTCTCTCTCGCAGTGTTAGAAGAAATATCTTTGTACCAAACTCCAGGAAGGGGCCATGGAATGGAGACTTGTATTTTGGGGAGTAGAGGAAAGAGAGATAGGGCATGTTGTCACAGTCCTCAAATACCATATTTCCATGTGCTAGGTGCATGGCTCCTGCTGTGATTCAAAAGCTACTGAAAAGGGTTTGGTTTTGCCCCAGTCTCAATATGTATAGTTGCTCTTTGAGAAAACTTGTACTAGAAAAATGCTATGTGGAAAATTAAATTAAGAAAAAAATACACTGAGAAGTTCTTAGCCATTGTGTCTCTGAGGGTCACAAAATTACCAGATTTGGTCACAACCATACAGTTCCCCAGTTCTTTCAAAAGGGAGCCAGGTAGAGAAGAATACAATTTTTTCTGTGAAGTTTTGTTTGCTGGCACCACGCTATGCAGTCAGCTGTGCTAGTAGACATCAGCCCTTGGGTTTAATTGTCCTGTTTCCATCACACACATGAAACTAATAATTACAAAGAATTTTGTATAGTGTATATGTGCATATCATAGCTGAGGCTTCATTACCTCACACACACAAACACACACACACAAACCACCACCACCACCAAAAAAACTAACTAATGTGTAATAATACCATTTCAAGGTAAAAGGGAGCTTATGGGCTTTACCTCAAATATTCTGCTTACATTGTTTTTCCTAGTCATAATAACTGTGATGGTGGATTTCAGTTTTAATTAAATATGCATTTTAACAATTAAATTATCACTTCACTTTTAAAAGTTCTTCAATATCTATCTCATTGGTGCAGGTAGACTAGCACCACATGCAGAGTCTGCTGTTGAGCAATACTTCACTGTTCACAGAGGCAGTTTTAATGAGATCTCAGACTGAAAAATTCTTATTGTATTTATCTCCTAATTTTTGTCAGTTACACCAAAAAATATGTCTAGATATGAGGAGACTGTGAAAAGAGCACTCAATATACTGGCTGTCAGATTATTATTGCCATAATTATTATTATCATTCAATGTTATCTTTCACCAATGTCCTTTTTAAATAATTCCTCGAAGTAGCCATACACTATGGTGATACAAATATACAGTCTTTTTTGACTTAAAGTCATTCCACAATGTGCTCTGATCATGTTAGACCTCTTGTTAGACAAACAGCAATATATACAGATCACCTGAAAGAAAACTAGACCATAAACTAGATACACGACCCACTAATTACTAGGACAGCATCTAAAATATACATTGTTTAAAAAGACAGTCTAACAAATAGCATTCCTAATAACAAACACTGACTCAGATATCACAGAGTAAACTAAATGGTATGCTTTCAATGATTTTTCCACTTGGTAATTTTCTTTGTGGAAAAAAACATATTTATTCTTAAGTGTATTTCAGATTCAGTTAATGGGTTGAAAATAATCTTATATATTTACTAGATATGGGTTTAATACTTTGATTTGTCTGTATACATGGGCATGCACACACAAATATAGCTACATTTTATTGTGTATTATACTTCATGAAACAGCTGGAAACAAATATCACACTGTAAATGAGATGGCTAATAATAACTGGGAGTTTCAGGGATGGAGATAATGATGAGTCTCTTCATGAAATACTTAGTGCCAAGATAGAGCTAAGCATTTGGTTTACATTGGCTTAAAACATGAAGGTTCATACAGCACCCATGAGGAGTCAAATGTGTGGCACAATGCAGGAGGAACATTTTACAGCATGTTAAATGACATGTTGAGACACTGGTCTGAGAAACAAGAGACACCCCATGCCTTGTTTCCAGGGCTGGAACTGTTTGAGGTCTGGATGTCTTAGTCGGGAGGGGCCCTCATATTTTCCAGGGGAGCTGCTGCACTGCCATGACAGGTCCAGCACTGGGTTGCAGTGTGACTGTATCTGCAAGGAAGGTTATCACAGCCGGGCCCTCAAATATTTATGACTTAATTATCATTGAGATTGTACTTATATGAAAACCAAGCATAACGTTATGTGTTTCACCACTGTTTTCTGGACAAGCTGCTATAAAATTACAGATCTTTCATTGCCAGAGGTCTGGATTAGCTTTGAATGTAAGGAAGGGAGAGGGAGGTATTTTTTGCACTACTCTTGGGGCTGGCGTCAGCACTTCTGTCACCACCACCACCATGAGTAAGCAAAGATACAGACAGCACATGCTAAAAAATAATGGCTGTGCTCCAACTAGCACATTTCTTTCAAACACACACTCGCAGCTGAGAATATTGAAAAACAGTTAGAACGTCTGGTTAATGTTTTGATCACCTCATATTGCCCAATGTATAGCTTCTTTTTTGTGTATGTTGGTGGCAGAATAACAAAGGAGCTCGGAGATTCCAGAGTCATTCATATTCATTGTTTTTCTCATTCTATAACTCTGATTATGCAGAGTTTTCTTAAGAGAAACTACCAAACAGCAATCATTCAAGGGCTAGTAGACACAATGGAGCTACTCTTGCAGTCTTTTTTTCTGGCAAAGTTCCTCTTGAAATCAAGTGAAAGAAACATTTGTATTATTAAACAACTGAAATCAATCGATTTTGAGAAGCCAGACATTTAATCTGAAAAATGTTCGATGAGTTACATTTGTTGATATTAGAGACTTTCATCCTACATGATGGGAAATTTCATTCAAATAATAAGTGCAAGACTATTGCCCCTGCAACACAGGTATTTTGGCTTTCTTTTTGACTAAATTATGTCTTAAAGACTTTGGACCTCAACCTGTTCATTTACCTGAAGTTCTGTAAGAAATCTATGACAAAAACGGTTTCAGAGTCCAAAGGTCTGAATTCTTTGTTTTCTGATAGTAAGAGTCATTGGAGTTTACAGCAGGTGGTCTATAAATAATGGTACATGCACATAGCCACAAACCTCATATAAGGTTCATTAATTAGAAATTTCCTTTTAAGAATAAAAATGCAAAATTTATTCTTTCCATTGTTTTACCTGTCTGAAGCATATGCCGGTGGCATTAAGCTCTTATTTTTGCAGTTTCTGTTATTACAGAAAATAGATTTAGAAGAGAAAAAGTGTCATGTTATAGCACAGCCTTGAAGCTTAAACAAACTGGTCTGGAATCATAATATCTGTTAGGCAGTAAAGTTTCACATAAAAGGGAACCTTCTAGTTCACCTGAAATTTAATAGTATGTATTGATAGTTGTTGGGTATTTTCTCCCACTTTCTAGAAAACATACAATGCCAAGGTGTTTTGCCCAGAATGCTATCGGAGGGAGTAATTAGTTTTAGAAAGGGGGAGAGAGAAAGAGAAAGAGATAGCAAAACCTTTTCTATATCACTCACCCCGAGGTGTCTCATCTTCCTAAGAAGAGTGAGAGTAAAAGGTAGGATTTGAAAAAGAATGTCTGTAAGTCTGAACTCTTTGTTATTAAAACCAGCTTTATTATTCTGAAAAAATCTTAGGGAAAAAAAAAAAAAAAAAAAAAAAAAAAAAAAGTTTTGTCTGTCCTCTATTTGCAGAAAGGGCAGGAACGTGTTTTCGAGGCTAAACATATATTTTATTTGGTGTTAAAATTCTTTGAAAAGAAAATGACAGTATTGCTAAGGGTTTCAACTTTCTTTTCAATTTTTTTTTTTTTTTTATCTATCAATGTGTTACTTCAAACTGTCTAGAAAAGATGAATAAGAAAAGAATTTTGAGTATGTGATTTTCGTCAAGGAGAGGAAAAAAGAAGTTAACCGCACAATCACACAGATATATTACTATTAATTTTTTATTATTTAATAAATAATGTACACCAGATCTTATAGAGATTTTTTTTTCAGTTTATTTGTTAGTATCAGTTTTGTTACATGTTATTCAGCACCCTGTTCAATAATGTTCTATTTATGATAAGTTTTGTTTTCTTTTGTTGTTGTTGTTGTTGTTTTTTGTATCGCTCTCAGAAGTTAACAGAAGTGATAAATTGAAGTGGTTCAATTTTTGATATCAGCTCCAAGTTTTGACTGTTAGTAGTTATAATAAAATAAAGAAAATAACAATATAAATCCAAGACCTTCTGTGTACATTGTAGTGTAATCACAATGGAAACAAAATCACAATGGAAGTAAGAAGCACATTTTTAAAACCTCAATAATTATTATTATTTTTTTTTTTTTTACATGGAGGGAGTCTTAATACAGCAAAGGAATTTTACCTTAAGGTGCTGTTACAGAAGGGCAAATTACATAAACAAGTTTTATTTTTCATCACTTTCAGTATTTTAAAAGTGTGTATATCTCCAAAACTGTTGAAATTTGTCAGTAATACCTGTAGACAAATAAGATCTAGAATCCTATAGATCTTTCAGAGTGATATTTATATTGACTTGCAAGCAGTGACTTTGGGTAAAAATTAGATAATGACATACCCCCTCCACATGATCACCATGCGAACTTGGCAGTGAAACCTACCTCCCACTTCACTGCCTCCAGCTGCCCCATTTTAATTCTTCACACCACTGCAGTGCCCAAACCTCTATTCTGGGACTTGCGTGAAGAAGATAGTTCTAGTTAGGCATGTCCTGACCCTTCACTGGAAAGGAAAGAT
>NC_048926.1:16990700-16994436 GCF_011077185.1 Oxyura jamaicensis | reverse complement strand
GTGAATAGCATCTACTGTTGTATCAGCCAGCTGAGATGACAAAACAGTAGTGGTGGTGGAGTCTAACTGAGAGGGTTGGGGGGAGACACCATTTAAGCCAATATCACGCCTGAAATCCTTGTTAAAAAACTCTAGCTGAAAGGTAGCTTTAGACATTGAAAAATGTGGGTAGAATAATTTAAGTTTCTATTAGATTAAATGTACTTAAATTATATTAAAAAAAAAAAAATGTTAACTTATATTATTGAATAATGGAATGTGACATGTCAAAAGATGTTAAATATTTGTAAGAAGTTCACATCGTGCTGTGCACTTTCCAAATGGATCTATTATGTCTGAGATTTGTAGCTACTTATTTTAATAAGTGATAAGTGTCATTTGGCATCATGTGTCAAGGAAGTACCATGTGTTCCTCATCTGCCTTTTAAGAAGTTACAAATGACACCATTCATCACATCACATGATAGACTTGTTGCATCTTGTCATTATATGATGCCTTCCTGCTCTAAATGTAGTAGAGATCCATTTTCCTGTATTCTCTTGCTTGTGTGCTTCAGTTTAACTTACTGAAGAAATTTTCTGGAGTTTTTAAAAACACTTTACTGTCTCCTCTTGAAGTGTGATGTGTTTATGCTCTGACCAGATCTCCTCAGTGCAGTCTAAACACAGAAACTGCTTTGAAATACGCTTAACTAAAGTAAAATACAAACTGATGTCTTTCTTTACAGGCTGAACCTACTTTACAACAGTGTTGGAGATGTAGGTGTGTTTCAGAAAAGACAAAAACAAAAACATACATGCACACATGGAGGATTGTAACTATAAGATAAATAATTGAAATATGTTGGGAAACTCTTTGTGAGATATAAGCGAATCCATTGTGCCCGCTGGGATATTTAGCAGATGAAAAGTGTGACAATGACAGTACCATCGTTGTTTGGTACATAATTTAGAGTATTTCTAATGAATATTTCATGTAGTATCATTTGTGTATGAATTGTAAGACATGTATATCAAGATTCACTCGGGGCACTGTCAAACTCCTCCGTTTGAAATGAGCACTTATAAATTACTTAAGAATATTGTAGAAAAAGGGATTAGTGCATGCTATGCTTTAAGCAAATCATTATGTCCCTTCTTGGGGACAATAAGCAGCTTTGCTTAGTATAGAAAGAACACTCTGAAACAAAGAAAAATAAGTATGCTCTTTTATGCTAACAGTTAATTTAAATTCCCAGAAAATCCCTACTGAAAAATAAAATAATAAAATAAAATAAAATTTAAAAATAAAATAAAATAAAATAAAATTTTAAAATAAAATAATATAAAATAAAATAAAATGCATGCACTTTGAAAAAAGAAAGACAAAAATTTTCTGCAACTGAAGGATTTCTGTATTGTACAACACTTGCAGATTTTTACAAATCAGTTTAAAAATAAGAACAACAAATTATCCATATCCATGTTTATACATCTCAACAAACTGAAATGAATTTTTTCCTTAACCATTATTAAGTGATTTGGGGTCATTTAATAATTAATTTTAGTTTAAATTCTTTTTAACACTAAAAAGAATTTGTAACAAAATAGACAATTTTTCAGTTGAACAAAATTCAACCTTTACACCTAACATGTTAATATGTTAATGGAACTGAGGATCAGTTTCAACTATGACCAGGGAAAGCATATAATTCTACTAGTTAATATGTTAAGAATAAAAAATTCAACCAAATTCAACCAAAGTACAGGACTGTTATTGTATTCTAAATTATACTAAAAATAAAAATCTCTGTGTGGCAAATTAGTATCTATCTACATGTATCAGTATGTCTGTACAAGTCTGCGTGTATAAACACTTCAGAAGTAGATGTCTAAAATGAAGTTCCTTAATCACCTCTACCTGTCTTCATAAATGTTACGGTTTTCTAAGATTCTGAACATCTATTGATTCCAGCTAAATTTAGGACTTTTAGAAAGTGCCTAATTTCCTGAAAATCTTTCATAGTAGCACTAACTATATTTACAGAGACCTTAATTTTCTCTACTTTGCAAAACGAAGTGTTTAGCTTGGTATGTTTCTACAAGGGACACTCTTCATCTGTCCCAGAACAAGGATCTCTAGAACTATAGAACTATAGCAAGGCAAATTTACATCTATGAATTCTCTTCTCTTTTTTTTTTTTTTTTTTTTTTTTTTAATATTATTTTTCAATTGATTTCATATAACAGTATTTCCAGGAACGACAGCAAGAAATCCATAGCTAGATGAAACTAAGCATATCGTTGACATTTTATTAATTAATGATATTTTCAATAACTTTTTTTTTTTTTTAAGTAAAAACATGACCCTTGGCATTAATATATATGCTATTTTTCAAAACATTTTAGCAGCTTATTCATAAATTAAAGGTAATTTAAAATTACCTTTAAAAAAAAATTGATGTCTCAAATAATTGTCAAAAGCCAAGATTCAACAAAGCATATTCCGTTGACTTTATGGGACTTGGATATCTGCTTAAGGATATGCTTCAGTCAATGCATGCATTCTCCCTGGAGTTCCTGGCCTTCTCTTAACATTTTCAATCATGTCTGTTGGGCACAATGCCAATCTTGAATACCCACTCAAGTCAAGAAAAACCCTTATCATAGATTTTACTATGTGCAGAATGAAGCCATGTGCAGTGAAGCAAATCTCTCTGGTAGTGTTTGGTACTGTGCAGCATACTCCATGCTTTTTTTTTTTTTTTTTTTTTTTTTTTTTCAGCCTTTCTAAGCTGTTAAAAAATGAAAGAATATTTTTATTATTAATTAGTAGTAATCATAATTATTTACAGAAGGAAAGTACTGAGTGAAATAAGAAAAAGGAAGGAAGAGAAGGGGTGGAGGATTTGCATATTGATAGGATACCTTGGGGTTATATCTAAATGAAGTGAGATTTTATATCCAAATCATAAAACATGATAATGTGCTGCCTAAAGTTGGTATCAAAACTTCTGATGTATTCAAACGTTTTCTCTCGTATCCACACACTAGTGAAAATGCTCCCTACCAGAGTATGCACAGTAGAAAACTTTTTCCATTCCAGATAACTTAGATGATGCTTGCTCTTTTTCTAGGTCTCTCTATAATACAGGTAGTTTCTACTTTCTGCAAAATAGAAAGATTTTGAGACAATTTAAATTTTATGCTTTTTGAAATATACTGAAACAGTTAGAGATTCTGAAGGCTGTCCTGAAAAACTTTGCAAAAGAAATAACAACAGGGATGAGAACATGTACTGAGGAGGTAAAAAGTAATAAAAGGATAAAAAAAAAAAAAAAAAAAAAAAAAAAAAGTAACTATGTATGCTACTTTGTTTAATGTTTCTCCAGATTCCAGACCATCTTCCATTTAATGTTTCCAATTTCCTTTGATATATTTACTCATTTACTTATAGTAAATTCTTAGTGTACTCTTGAGGTAGTGAAATATAAATCCCACAGGAATGGTGATGGTTAAAACTTGTATGTGTCTTTTTATAATATTTAATCTCATAAATCTAATCTACACCTTCTGATTATTACATTCAAAGTCTTCCACACAGAATATTATGGATTAGTTTATATGGGATAATCCTATATTTTGAATTGAAAGGTACCGATCAACAGCAACGGAGCACAAATATATGGAAGATGCTCTATGCAGTGTACAATGCAAGGAAGGGAGGGAGGGAGGGAGGGAGGGAGGGAGGAAGGAA
>NC_048926.1:16990143-16990600 GCF_011077185.1 Oxyura jamaicensis | reverse complement strand
AAGAAAGAAAGAAAGAAAGAAAGAAAGAGAAAGAAAGAAAGAAAGAAAGAAAGAAAGAAAGAAAGGTGGAAAGGAAGGAGGAAAGGAAGGAGGAAAGAAAGGAGGAAAGAAAGGAGGAAAGAAAGGAGGAAAGAAAGGAGG
The DNA here is from genome assembly GCF_011077185.1 of Oxyura jamaicensis. Classification (NCBI taxonomy): domain Eukaryota; kingdom Metazoa; phylum Chordata; class Aves; order Anseriformes; family Anatidae; genus Oxyura; species Oxyura jamaicensis. Next base: position 16,990,459 of record NC_048926.1, on the reverse strand, counting down.
CAAGGAGGAAAGAGAGAAAGAGAGAAAGAGAGAAAGAGAGAGAAAGAAAGAGAGAAAGAGAGAAAGAGAGAAAGAGAGAGAGAGAAAGAGAGAAAGAAAGAGAGAAAGAGAAAGAAAGAGAGAGAGAAAGAGAGAGAGAAAGAGGAAAGAGAGAAAGAGAGAAAGAGAGAAAGAGAGAAAGAGAGAAAGGAAGAGAGAAAGGAAGAGAAAGGAAGAGAGAAAGGAAGAGAAAGGAAGAGAGAAAGGAAGAGAGAAAGGAAGAGAGAAAGGAAGAGAGAAAGGAAGGAAGGAAGGAAGGAAGGAAGGAAGGAAGGAA
>NC_048926.1:16978350-16980143 GCF_011077185.1 Oxyura jamaicensis | reverse complement strand
GGGGGAAAGAAAGAGAGGGGGAAAGGGGGAAGGAGGAAAGGGAGGAGGAAAGGAGGAAAGGGAGGAGGGAAAGAGGAAAGAGAGGAGGGAAAGAAGAAATTAAAAAAAAAATGAAATAAAAGAAAAAACGGAAGAACAAAAGAAGCTTCTGAGATTCTGGCTACTTACAACAGAATGTTAATAGCTCCATGTCACTTTAACTCTGACAGCTCTGAAGTGAAAGGCCACTAATCTCTGTTTGCAGTGTGCACAACTGAAGAGAAAATGTAAGTATTCTTATTTAAGCCATGGATAAGCGTTAATAGTCTGAAAATGAAGGGAATGTTTTGTAACTTATTTCAAAGTCAGCCAATATTTCCCCGCAAAGCCTTGGATGATGTATATTTATCTTTCTTCTGCAATAGCCCAGGTGATTTAAATGGAACTCTGGTTTCACGACTACTCTATTCACAATTCATCACTCAGGAAATGTTAGTATTTGCCTACTACAGATTTCAGGTAATTAATCTAATTCACACTTACTAGAATGGCTTTGCAATTTCCCAAATACAAGTTTGGAGTATCTTTATTTTTCAAAATTTACTGATTTTAAAACTGTTATGGAAAAAAAATGTAAAAAGCATTTAGAGATTATCACAAAAATGTAGAAGACTTGAAGTTATCACAGAAACTGTGATTGCTTCAGATCTCTTGGATTTTCAGGTTTTGATATGTAAACAATGACACATGATTTTTTGACTAAATTATGTTTAGAAACTTTATGACTTTTCACCAAAATCTATGAAAGAATGATATTAAAATATTTTCTAAAGAATGTTTCTTGGTCACAATTTGTACTTATCTCTTAAGATTACTCACAGAAATCTCAAGCTTATGTATAGAAATATACAGGGAAGGTTATCTAAGAACTCTGTGTATAAATGGCTAAACTGTACTCTTTTCTGGGAACATAACAATACATGGACATCATGTAAAAGCAAGTCCACTGATATTTTAGTTGTGTCAAACCTAGACAGCATTCAGGCACAGTCAGTAGAAGTACTCCAGTATCTGTATTGCTGGATATTTATTTAAATAAAGGTACTTTGAGCACAAATTTTTAATAATAATATTTTGATAAATTAAGAATTCTTGAGACTTATGATTTTGTTTTAATCTTATTTTGATTTATTTTCTTAATCATTTGTTCTTCCTAATCATGCCTAACATACTACAAGCTCATCTGCTTCTGAAATTTGGCACTGTTCTTATACATAAATATAGCTTCAGCAGACAAAGAAAACTGTTGCATAATATTACATCCTTTGGTCTTTGGATTTATGTTTCTATATCTTGATGTTAACAACTAGTAAATCTCATAATTATAGCATTCATACCAAACATGGCATTTCTTTAACTTTAGATGGATATATTAGACCTAAGTGAATGTGTTTGAATAACCAGCAAATTCCATAAATACAATTCAGTAAGTTCCTATTTATTATGTCAAAAAGGTAAAAGATAAATTTATTTTTTAGTGGCTGAGAAATTAATTTTAACTTGTAAAATTCTGACTTAAAAATTTTAATTCAATTAAAATACACATTTTATGACATTTCTTAGTTGAATAAAACTGTTTTTTATACATGAGATACATAAGAATTATCATGGCTCCATTTGTTTTATTTTCTGTTTACATACAAACCAAAGGAACTAGTATAAGTGAATTCCCACCCATTTTTTCTAATCAGCATAAATTCTGTAGGTAGTAAAGTTCATATTTCCTTTCTCACATCAGTTTTTTTTTTTTTTTT
>NC_048926.1:16939955-16978250 GCF_011077185.1 Oxyura jamaicensis | reverse complement strand
CTTTTGACCTTCCATGTATTTCTGAACATTTAATTACAAACTATAACTGTTTAAATATATTTAATATATTTAAATACGTTTTATCTGCAGAACAGGCTATCTCCATTAACTGATTCTAGTTTTCAGTAGGTGATTTATCATTTCAACAAATGCTTTCTCAAAAGGTTTAGTCAATAACTTCTACCAATTTGATGACTTTACTTTCTTCAAAATTATTGCTAAATATATGTTATTCAAGATATTTTTCAGTTAATTCTTTTTTAATTTTAATGAACCTTACTTAGGTCTTCCTTAGAAAAACAGTTTAAATAAACTATATTCTAATTAAAATAAACAGTAAAAGCTTTAAAGGTTTCTGTATTTCTATGGGTCAGGCAAACAAATATCAGGCAAGCAGCTGACCAATTTCCACAAGTCTGTATGAATGTTATTTTTTGTTTGTCTGTCATTGAATATTCCATTACCAAAATATGAACACAGGTGAAAATTTTGTCAATAATGCTAGTGTATTTAATGTTTTGCTTGTTTGTTTTCATTTCTGACTTACAGATACCTTTCATGTGTGCCTTCTGTTTAACTGGCCAGGACAAATGTTTGAAATGCATGTCATGTTTCTAAGTTTTAGATTATCAAAGTTACAGCGAGAAATATGCTTAAATGAATGTTTTATTTTGACAGTTGGACAGTTGTATTTTCTATTCATCTTATATTTTTACTTTATCAAATATAGTTTTTATTTATCTTCATAGTTATCTGTGACTTGAAGCTTACATAATCTTCAGTTGACAGGTATTCATTTGGTACACTTTATAAACAAATTGGATATATTTTATATTATTATTGTATTGTTATTATATTATTATATTGATGTGCTAAGGGCTGATAAATCAGATACTATTCAATTCTTAATTCAAGGTCTATACACTGTAACACAGTATAACTGTAAAGCACAGAAAGCTTTCATGAAGAATGCACTAGTATGCAAAATAGTAACTGCTTTCACTTTTTTGATTTTATGACAATTAACCATGTATAGGGTTAAATTTCAAAAATAAGTTAAATTCTTTTATCTGATCAGATTTTACTTATTGTTCTTCTTTTCCTTTTAGTCTACTTTTGTTCATTAGATGCAGTAATATCTCCCTTGCCTGTGACAATTTCCATTAATATCTCGAAGGCAGCTATTAAGTATCATTACAAGAAAAGATTATAGAAGGATACTGCATACAATAACAGTGAAGATAAAGACAATAGTCACATTTTCATTTGTTTCTTTGTTCTAAAGATGTAAATCAAATTTCAGGCTCTTTCAAACATTCCTTCCTCTTTCAAAGTGTTCTAAAAAGAACAACCTTCATGGCCAAATAAATTCATCTATTAGGATTATATGAACAAAGAAAATATTGCTTTTGTCTGAGATTTTTTCAGCCCTGTGGCCTCCCAGAAAAAAAAATAATTGTCAAGAGAATAAAGAAACTTATTCAACCATATGCTTTTTAAATGTTGTTGTTTTGTTGTTTTTGATAAAGATATACTTTTAATAAAGCTATAAAAAGTGTAGAGACACTTTGAAATCATACAATATTAAATTTATCTGCCACACCATCTAAATATTTGGTCAGTCAATTTTTAGAAAATTATCTAAACATATCTATGGGAATTTAAGTACATGTAAAGGTCATTCTGTTTCTCAAACTTGAAAAGTAAACTATGAAATCAAAAACTTTCTGTACTAGACTTTCTAAAATCCTTACATTATGAATGCTCTGAAGCAGAATGAGTTGGATGTCTGTAACAGAAGATAACAGTTAGACGTGAATTTATTTATTTTTCTGTCTCAGTTAGGGAATTCAACAAAAAGGGGTAAATTAATAGGATGTTGATGTGCTTTTATCCCAAATAATTTTGGATGCCTTAGGAAAGCAGGTATGTCCTTTACAGTCAATGGACATAGTTAGCTCCAGAGCAACATAACTCAACTAAAATCATAATAATCTTACAAAGGTATCTGACTTTCCCTACCAATTGTATAGGGAAATTGTATATATCTTCAGAAGACATACAAGGTTCAGAGGTCAACAGTATTTCTGGACAATATCAAACCTCTGTTGTGTGGACATAGAGTAGACACAAAGTTAGAAAATTTGCATACAGATACTTGTCTACTGGAAAATATAGCCTTCAGTATCATCTTCAAAGAAAATATCTCAACAATGGAAAATTTCCACAATATATTGTGGAAATTTTATTTATGCATAGTGGTTTTGGAAAAGTTGTTAAAAAAAGATGTTGTCCATATGGGACGTGGAAGAAGCCACTTCAATATCTTTTAGTTTGTTGAAATAGAAATAATCATTTTCATTTAATTCAACAACCTAATCTCATCGGTTATCATGGGAGGTAGAGTTAGGCTATTTCTCCATGTTTACATTTTAGGTAGATTATTTCTGCCATAATACATTTTTTTGTGTCTTCCATCCAGTGTGATTCAGTGTGGAAATACCTCATCCATTTTGTACCACAGGTAACATAGACTAACACAAGAATCTGCCTTCCAGAAGGAGATAGTTACAAGTGGTATCTAAATGACGTTTCTGGCTTTATTCTTATATTTCTGTGCTAAAGCCTTGTCTACCGGATCACTCTAATCAGAATCAAAAATGGGATGTTGAATGAATGAGTGACAAATGTTCCAAAAGTCTCAGTTGAGCAGCAATCATTTGCCTGATTTTCTGCAGTGCTGAACACCCAACAAATGTGACTGAATCAGTGTTTTTGGCCTTGCAGAAACATGTGTCCATATATGATATCTTTTGAGAGTATACTTCTAGCCAGACGTCCCTGGTGCTCCAAGGGAAGTGGAGCCAACTCATATTGTCTTTAATCCTGTAGCTCAGAGAGAAAACTGAGGGTTTTTTTGGTTAGATTTGATGTTGATTTTTTTTTTTTTTCTAGAACAAGAGCTTATGAATTTTTCCTCCAGACAAGGAGCCATATCCAAAACCATATGAAATTGACTATAAATTTCCTATGAGAAGAAAATGACCTCTTTTCCTTATCAAACCACAACATGAGTGTCAATGAGCACTGACTAGTAAAATCATTACTAAACTATTTTTAAGAAGTCAGGTGCTTTCAAACTCTTCTCAATAATAAGTAGTTAGCCGGAAATTCATTTATTTTCCTTTTACTAGTTGTCAGTCCAGTATCTTTTGGATAGTCCCATAACAATTTTGCAGCCAAAATACTTTTCTGTTACCTACACGTAAAATCAGCCTCAGTGCTGTAATATATAAATAAATTGTTAGTGTTTTTGAATCAGTATCAGCCATTTGTCAGTAGTTCAGAAACTGCAAGACTGCATTATCTAATGGGTCCTTGAATGTTCTTGGATAGATTTAGACCATCCACAATGAATGTTGCTATTAGGCACAAGATACTTTCACACAGATGAAGTGAACAAAGCTTAACTTCATCTTTATGCAATGTATATAGTTACAGAAGCAAAGGTTTTTCATATAGATTTTTTTTCTATTAAATTTTAAACTGTAATTTAATAGGCAAAGGTTTGCAGTCACTAATCATCAAAATAATCATTCAATGGCCTGGATGAGGCCAGCCTAAGCTTTTTTGTTTTGTTTCGTTTTGTTTTTTAACTCTTTTCCAGCTATATCAGCTACTTCTTTTCAATTAAAAGAGCCCATGGAACATTATTTTTCAGTGTTCTGGTTTAATTTTAGTATAGAATATTATTTGTATCACTTAGCATTTTTAATAGCAAGGTATCATTTAACATGAGATGATCTTTCACTGGGGCAGGGAATGAGGAGGGAAAGACAGGAAAAGAGAACTTTATTGCATCAGATTCATCTATCCCCCAAGAAAACAAGGCACGAGGATGAAGAATAAAATGTCTGGCATTTATCCAGGTTTTCTATGGCATAAAACAACAATATAGTTGAGACACTATGGTATTTTCAGTCCATATCTGAGAAAGCCAGATTCAAGATTCAAGAGGGGAATAAACCATACAGAAATAATTTCACTGCCTAATTCCAGTTACCCATGCAATAGACTCTGAATTAAAGGCAGCAGAGCTACCTATAGCAGAGGTAAAGGGCAAGGGATGAAGACAGTCAGAGCTGCAGCCCACAGGAGAGTTGATGGGTCAGAGTGTCTGAGACTGTCAGGAGCTGCAGCCCTCCTGCACATGCTCCACTATGATTACCTCAACCCAGCACACCATTTAGGTGCCATATAACTGGGATGCAGATGCCTAGATTCAAGTAAATTATGACCTTATCTTTACAGATACATATATTTAATGTAGGCCTTAAGATTTTCTAATGATCTTTTGTTTGCTGAGTTGACCAAATTCCACCAAAAGCATGACATTCTGACTTTTTTGCTAAGCTCTCTCATTTTAACGGTTTCAATTACATATTTGTATTTTACTTTCTGTGTAACAGTTTTGTATTCAACCAGGAGCAGAAATATTTTATTCCAGGCCCCCATCAACCTCACTAGATTTACATTTGTACCTCTGTCATGGGTTAACCTAGGCTAAAGGCCAAAGGCCCACCCAGTCAATCTCTTACACCCTGCATCCTCAAAAGTGTGAGGGGAGAAAATAAGATGATAAAAGATAAGGACAGGGAGATCACTTACCAAATGCCAACACAGGCAAAACAGACTTAACTTGAGGAAAATTAATTTAATTTACTGCCAGTTAAAATAGACCTGAATGGTGAAAAACAAAGACAAAAGAAAATAAAACAATGCCTTATATTAAAACAACAAAATTACAATACAATGAATTCAACCTCCTTTTTTCCAAGACACTGTCTTGGGACCAGTAGGCAGTAAGATATGCTGGGTTTGGCCCCCTCCTCTATATGGTGTACCACTTCTCTGCTTAAACTGACGATTATGTAAGAGAAAGAAGCAGAAGGAAGAAAGAGTAGAAAATCTGCCAGGAAGTGAAGTAACACACAAGTGGCCCAAGAAAGATATTATTTTATTTATTCTACCACAATTCCTTTCTCAGTTTTGAAGGTGGATGACTCTTCTGATCTACACCATGGTCTCCTGATTATGTCTTTGGTTTAAATCCAACAGTGACTAAACTCTGGTCACACAAAAACATTTTTTTATTTTCAGTTTGTTTCATTGTAACCCTTTTTTGCAGTCCTGCATCCACCATCTTATAGATTAAAGAAAATATGAGTTCCTTAGTCTTCTAAACATCTTTAAGGAGAAAAAAAAAAAAAAAAAAAAAAAGTCACACTAATGTACTAAATCATTACATTTCAAATCCATCAGCTCATTTCGGCAACAAACGCCCATGCACATACCTTTCTTATGACATGTTCAATGTTTTTCTTTTTGTCTTTTTTTTTTCAGAAACTTGGTCTTAGTTTGGGAAGAACAAGGTTTTCATTAAATTATTAATAATACTTTCTAATTATTAGTAAGTCTTAAGAATTCTGTATTGGTAAAAATTAATAATCATTTGAAAGTGGAATGCATTTTGTTTTATCATAAAAAATACATGCAGAGTTGCTGAGGACTAGAAGGGAAATCAAGTCACATGTGTTTGCTGCATCACCAACAAAATATATTGAAATGATGTGTGCAAGTTTTACAGTATCAGCTATGTAGTCAAAAAAAAAAAAAAAAGTATTAAGCAAAAAACAAAATATTTTCAATTGCATTAATTTGAGCAAATATATTGCATTCATCAAAGTTACTCAGTTTTGTGCTAACATAAATAGAGAACAAAGTGTGGCTCATAATTTCACATACAGAGCTTGTTAACATTTTTCTGCCTGCTATCATGGTATACAGAATGTAAAACCAGAGCATTTCATAGAATACAATCCACTTTTGTTCACATGTAAAGTAGAATTCTTTGTTGTTACAAAGGTGGGTAAAACGGTCATTCCAAACATCATAAATATTCATTCAAGCAGCTAAAATCCATTCAGGACTTGAAATAAAATCCTTCTATTATCAAGAAAACTTTGATTTTTTTATACTAGTATGTAACTAATACTTTGGAGAATACAGAGTAATAAAAGAAAGCAAATATTTTCTCAGCCACAAACATAGACCTCAGACCATCACCGAAAAATTAACTTATGAATGTATTTTATTCCATTGCACAGGAAGCTTTTTGTTTATTCTCATCAGCCTGCTGTCCTCTTTTATTATGATTTACAAGTACATGAGGAATCTAATATAACCTTGTTTGAAACAGTTCAGAATGTATTGGCATCTTTCAGTAGTAACACTGGTTTTACTCTTGCATAATTTTCTTTAGAAAGTACTTCAAGGGAAGAAGGATTTTCAAATTCACATGAAAGGAAAAAATAATTTAGAGTATGCTGTTTATGACGATAGAATTAAACTTAGCTGAGTTTTCCTTCAGATTCTCAGCATAGGTGGTCCTCTGTTAACATGGACCCTTCTAAATGTTTTAACTCTTTGATAGAGGTAATGCAAGTGTGACTGGAAGCAAATTTTGTTATTGGGAATTTAGCATGCTGACATTGCTTTTCAAGAATCAATACCATTATTTTTAAGTAAATACATAACTGAGTAAGGAAAAAAGAAAAATAATATGCAAGTCACAGGTGTCAGAAAAGAGGAGATAAAAGTGGCTCAAGATAGAGGAGCTTTTCTCATTTAATAATAATCAGCAAATTTGTACACTTCTCTGCATCAGATATTACCCTTTTTTTTGGAATGAAATATAATGTGACAATTAAAACACTAATTTGGGTGTGTCTTAATGCAAATAAATGGAGAAATAAAATAATTATTCTTTAAGCAGCTAAGGATTCTGTTTTGTGTAATGTAGCCATCCAAAATTTGATACCAGAAGCATACAGCAAAAATGTATGCTAACTATGCATAGTATAGTAACACTCACACAAACCTAAGATAACATATCCATGAAAGAGTAGGACATACAGGAAACAAAATGTTTTTTTCTCAACCTTTTTACCTGAGTCTTAGTATATACGTAAGAATGAAATGTCATACCACCTTAATCCCATGTCCCATTTCCCAGACAAGGAGCTGATACTTAGAAGAGAATGTAAAACACAAAATATTAAGTGACTACATAAAAGACATCCAAACTAAATCGAACAGTTTTTTCTTATAAATAAAAATAAGGCATAATCTAGTGAAGCAATAATTTTTGAAAGATAGTCCTATGATAAATTTATAGTGTTTTAAAACTGTAATTCATAAGTTTATGTACCAACTATGTAATTTCCATGTAAACCAAAGCTTTTATTGATCTCATTAACATCAGTTACAGAGCTGTGTGTATCCAAAACAATTGCATTTTTTTTCATTTATCACTTTACAAAATCAAACAGTAACAGAAATGAATAACTATTTTGTCTTGAGCAAAGACCAGGTTATAACTGTCTCATCTAAATAATAATTGGATTTCTATTTCTGCAACTTTGTTTAAAAAGTGTTTCTTTTCTAAGAATATGAAAACTGCCTGTTATTTTTTATCTGCTCTCCTGTTGTAGCAAAAGTCTTTTCAAACATTTGGGATTTTTTTTTAATTTTTTCATTTTTTGTCCCTCTGTTTCACACAAAAGTGTAAAGAGAAGAAAAATAAGGAAAATTGAGCAGACAGGAAACTGTACTTGCCAGATTTTTTTTTTCTACTGACACATTCATCATTTCAAGATAAGCATTGCTCTGGCCATATATTTCTGTGCTAGTAATGCCCAAAGCAAAAAGATGAAAATGAAAGCTTTCCTCAGCACTGCCCACACTGCCTCTGCTGCTGTCTCCAGGGGTTGCTCTCCAGGACATTTAGGGCAACTCGGGGACACTGCTTAAGTCCTGTAGGTTGGTACGTGTATCTTCAGAGGCAAGACCAGGACCCTTAAATGTCTTCTGACCTCTGTTCCCCTATACAAACACCATTCTTCTGCTTTGTTTTGTTTGTTTTGTTTTGTTTTGTTTTGTTTTTCTGCCCTTCTTCCTATTTTTCTCATAGATTCTCCTCTACAGGAAAGGTTCTTCGTTTATACTGATTCAGTTATCATGGTTGGGTCAAAATGTTATCAGGGCAGTCAAAGAGACTTTCAGGAATCGAAAGGAGAAGGGAGGGCAAAATGTTGATCTTAACAAAATCTGAAGAGTAATTACAATTAAAAAAATAAAAACAAAAAATCTCTAAAAGGTTGAGAATCAGCTGGCTTCCATACATGGTTATTCTATATAGTTGTGCATAAGTAGTTATGCATAAATATTCTTCAAATATAGTTACTAGAAATGTTTTTAAACACTACTGGTCCTTTCTTATCAAAAAATATGGAGAAAAAAAATAATTCACTTTCCCTACCCCACTTGTGTCAAGAGACCACCCTGTGAAATCAGAATTCTTCTTGTGTAGCTGGTCATAATATGTTCCCCTCTTCTTAATTCCATGCCTGCATAGTAGCCACAGCATGCTCAAGACCAAAGGAAAAGAATAATGAAAATCTCTATTACCTGGAGCTGATTAGATATTTCCTCCCTTGCCATACTTCCAATCTCCCCAACCCCCAAAACAGTCACTTTTTAGTCTATTCTTTTCATTTCAAAATTCCATTTTTTGAAGCTTCTCACAGAATACTTACATACAATACACTGAAGAGTTTTTCATAACTCCAGTGAACATGACAGAACAGGGTTGAACATAAACCTCTCTTTTCACCTTAATATTTACCATTTTTATGAATCCCAGGCTTAGATAATTAATTTGTGATGTCTTCCACTGTATGTGCAAGTAATATTAACTTTTACCTTGATGCTAATGACTTTACTAAGGGGTAGAACATGTCAGAGCTAGTTGCCTTGGTGCTGGATCTCTATCTCTGAACCTAGTCCTGTACATTGTTTTTCCTCTGTTTCTGTGGAAGAAGGCAGTGAAGCTGACTGCATTTGACCGTACTTCCTCATCTGACTAATTTTGAAACCTAATAAATATTTATGTGTTTTTCCTGGATTATTTTGGTATAAGTTGTTTTAAGATGAAAAGAAATTTCAGCTATTTTGATTTTTGTGTTGCAATAAGTGCAATAATGAGCATCATCCTTCAAAAATCAGGATTTTTGAAGTATGAGAACATAAAGACTGAAATATCCAGTTTGGCTCTTTTCCTTTAAAAATCATCATAAGACTTGTTTAGTCCCTTATTTCATGTGGTCTTAGTGATTATTCAGACAAACTGATAAGGATCTGAAGATTGTTTGAACATACAATATATTAGAAACAAACCTGATCACACTCAGTAATAATTATGCTGAAGTAACATGAAATTATATTTGATTTAAGGTTTTTGACATCTCACTAAGACTGTACATCTAGAAATACATTGGCATGATAGAACAGAAGTTGAGAATTGCTAATTGCAAGAAATATTTTATGCCTGCATGCACATGTATGATGGTCGTTAAAAGAGATTTCATGTACCCCATGGTTTCCTAAGATATTGTTTTAGCCTGAGTTAAATGTAGTATCTAACTGCCAATTGCAATGCATTATGTTTATACAATATGATACTTATTTTTTCCACTTGAGTAGATAAAGTGGGTATCTATTTATATTATCATAATGTTTGAGTCAGTAGAGGCTGATTAGTTACACTGAAAAACAACAAATGCACCTGAATAAAAATTGGCAGCTTTTGTGACATATGAATTCCAATAGGCGAAAAGAAATATGTTCTTCTATACTAAAGTCCTTCTTATGGGGCCTATTTATACCACTAAAACTGTAAAATGTGAAAATCATCCAGGTTTTCCTTTTTTTACTTCCCAGATAACTAATGTTCTCAGCATTGCTTACCAATAAATAGACACAGAGATACAACCTTTAACTGAATATTGTATGCTGTTTCCTTTTATCAAGGTACAGATAAAGTGCATCCCCATTACCACCTTTGTTAGTGTTCACTCGGGTAAAGAGGCTCTGCTTTGGATGAGCTGAGTATATCACTAATGAGTATTTTCTGTATATTGCTTCTTATGAAGAACTGACAGCCTTGTAATAATCTGTTTTGACAGTATTTTCCTAGAAATATTGTGTTAAATATTTTTAGACATGAGAGATCATGGACATATGGATATAGTGGTGTGTGCCTTGTCTAATTATATGCATTATACAATTTGTCATTGTTGGAGACTGTTGTACCATCTTTCATTCATTTAATAATGCTTTTGCAAATTGGCAGATAGCATTTGGGCTAAAATACACACAGGATTTTTGCTGGAATAAAACATGCTCTGCCTTTTCTCTAGTGTAGAGCAATTTGTCAAGTAATTAGCCAACCTAATTAAATTTTTGTAGCACTAATCAAACGAATATGCTAAAATTTTCTTTGCACAGCCAGTTTGCTGTCTGCTTGCATTTAACTTGATGGTTTGAAAGAGGCCCTACTATGTCTGCCACTCCACTTAATCACCTCATTTGCATTTTATATTGGTAAATCAAATTAAGCACCAGTGGCTTTTAGTATGATTGACTATGGTCAGGGCTGTTCAGATGGGACTTTTTCACAGAAAATTAGGCACATTTTAATATGAGCGAGTCTGTGCTTTCAGCATTCAGCAAACTACACTCACTCAGCTAATTAAAAGTGCTTGTAGCTTTTTGCCGATGTATGATAGATTTATCCAGCTGGTGTGTCCATTTTCTTTTGCATAATTTCTTGATGGAAGTTTTCATCTTTATATATAATAAGATTGTCTAAGCAACACTTCAAACCAATTTGCAAGAACTATATAAGTAATATTTTGCAGAAGCTATTTAGTTTGAAGGAAATACACTTGCTACTCAGCCAACTGATTAGGTTATATATCTTTGCTTTTACATCCTTCTCCAATATAAACTCTGACATTGGGATATTTTCAGATTTCGTTTTCAGTGACCAGAATATATCCTTTTCCTACAATCATGGGGAATAACTGGTCTCATGCTATAGAGTTTGATTCTTCTGTAGATTAGGTCACAGCTCTTACCCAAACCCTTAAAGATTAAATTGCTTATAGAATAAGTTTATTAAATCTATTATGCATAATTTTTCCTTTGTTATTTGTTATTTTGAATGATACTTTACCATAGGTAAAGCATTTTCTGGAATGGAAATTTATTTATTTATTTATTTATTTATTGGGCTGTAGGAAAACAAATATCAAAATGCAATGCATGATCAGTTGAAGTTCATATGTGCTAAAAATACCTAGAAAACAGAAAAACTGTTTCACTAATGTATTTAAAAAAAAAAAAAATCAGTCTTTCATAATATTTTGGGAAGAGACTGATCATGTCTAAACTGGTAGTAGGGCAACAAGGAGCAAAACGAAGGATTAGAAGATGTGACCACCTTTTCATGGGAGAAATAAATTCACATAATGTTGTTTACTCCCTATCACACACACGCATAATTCTTTGATAAAACGACTGATGCTACAAAGCAGTCATACTGAGACCTGACATGAAAAAATGTAGATGACAAAAAAATGTAGATGACAGAAGGATAATTTTGGGCCACGGGTGCTATACAACAATTATCTGGTTCCAAAGTGCTGTCTAAGTTCAAGAGGCTTATGCTCTCCCCTTGCTGGCCCTTGGCCAGCCCTTGTGTGGATGGAACTATGAAAGTTGTGGTGGAAGGACAAAGGCTACATCTTTCTTTAGACATTTGTTAAATGTGAGCAGCAGAAGGTGAGGAAGGAATTAAAGAGATTCTGCCAAGGAAACCTTAAAAAATTTGTCAGGGAATTGAACAAAATGTTTCATATATATAAAATGCAAGTGTGTGTACATGGATCCAAATCAAAATTTTCCCATCCAAAATTTAAGACTTTTATCTGAGGTGACTTCAGAGTGTTCAGGTCATCTCTCTTGTCAATAGAGGTGTTACAGAAGTAATTTAAGAAGGGAAGAGAATGCAATCTCAGACTGTCAGCATTATTTCTAAGTGTGCATCTAAATCTTTAGTCATGCAATTAGCCTCATTTATTGAAATTAGAGGTTCGAATAAAGAGGGATGAATTTGTTGCATCAGGTTGTTTTGGATGGAGATTGGGGGAATGATGGAAAGTGTCAAAAAGTAAAATGATAGGATAATATAAGATAAAATAGAATTATGTGAATATAGGTAAAACATTGTTTGCAAGTAAAAATAATATAGTGATGCACCTAGTTGCAATTCTTAAATGCTCACCTTACTGCTCTAATAGATGGACTTCACTTAAAGACAAAGTTTGCATCCATCCCCCTTAGAGTTTGTGCAGTATGATTAATTAAACTACTTGAGGATTTTCAGGAGGTTACTCTGTAAACATTCTTCTGCAAATGTCAAAGTTCTAAAAATTGAGGACCAGATTATACCCTTTTCCCTGACATGGAAGATTGTTGTTGCACATGGAAGTAGTGACTTACCTATGAAAAAAAAAGTCAGAGGGAAAGAAAAAAAAAATAATAATAATAAATAATAAATAAAATAAAATAAAATAAAATAAATAAAATAAAATAAAATAAAATAAAATAAAATAAAATAAAATAAAATAAAATAAATAAAAGATTTTAAGCCATATATATATACAGATCTCAGAAGAGAAGCTCAAGATGACCCCTTGACCCACTATGTACAAATACAAAAGATTTTGAAGTATTGTAATATAGTTTTAATTAAACATTGACCTTGTTCTGGCCTAAACTTGTTTCAGTAGAGAAGACAGAGGGAAATGTTTTGTGTGTTTTGGTACTTGAATAGAATAAAGCAAGCTGCTATGGGTACATATTTTTTACCTGAGGAAAATGGATGAAAACCCTTTCTTAAGCCTTATTAGGCCTCAGCTGATTTAATAAACCAGCCTCTTTTGTAAAGTTCTTTAAGATCTCTTCTTTCTAATAATGTATGGTGGCATAATACAGTTCTGAGGGGTTTTCTGATTTATATTTATAATTTATATTCTGATTTATGAGTGTAAATATTTTCCTTTGAATAATCCTCAGAGGCATGCAATCATCTCTTAGTACTTAGAGAAGAATGCAAATAAGCAGAATCAAGCTATTAAATTTTCTTGATTTGATACTCCATCTGGCCTTTTAATTTTGTTTTAATGAATTTAAATTCAACTAAATGTTATGTTCAGAATATTAATATTCCAATCACCATCAAAAATTATTCTGAATATCTCTTGTTACCAAACATCAGGTTGATGTAAATTTAACATTAAATAGAGCATATTATTGTCAGTTGAAAATTATTAATTACCTTCTGAATTACAAACAATATATTTATATTCTTTCCTACTTTCGGATTCCAAGGCACCAAATGTGACATTCATTTCCCAGTTTCCCATCTCAAAAAAATATATATTCCTTAATGTCATTTTTATCAGTCATTGTTATGCCTGTTTAAGAAATCCAAAGGACTTATGGTACAATAAAGTTTATTTTTATTAATCTAAGAAAGAAATATTGGCACATGATGTTCTGCCAGATAACTTGCACGTTCCCCCAGTTATCTGTACTAGTCTGAAAACTTTTTTTTTTTTTATCTTGTGTCAATTTTAGAGCTGAGAACCTGATTCATCATCCTTTATTCATAAATTCTCCCAGTGTTTCTATCTGTATACTATTGCCCCAAATTTACTATAAGCATAGAAATGAGCTACAAATACTTCACAATAATAAGACACTCACTGTATTTCACTTCTATTAAACTCATAAATATATGTTAGAATTAAGAAGACAGATTTTCATTTCTTAGCATAATGTGGAAGAAATAAGGATCTTTCTGAATGTGTTCTCACATTTTGTTTCTTTCATACCAGAGAGAAAAGTCGAAGTGCTGGTATTAATTTCCATTTATTCTATTACTCATTTAACATGAATTGTGAACTCTGCAGGAACTTTAAAGAGTGCATCCTTGTTGACTTCAACACAAGCTTTTTCTGCATAGGATTAGCAGATCAAGCTTTCAATGAGAGCTGGACAATAATAGGAAGTTATTTTTCTATTTCCTGTTATCCTCACGAAAACAACCCTCTGACAACCCTTTGGTAGTGATTTCTATCCATCCTCCCAGAGGATACATCTGTTTGTTTTGAAGAGTCTATGTATGTTTGAGTTTATGTATGAGGAAAGGGAATTAAAATTTAGTTTTCTCTCTCTCTTACCCTGTAGCCTGTTTCTGACTTATGTCCGTGTGTAGCCTGAGCACAGCTCTCTACTGTTTAGCACATCATTATTTCACAATTACCAATGAATAGAAAATTTCTATTATAGGTCACAGTCCTGAAAATCCAGAATGGTTTCACTTAAATGGTATAACAAATATTTTTAATGTTTGCTATGTTGTCCTCCAGGTTTAAATGTCCTCCACTGTGGTAGTAAAAGACAACCCGACTTTTAACTGAAACAGTTGTATGTGCCTGGATTTTTCAATGCCTGCAGGAGAGAGCTTGAAGGAATGTAACCTCTCTTGTTCATTACAAAAATACACACTCAGAAAGTTAACAACAACAGATATACTCCCCATTACACTGAATTTCAATCTCCTTGTAAAATAACATATTCTTACTGAGTTTGGCTCCCCTATCTTTATATTTGGCATTCAGAAAAAGCATGGTTTACAGTTGATATTAAGAATAGAATCAATCTATTTTATTTTTTTAATATAAATTTTATGCTGCAATCTCATCTCAGGTTCATATTTATAATCAAGTATGTAGAGCATAATTGATCATAGTGTTGCAAGCAACTGAATTGCAGATATAAAAAACTAATCTCTGCAAAAGTAAGGTAAATTCTTGAGAATGCCCCCCTTAAAGAAGCAACATATATTGCATAGCATCCTAACCTATGCTCATTGTTTGATTTTAAATAAATAAATAAATAAATGTGAGAATTTATGCAAAGCAATGAGAAGCAACTCCTATATTCCAAATTGCATGGTTTAATACATATGTTTGTTACAGTAGGCTCTATGCTGTGTCACCTGATCACATACAAATAGGAACCGCAATAAGCAGCTGCTTCCAGACCTAAACAATAGCATTACAAGCAGTTTATTTAACTGAATTAATTCTGTGGAGACAACAGGTTTCTTCCTATTGTTACAGACTGGCAGTTAAGCAGAACATCAGGCATGTCTTTCAGTAGTGGATCTGTTTGGTCTCTTTGTGTGGTATTTATTGCATGGTCTGGTTAATGTCAGTATTCACTTTATTGGTATTCTCTTAAATCCTGAATTTTTACCCAGACTTTTACTAATAAGCCAAATCTTCTCATAGAAGTAATGTATATTTTCCAGCAAGTCCCATGAAAAATTCCAAATCTTTTCTAACTGTGTTTGGCTGTATTTCATTCCAAATCCTTGTACAAACTAGTGTGTTTTATTACTATTATTATTGATTTTTCTCCACTGGGGACTTATCCTTTTATAAACACATTTTAAAACATCCTTTTCCATAACTTTATTTCTTCTATTGGCCTTTAAAAGACAGATTTTTTGCATCAGGTGGAGATGATAATGTAAAAACCATCCACCATATTCTCATGAGCTGTAAAATTCTCACTGTGTAAGATAAGCCCCCGCGGCCGGGCGGCGGGCGGGGGGGCGCCCCCCCAACGTTTATTAGATGTGGTATCACAGTTGTATTGATTTTTTTAAAAAGTAGATTTTTAACATTCTGATTTCTGGAGATAAATGAATTTAACCAAGTAACCAAGTACAAGGCTAGGATGAGACGTAGTCCACTTCCACTTGAAGAACCAGTTGTAAAAGTCACAGTCAGTTCCTGAACCGATTGTAAAAACTGTTTTCAGCAAGCTCAGTTGTTTTTTCTACCAGTAATTTACCTGTAAGTGGCTCTTTCTCCTTCCCTGCATGTTCCCTATGGTCAGTACAGTTATTAAATCAGCAGAATACCCAAATTTTTCTACTTTCTTGTACAAGAAAAATTATGGTGAATTTGTCTGGAATACCACAAAAAATGTTTACCAGTAAGAGTACTTTGAAAAGTTTTCTTCATACAAGATTAATGTGCCGTGTATACAGCATTTGATGATAACTTAACATCAAAAGAATGCTAATGAGATGAATGATGAAAGATAAGGCAGAATAAATAACCCAATGAAATATTGAAAATGATTAAAAGGTAAAATTAAAGAATATCTTCTGACAGAAATCTTGGTACTCCCCGCCCCAACTACCCTGTCCCTTTCCCCTCCAATAACTAACAGATAAATATAATTAAGTTGAACAGATGAATTCTCACAGTGAGAATGAGAATGCATTTTGAAACAGGTATAAAAGCTGGACTCAGCTTGGTAGCATAGCTTGTAGTTCTGTTCTGTTATTGTTACTTGATAAGCTTGAAGAAAATATTAGTGGAGATGGTCAGCTTTCAGTTCTGAATAGTTCACAAATCTTAAGTAATTCACATCTTGTATGTCTGTACAAATCCCACCCCACCATGGCTGGACCAGTGCAGGAAAACTGGGTGATCAAAACTCCAAAAAGTTGGGAGTCAACACATTTTTCCATACTTATCATTGCCCAGCTATATGTGATTTGGAAGTCCAAGCCAGACCTCTCTGTAATGTAATGACAGGACAAGACATTGCTACTTTATGTTTAATAACTAATCTGGTTATTCATCTATTTCTCAGCTCTCTGGGGTGTAAGGGCTTCTGGCTCTGAAGTGCAAGAAAATGCTGACATGTAACCACATGAACCAGGGGCACCAGGCATCCTTCATTATCACCTTGATAGTTCTAGTCATGACTAGAACTCCTATGGGAATTCAGCAGGTGTATTGTGTTAAATTTTTCTTCCAAAAATTTATTGCACCTTTTTCTCTTTCTCTTATTCTGATGTAGTGAAAAATTTCCTTTTATCTAAAAACAGATTATTATCTTATTCAATTATAAATTTCACACTTCTTAACTTCTTGAAAATAGCTAATTTTCAATTCTAAGAGTTTCATATATCTTTCCATCAAAGCACTAAAAATCTCCCGGTGTTAATATAAAGTATATCCTGGTATGTTATACTCTGAAATGATAAAGATTTGATTATTTTTCAGCTTAAAAATCACTGACAGATAGGGAAAAAAAAAAAAAAAAAAAAAAAAAAAAAGCAATTCTAAATTATTAAACCATAGAAATTTTTTCTCATTTAATTTTCAAAATAACTGCAGAAGTGCTGAGGATTTGGGATATATATGAACTGTATGTGAATTTAATATATTTATCTGCAGATAAACAGCCTATATTCAAATCTGCATTGAGATTTGTTATCAACATATTTAGATCTCATTTTTATATTTCATTTTATTTAATTTCCTATTTGCTAAATGGTGGCTGGTGTGGTTTTCTTTTTTTGTTTTTTCTTTTTTTTTTCTGATTTATTTATTTAACAATTCCTGTAATCCTTCCAGATTCTAACTCAGAAACCTGCAAATAATTGAAGGCATAAACTGGCTTTGATTTCTTAGCTCTGGTATCACACAGGCACATGTGGCTGTATGCACAGGAGGTTGCTTGGGGCTCCTGGGAGGCAGTTTCTTTTTTCTCTGCAATGCAGACCCTTGGGTCTGCCTCCAATGTTCACGTGCGCATCCCAGGGAGAGGCAGTGCCAGGCACCAAATTCAAACCAAATCATAACTCACTAAGGAGGGCTTTAGCAAAGTGACTACTAACCTATTGAACCTGAAGTTCTGCATGAATATGTATATATGATGAATGTTCTTCAAAACTAGCATGCTTTATTAATAATAAACACTTCAATTAAATGACAGAAATAGAAAGAAGTTTCTTACACCTATTTTCATTTTCTGAGGAAAAGCAAAGGTCAGAACACGTGGAGTCAGTGACATTTAGGCTCATTTACAGGGTAGGTATTCCGTAAGGAGAATAAGATATGTGTTTGTGATGATGGGCACAGCACAGCAGCAAGCCTCCTCCCAACGTATTAAGCTGCTGGGAGGAAGCTGTGGAAGGGAATGGTCGTATAAGGTAACATGATACATGGCGAGGCATAAACTACAAGCTACACACATACAACAAACTCTGCCACTGAAAGCAATATAGTTGCTTTGATATTACTGTCCACCGAAGCCATTCTGTCCTGTTGACAAAGTCAGTTTTATTAGTCCAGCAGGCTACCATGTTGACATACCCTCTCTCCTGCACCAACTCTAGCACATCACTTGCATTTGGAACCACTAATGCAGCAGTACACAGTGCATGTATAGCTTGGAAAGATTCTGATTAACTATAATGGGAAGAGAATGATGCCAACAGCCTTTAAAAGCTCCTTGACTTCTTTGTTAAGAGAAGAAAATAAGATGCTCTGAATTATCCAACTAATTAATCTCAGTTAAAACCTAACCGAGGAATGTTTTTAGCTTTTACAGTCAAGCAGGTAAGGTGAGCTGACAGACCTGACAGACCCTTTGAAAATTCTGCTGACTCATATGGAATCTATGAACTGCTCTGCTCTAAAAGTGACCTCCTGCAAGTTTAATTAAGCATGAATTAAACCTCAAAACACTAAATTCAGATAACTAACTTCCTCCAAATAAGACACAAGGCAAATATCTAGACTTCAATATACAAAAGCAAACAGTAAAAATGTTGCTATGTCATGCACTGACAAGACACATAAGCTGGACCCAGGAAGATTGTACATACAAGTAGTAGGCAATTCCTAGCCAAGACAGGAGGTCCAGGCAGAAATGAAGCAGTGCTTCTCTGGCATACAAACAGATCAGGCACTACAAGCATGGTACCACCTCCAAATCAGTATTTCCTGCCAATCAACAAGGTACTTTATCTCAGGCATGTATACCTACTTCTGCAGATGTTCCTTTCCATGGTCCAGACCTGATGCTGCTACCTCAGGATGCATCGAATCATGCTCTTTCCACAGCAAAGACAGACATTAAATGCTTTGTGTTTTCATCAAGATTATAACACCTGAAAAACAGTAATTAAGGGAAAAGTTGTTTTCTCATGTCACCTCCCTAGCAGGAAAAGAGAAATGTCTTCATTTCAGCCCAAAATATTATTAAATGGAAGGAAAAAGAAAAAAAGAAAGAGAAAAAAAAAAAAAAAAACCTCCAAGTACCTCCAAGTTAAACAAACTGCCATATCCCTTCAAAATGAAGCTTGAAGTTTGATAGCTTTTTAAGGTTTCTCCATTACATGTGTTCTGCATCTTAACTAGTGTTGACAGTTTTGTTTTGTTTTGTTTTGTTTTGTTTCTGAACATTTTTATTTCCTCTCAGTAGAACAGTTTGCAAATATGATCAAAATTTCAGAACAGTTTCTATATTGTAACTGCCCAGTCAAAACTACACACAATTAAAATAACAACTGTTAAAAATAGCAGCTAGAAAATCATCCCACAAATCCTTAGGAAGGTACTTTTAATTTTTAAGTTCTGTTATACTATTTTAAACAGGTATTTCTTCTTACAAAGAACCTTCCTATCAGTTTTTCTTATTAGTAAAACATCTTGTATGCATTTTTTACTGTTATTGATATAGTGTGAGGGCCTTGATTATTATAGTAGCAGTCATATTAGCAGTTCTAGTTCATGTCTGCTGAGAGAAGTGTGTGTTGCACTTATGCAAAAGTGTGTGCTAGTGCTTATGAGAAAAAATGAGCCCATACCACTCCTCATGAAGGGGCTAGAAGGGGACTATAAAACAAGACATATGAGAAGCAGCCAAGGGAACTTGGACTGGTCTGGAGTAAAGGAGTCTGAGGGGAGACCTCATTGTTCTCTACAACTATCTGAAAGGAAGTTGTAGTGAGGTAGGCATCAGTCTCTTTTCTCAGGTGATAAGTGATAGAACATGAGGAAACAGCCTCAAGTTGCATCAGGAGAGGTTTGGACTGGATAACAGAAAGAGTTTCTGAACAGAAAGAGTGGTTAGGCACTGGAATGGGCTGCTAGGGGAAGTGATTGAGTCCCCATCTCTGGAAGTATTTAAGAGACATGTAGATGTGGCACTTAGTGATGTAATTTAGCAGTGGACTTGGTAGTGCTAGGCCACCGTCAGCTTAGTCTAACCATCAGGATGAATCTTAGAGATCTTTTCCATCCTAAATGATTCTATGATTCTATCACAACCTCTTAAAATGATAAATTGTTTGGGTTTTGTTTTCTTGTTCTTGCTTTGAATTTTTGGAAGTTTTGTGTGTGTGTATGTGTATGCCTTCTTATTTCTGAGCCTCTGAAGTACATTATTTTTCCTTTTATTATTTTTCTTCCTGGCAATAAGTGATAGAGATGACAAAGCACAGCCTGATGCACTTTTAAAAAGAATACTAATTTCATCAAGACTGGAAATCCATTATGATTTGGAAACACTGGAAATGCAACACTAGAAATGCCCTCTGTTTTAAGTGATGCTCTCATTATATGAGTGAATATTCACCCCAAAACACTGAGATCTAAAAGGAATGCCTTTTCAATTCTCAGCTGAAGTTTTAACTTTGCAGCAGTGACCCAGCTGCCTGACTAAAGGAAGCTGAATTAGAATTTAACATTTTGAGGTTAGTGAGTTTTTTCTACATTTGCCCCTGTTGCCTTTGTGAAGAATTTAAAAATTCTGTTTTGTCCACAAAGACTAGATTAAAAAATAAAAAGATAAAAAAAATACACTGTTGTTGGCTATTTTGTTTTGTTTTATTTACTAGACTCTCAGACTTCCTTCTGAGTCCCAAATCCTATACCAAAGTTTTTGTCTAGAAGTACGAAAACTAAGAAATTCCTCAGTGTTTAATTTGAGAAGAATTGAGTGTTTCTTAATATAAGGAAAATAACTATAAAATTAAAAGAGCTTGTTACTCCTCTTGTGTTTGAGTTTTTGATATTCTTCTGTTTGTATGATTTATGCTTAAAAAGTGAAAACAAATTAGTGTATATACTGTAATTCCAGATGATTCTGAAAGTCATATTAGGTATCTCAGCAGATATAAAAATTCCTTCAGCCAGAGTTATTTGTGCTGCATCTTTACTGTTTTTGTCTGGGAAATAAGAGTCTGAGGTGATGGTGGCATATCCATATCAGCTGTCTGTAGGGTTATATTTGGGAGAGACTACACTGGATATACACTATCTGAGGAGCTTCATTTCACATAACTTAATGTGACTATAATGTAAAATTAGAACAGAAGAGATCAGACACTGAAAGTGTTTACATGTTTATCTGCCAGAAATTGGTAGCATGGCTGTTTGAATAATGGACTTCATTTAGGGCATGCTCAGACAAATATGTCCTACCTTCTAAGGTCAAATTATACTATTTTTCTATAGCAATTTTAGGTGTAAAGATCCACAGGATTTAGAAATTGATTTTGTATACAGTTATAAATGCAGATTTTTCACAGTTTCTATGGTCTGGGGTCAGCAGGAAAGAAGTTTATTATTAATATTATGTCTTCATTGACATACAAATGTAATGTTTTTGATTATTTGTTTGTTTTCAATTTGGAATATGAAAAATGTAAAGGGAGAAGTTAATTACGGTAATGATCAGTTTTTGAAGCAGGGGCTGTAAAAAGCCTACTGTGAATTCTAGAAATATTAATAATATTGCAAAATACTTTGAAGGATTTCAAATGCAAGAGAGTGGATGGAAATACAAGCACTGTATTTGTCTTTTGCTCTGTCTCAGAAGTGTCCATCAGCACAACCTCTGGGACAACATGGAGGTCAAATGACAGGAGCCTGTCTGAGATTCATTCAATTTCTTTCATTATAGTCAAGACTGCTGCTCTTACTATTATTAATTGTATTAGTATATAATTACATAAGGAGTGTTATATTATTATTAATAGACATAGTGTATGTTTCCATTCTCTTCCTCTCTTTGCATTTTGTTTCTTGTTCTCTTCTCAGTTTCCTTCCTTTCAACCTGTCCTGGTTTTGGCTAGGATAGAGTTAGTTTTCCTCCTAGAAGCTGGTATTATGCTGTGTTTTAGATTTAGGGTGAGAATAATGTTGATACCATGCTCATGTTTTAATTGTTGCGGAGCAGTGTTTACACTAAGCCAAGGACTTTTCAGCTTCTCGCTCTGTCCTACCAGCGGGCAGGCTGAGGGTGCAGCAGGAGCTGGGAGGGGACAGAACCAGAACAGATGATCCAAACTGGCCTAATGGATATTCCATACTATCTGACATCATGCTGACCAGTTAATATGGGGGAGCTGACCAGGGTGGGGAGACTGGCTGCTTGGGGATAGGCTGGGCATCCATCAGCAGGTGGTGAGCAATTACATTGTGCATCACTTGTGTTGTACACATTAGTAGTAGTAGTAGTAGTATCATTATTAAAGTATTATTTTACTTTATCTAGTAGTAATATTATCGTTATTAAAGTATTATTTTACTTTATCTTCTGTCCTCATAAACTATCTCTATCTCAACCCACAAGCTTTCAATTTTATTTTTTTAAGATTCTCTCCCCCATACCATGGCAGGAAGGATGGGTGAGCAAACAGCTGAGTGGTTCTTGCTGTTGGGTTGAACCAATACACTACCTCTTCTTTGAGATCATTCTCTTTCTTTTTTTGACTTTGCTGTGTGTGTCAGTATGCGTAGAGAGCAGAGGAGCTGAGCACCAGCTTGGGTCACTGGATGTTGCCAAACTCTTGAATATAACCTGCCAGTGCATGGGAAGTGGGAAAATCAAAGGTCCTTTCTTGCCCTCAGCAACTGGTCTAAGTGAGGTTACAGGGCCTTGAAGTCTGGAAGGCATTTTATACTTTTCAGTGTATAATTTGCTGACTGAAGCACAGAGAGCCAGGGTAGTCTGAAAACCTTTCAGTTTTCTCTCTTGACTGAAAATCTGCATGCTCTCTCTATTGAGAGGTGCAGGCTTCGTTCATAAAAGTGAGACTGTTTCCAAAGTGGGTTAACCTTCCCTGCTGCTCTCTCCACAAAGTCTTTACCAGGTATTTCATTGTATCTTGAATGAGCTTTACGATAAAAATAATAAAATAAAATAAAATAAAATAAAATAAAATAAAATAAAATAAAATAAAATAAAATAAAATAATAATAATAATAATAAATAAAATAATAAAATCAAAAAAGATCCCTAAAAATGGTGTAGAGTTAAAGTTGGCTACTTAAGTGACATTTATGTTACAGTGGATAATGTACTATCATGAGGAGTAGAAACATGAAATACCATATTTGTGCCATTACATATGTTACTTATAAACCATGTAGTATTTATCTATGGAAATATATATTGCCATATGATGCAAAATGCAGCTTGTTAAATTTTATGGGCCAGATTCAGCTCTAAGCTGCACAAGAAAATGCAAAGTAATACAATTGTTTTTCCATACTCTGGATCTATATCAATATAAACTAGCAGATTCTGGTCTGTATACTTTAATTACACACATCTGAAGATTTTTTCCCCCCCCTTTTTTTTTTTTTTTTTTTTTTTTAACAATTCAGTCTACTTTTTCATCCATTTACCCTTATATCGTGTTTACGCTGTTTATTGTTGCAGAAATATAACTGTACATGGGAGATATGGAATCAACAGCTGATGTGTGTCTATTTCAATATAGGACTCAGCTGATACTATATGGTCACTCTTTTAAGATGTAAAATGGAGCTGACTACTGTATTTCTATTTGACAACAAATGTATATGACATTTATGTTCAAATATTATAATTATTTCTCATATATACATATAAGTATATGTAGACATTAATATATTTTATTTTTACTCTGCACATGCAGTTCTGTTTATTACCTCTTATCTATTTTTGAGCAGTAAATTCAAATGATTAAATAATAATAATAATTAAAAAACAAGATAGGGGATGGGTCTGCCTTTTTAATGTCAGTTGTTCTTTTCTCTGTCAGTACAACAAGCAATTGTCTGCACCTCCTCAGATCTGACTAGCAGGTAGGAGTTACCACAAATATTAGGTGAGTGTGAGTGCACTTGTCTTTATAGAGGATGTACTCTTTGATAACCTTGATCATGCAGATGTTCAAGCCCAGATGTGTAGGTTATTAAAGACCATTTTTACTCAGCAGACACTTACTCTTTGTCCTGTCCACCCTGAGCTAGATGAGGGTGTACACATACCAGGTCTCTGAGGGGTGAGCAAGGCGTATTGCAGCTCTTACTGACAAGAGGATTTTGCTTTGCAAGGTCAAGGAGGTTGGCCTCTTGCGAACTGGAGCATGGGTGATGACCCTGTAGAGATTTGTACACTTACTTACGTTCAAGCATGCAATTATATCCATTGATTGCAGTGGTGCTGCTTACATATCTAAATAAAAGCACATGCGAAAGATATTTTGGAAGAAAAAAAATAATTAATTAATTAATTAATTAATTAATTCAGTTTTACACTGTATGTGGTACTGCGTTGATCTGAAAAGGATGACAAGGCAATAACTATGTTTCAGGCTTTAAATTCTGAATTCAAGTTTGAAGTAGGCGACAAACAATCTTTGTTTGAAAAAGCATCTTAGAATTCATCATTATCTGCAGTTTCAACTCTGAGTAGATATGACTCTGCATTCACTTGGGTGTCACAGGTCATAGCCAAGGTGCTGGAGCAGAAGTGTTTTAAGAAGCTCTCTTAATCTTTGTCAGCACTCTGTATGGCCCTAGCTAGTGCTCACAAATATAATTTTCATAATCACTTCCTGAAATTAAAAACACCAGACCTCAGTGTCATTGTTAAAGGAAAAATACATATTTAAAAAAAAAAATAATAATAACCTGTTTCTTAACTAACTGGAAAATCAGATATAAATTAGGAAATCAGAAAATAAAGCTTCTCTGGGAGAATGTTTTTATTTTTAAAAAGTTGGGCATACACACTTCCAGACATGCACAGTTTTTTATCTTCCAAGGAAGTGTGTTTATTTCTATGGAGCCCTGCAACTGGTGTCATTACATTCAAAGTGGAATTACGTAACTTATAAATGAAAAAAAAAAAAAAATAAATAAAATAAAATATTTTTTGTTTAATAATAATAATAATAATAAATAATAATTAATTTAGGTTGTGGTTTACAATCTCTTTCCAAAATCCTACTTGAAAATATCTCTTCCCATTCTGCTTATGCAGCCTGTGCTAGAATTGTAAGAATCACTCAATCCAAGCACGGCCCACCAACAGACAGCTAATTTTAGGAGTGGACCCTTCTTTTGATGCTAAACAGTAAAACTTGGACTTGATGTTGTGGTTGCAGAGGAAGTGAATAAAAATAAGTGAAAATCAAATTTCACATAATTACTCAGACCCAAGTATTTTGTTCTAGACTTAGTCACTTAGTCGTTTTTCAGTGACAGTGTAAAAAGCAATATGGGCCAGAAGATGGAAAGTAAACCCAAGCATTGCAAAGTGAGATTTACAGGAGTAGAACAACAACAACAAATCTACTTTATTAATGTATATAAAAAAATACTTCATAAAATATGAACTGTGGAAAGAAAACTGTGTCTTTAACAAAACTTAGCTTGGATGAGAGCTTGTTTTATGACCATGCTGCCATCCAGAGAACTGTGCTGGTGAATTCAAATAGCAAATATATTATTTTAAAAACCCAGGGGGGGGGGGGCAATAAAATATAAGTAACTAATATAAGTAACTAATATGATTATCTTTTGTTGTTGTTGTTTTAGGAAAAAAATGAATAATTCTATTTAAGCAAATACTTTTTATGGTTCAGTTTAAGTTTATGTCTAGTTCGGGATCCAGATGAGCAAATATTTTCAGGCTTTGGTCCAAAAAGAAAAAGTAAGAAAGAAAATTTGTAAATCACAAACTAACTGAAAGATTTAGCTTTCTCCTTTGATACACATACAAACTGATATGATTTGTAACTGTCAGAGGTGTCAGCAAATTCTAATTGACATATTTTGTAGTGTGATTAAGTTAGAAGATTAATTTTATTTCCATCTATCATTCACTTTCTTTCAGAACAAGCCTAAATACTAAGAGAGAGGGGGAGAAAGAGAGAGAGAGAATAAGGTAAAGCCTGGTAAAGA
The DNA here is from genome assembly GCF_011077185.1 of Oxyura jamaicensis. Lineage (NCBI taxonomy): Eukaryota > Metazoa > Chordata > Aves > Anseriformes > Anatidae > Oxyura > Oxyura jamaicensis. The sequence goes on along the minus strand of NC_048926.1, from coordinate 16,952,157 downwards.
GAAAGAATGCACTCAGTTTGAAAAATATCACCTGGAATAAAGCATTATTTCATGCACTTTTTGAGAACAGAGTGCTTAATAAAGTGCTACAGGTATCTTTTCTATATCTGAATGAAGCTTAAACAGGAAGGAGGTTAAGAAGTTAAACCAAAGCAACAATAGCACTGCAGTGAAAGAGGCATGTTCTTTTTCATGCACATTGTTCCCCCTCGGAGGCCTGTCACTCAGTAGAATAGATGTACTTTGACTCATGGGTGGCGATGTATAGCCTTAGATTAGCCTGAATCCTCTCCTAAAGGCTGAGTCCTGCAACCAGATCCTGACAAATTCCCTGCAGCACTATGGCATGTTTCACTAACATGAGCTGATAGGATTAGCAGTAGGCAGCAATTACAAACTCTTCTTTGTGAGTCCTGAAGAGTTTTGATTTCTCTGTCAACTGATGCTCTATTTCAGATATCTTTAGTGGTAAAACCTAAACCTTGAGCACTGAGATTAGATTTGCTATAATTCAAGGCAACAAAACAGTGAAGGATACTATGTTTTTAATATGTCTATTCTGCTTTATTTTTAAAGTAGCACCCCAACCCCCAAATTACTGAGACTATTCACAGGCTGTAATAGAGTTGGCTGGGAATATTGTTGAAGACATTAAAGACTGTTATCAAAACATCTGCACCCATCTCCCAGGCTGGTATCCAAAGAAGCCTGATAGTAAAAGAAAATTATTGGAGTTTTCCTGACTATGAGCAGATTTTTATCCTGGAGGTAAGACTTGTTCCTTCATGATTATTTGGTAGTAAAAGTAAGTAATAACAATTACTATTAATAATACATCAATAAAAAGTACAAACATTCAAATTCTTCTTATGTAGGCTGCACACAGACTGGAAATGAAAAAACAAAAATGCCACTGAAACCAGTGGTGTTATTTTAAATTTATATGAATATTCATTAAGATGAAGAATACTAGTTTGTTCTATCAAACTATACACTTGCACTTAGTTTGATTTTTTCCTAATGGAGAAGTACTCACGCTCGCATGAAAATAGTCTAGATATTGCCTATATACTGTGTGAGAGCCACAGAAAGATGGCTTAGCTTGGGATGTATTCCATGGCTGTCTGCCTCCACTCTACACCAAGATGACAAGCCGATCACTTTCTGAACTGCTGATACCTGAATTACTAAAAGATTATGTTACACTATTGTCCTATAACCTATGATAGCTATGCATGAGCTGACCAGCTCCACAGGCATCAATGAAATGGGGCAGATAGCTGGGGTGGCTACTTCACCAATGAATCCAACCGGTCAGTCAGGACCCAAAGTAATGTTTATTACACTGATTATGTGCTCAGTGAGTGTAAATTTGAAATCTGAATGAAAACTTCCTCAGGTTTTGGCAGAGAAGCCTTACTGTGAATCCAGATATGGCAATTTGAAAGTGTTACTAGCCCACAGGTTCCAGTTTCATCCTTTACTGGTGTTTACTTTGTAGGAACTGAAAGTAACAATGACACAGATGACAAGTTATGGTGCTGAGTTACAGGTCCATATTGCTTTCTGAATATACTATTGGATCACTAAAGCAGTAATGTTAGCACCTGGGGCAGTGACTTCAACCCTCTAATATTGATCAACTGCCAAATACAAATCAGAAGCCTATACTTGACACAATCAACACAAGGAGAAATTGGATGTAAACCAATGTAAGTATGTGTGTATATGGAATGGTATTAAAATAAAATAATCTTTTATACAGACCAAACATTCATTTATTTTTATGTATTTATTTTTAATCCTAATAAATTAGGGCAGAATATCTTAGACACAAAACATCAAATGATACATTTCTGTTCCCTGAATGCCTTCATATGACTATTGGAATTAGGGGTCTGTAAACAAAAAGATAAATTTTCGTCACTCATATAATTCACATTCACACTCCAGTCTTCTCTTTCAGTGACAGTTCCTACATCTTTGAGGACATAACAGAAAAAAAAAAAAAAAAAAAAAAAAAAAAAAAAAGCTGCTAAGTTTTAGGTTTCTGGCACAACCTGTCCCTCTGTAACCCTGACTCGTAAATGAAGCATGATTTTGCCAGAATAGCAGATTGAAAGCCAGAGTCTTATTTGAGTTTATTAACACCTTGTTCTTTGAACAATAGGGCTACTTGTGAGTAAAGGTGTAAAACCTGAACAGTGAGTACAAACTGAAGGATTTAACCTGATGTGTTTTAGATAAATGAACAATATATATTTTCATCTTGCCTGTATATCTAAAGTCAATAATATCAGTTTACAAGTAAATGTGTAAAATGAAACCTTTTCTATGTTTAATATTTTTCAAAGCTTGTCATTTTCTCTTTCAGATGTGTGAAATAAGTGACTTAGCAATAAGTTCCTTAAATGCATAAATCTTACTTTGGACATTAGTACAACTACCTGAATGATCAGTTAAAATTATAAGATAAATCTAATGACTCTGAGGCCCATATATGCAATTTCACTTTAGAACACTGCGTTAGTCTCATTTTGCACCTAAAATATACACTCCATGCATGTATGTCTGAGTATCTGCCCATTTATCACGTGGTATCTGTTTTATGACAAGAATAGTGACATTTGGAATGTACCAAACATACTTATCAGAAACTTAATATGGCTTCCACATAATACAGGAGTTTCTGGGACAAACAAGTTGTTCTTGACAGCTTGGATGTATGAGAAATCTGTCACAAATTATCCATTTCAAAAGGAAACCTAGACATATCTTGTTGCATTTCCAGAAATGGAACAAAGCAATACTTTATGAATAAGAAATGGATGTGAGCCAGCAGTCAGTACCCTAAGGTGAAAAGTCAGATCTGCCTTGCAGCTCTTCAATTTCCAAACAGGAGTCTTCCAATTCCAAATAATGAACCAATGAAAAAATAACTACAGCTTTAATTTTCAGTAATGAAGGGATATGCTCATCTCAGCTGAATTCCACAGCATGCTCTGGGCAAAGCACTCCCTGAGCATGGCATAAAGAAAACACTCAATATAACAACTGAAGAAGCCTGCAACAAGTCTAAAGTAGGCTTTCATTTCTATACAGCTGTAAAAGCTCTGCAGTAAGCCCCTGAAAGGGAACATTTACGTGTTTTATGTTAATTTAAAATGCTTGAAAGCAGTCAAAAGGGAGGCTTAGTTCTGAAGAAATCCTAGTCTTAAACCCTCCTTAAGCCAAGGCATGTCTATGATGCTTCTTTTTTTTTCTTTTCTTTTTTTTTTAATTAAAAAAAAGGAAAATAAATAAAAAAAAAAAAAAACATAAAAATAATAATAAAAAAGCACGTGTAATTCTTCTGTTACTTGTGAAATATTAGGTATATTCCAAGCAGTTTTGTTTTTTCCTATCACCTTTTACGGGGTGAGGCAAAATTTTCTCAGCACCTTAGAAATCTATAATAAAGCAGACTGACAAGCTTTACAGCCAGGACCTAATATTATATTTTTTGTGTACAGAAGCTCCAGTGCCCATGCGTTTGTGTGCAGTGAGCATTAAATGGAGGTGGAAGCCCTTCATAGCATGTTCCAGCTTCATTTCCAGCCATTGCCAAGGGCCTCTTGGCAAGGGCTGTGCAATTTGTCAAGTTTTCAGACGGTGCAGTGATAGCCAAGCTTTCTTTCAAAATCCAAAAGAAGTCAGTGCAAGATTCCTTTGTTTCAACTACACTAACTGGAGACCAGAGGGGTTGAATATTTTCTCTTTGATAATCCTCTTAATGTTTTTTCCCCAAGCCTGAAAAATTAAGAAAGACCAACTAGAACTCTAAACACTGAAAGCTATGCAATTCATGTTAGTTTGTTGGGGAAAATAATAATAATAATAATAATAATAAATAAATAAATAAATAAATAAATAAATAAATTGTCCTAAAAGTTTTTTGAACTAGAGAGAATATTTTATTTTCTTTACCTACAAAGTACCAGACATATTAATTGTACTGGCCATAGAAACATCAGTAAGGAAAAGGACATACCTCTTAAAATTCATATATCTTTGCTGCTGAATCCAGCTGGCCAGCAGCTCCTGAGTTCAGCTGTTGATTTTATACCAATGTGAAGGTTAATGGACTGTTTTCTACTCCTTTCCAGAGCAAATGTCAGCCCTATGGAGGTCCATTGCTCAGCAGAACTCAATCTGGAGTCCTACAGTCTGGCACAGGAAGACTAATAGACTAATGTATTAATTCACTGAGTTTCTCTGCCCTTGGTCTGGTTGTGCATTTTTTAACATGAACTATAACAGCAATGGCATTTAATCATAACTTCATTTACCTTCCAACTACGATTTCAGAATGCATATAAGAACCTCCATATCCTGATTATTGACATCGGTATAAATATAAACTACTGCAGAAGGACAAGGGAGAAAGACACTGGGATTCAACTAATAAATATAAATGCATTAAAACATTAACATCCTAGCTGGCTGAATCCCTGAACAGCTAATTAAGGTGAACTCTTGTTTTATTCTTCCCCAAAATGATGTCCCCTGTGTATATGTCAGCAATAGGTAAGTGAGAGTTTGTGGGGTTTTTTTTTGTTTGTTTGTTTGTTCTTTTGTTTGTTTCTATTACATAGTTTGTTCTAGGTCACAGAGATCATCATTGAATGTACTTCTTTGACTATTCTCTGAATATAAGAACCCAAAAAAATTATTCAATGTGACTGGAGTGTCTTAGTAACGGAATAAGCAGGATAGTCAGAGTGATGATTTTATTGGAGTGAGCATCTATTCATTATGCTCTAGGGAATACATTATGATTGATATTAGCACTATGACACATGGGAAATAGAAGGGGACAGTTTAAGATATGAATTTTCAGGTTAAAAAGGAGATAAGAAGAAGAAACTATGTTTGTGGGCTAGCCATTTTTAAAGAAGATGGGAAATAACTGAGATTTTGGTTCTGCCTCTCCATGTCCTAGGAATCAGATTTGAGTTGATGCATTAGGAAAGGTGTGTTGTATCTTTACTCCTGCTGAAGGATATTTTTCATTGGCCTAAAGAAAGAAGGGAGTAGGGAAAGAATCACATCTGTTTCCAGTAACGCAACTTTGAGGCTAGGCTTCAGCATGCAGCCATATCACTCACACAGAAAGCTGAACTTAGTGTATGAAAAATTCAGGTACCAATGGAGAAACAGTGAAAAATAGAAGAATAGAAACAAGAATTATTTCATACAGTGTCTTGGTTAGTTTGTTTTCTGTGGCATTTGAAAAATCTGAAATGTGAAGATAAAAAAAAAAATTCTTTTGAAATCACCATGTTAAATTTTGCAATTTAATCCTTTCACTTTGAGAACAACAGCCTACCGCTTCAGTTGAGGTCAAGTCCATCAGCAATTGAGCAGCTCTATTTTTTTAAATCAAGAGAAATACCTTGAGATATAATTACATGATGAATATCTGAAACAATCAAGGCATTAGTGGAGAAAAAGGGTACAACTGGGTACACACTAATTGAATTTTCATTTGCTTTTACCTACTCTATGGTATAAGGAATAGGGTAAATCCTCTTTTCCATCATACAGGATGAAAGTTTATTTGAAGTTGGAGTCTATAGCTGCCTTTTCACAGTAAATTGACCTTGTTCCATGCAGCCAATGTCATAATGCTCTGCTTTATCTAGGCTGAGAGAGAGAAAATCGCAAATTGCTTCTGCATGATTAGTTCTGCCACTTCAAACGTGTTTCTTCCGAGCTGGCTTCCACACTTACTGCTAGAGATATGTGCCGCTGGGAAACCCTAATCTGTCTCTGAACTCCTCTGATTTAGTAACCCTTTACCACCCAGTGCGTTATGTCAGCAAAATGAGTCTTTTTGAGAACAATAGAAACAGTGCCAAAATAATGAAGAAAATTTATAAATATATTCTTGGACATCAGACTAACTTTTATTCAAATGTTTTTGGCTTATCAGACAGATGTTGCTTCAGACCAGTGGAGTTTTCACAGACATATATTTATTTGCACTTTTATTGACAAAGTATATTTCTTTAGTATAAGTATTACGTCCTGATTAATAAGTAAATATATATATGTATTTTAAAATATAGAACAAGATTCACCTTTTTTTTTTGACAAACTTGATATTTGAGTATTTGGTGATTTGTTGATCATCTATTTAAGTCTAATTTCAGAAATATTCATTAGTCTTAGTTTTTCTACTAAGAATAGTTTTCTACTAAGAATAGTTTCAACAACAACAGCAACAACAAAATCCTATCCACCCAAAGAAAAAGAATACCAAAGACAAAATTATTTTCTATGATATACTTTTGGGGGAAAACAGTGTATATATATATATATATATATATATATATATATATATATTTACATATATATATATAATACATATATTACTACCCAAACAAATATAAATAAAAATAATTTATAGCAAAATTAAATTACTATATGTTATATCAGATAGGAGATAACCATTGAAAACACATTTATGATTGATAAAATGCATGGATGTAACAGCGCAGCTTAAGAGTAAGCAATTATATGTATCATTTTTGTCCCCAGAGGCGGATGCCAAGGATAATACAGACTGATGTAAGTACTGGAAATAAGATTGTCTCACTACTTGGTTCCTAGTTGGGCAGGATGTCTATAAAATTGTAACTTTACAAATCCAAGCCATAAGACAGCAAAAGGTCAGTTTCTCAGAATCAAGCTGCTTTTCTTGCTTGCTAACTATGTCTGGGACCACATATCCTGCATACATGAGAATCACCAGGAGTTTACACATAGTGAAAATCAAGTTCATGTTTGAGGTATTAAGGATGAGGCCATTGGATTGCGATGCTTGTGTGATCTGTTGTGATTATCATAGAATCATTGAACAATCCAAATGTTTGCATTTAGTGTAATGTGCTATCTTGTTCTATAACATGAGCGTATAAGGCTGAAACTCTGCATTCAGCCATACTAAGAAAGCAGACCTTATTCACAAAATCTTAATTTTATTAGTCATATAAAAACAAAATTTTAAAGAATTAAAAATATACCATAATTAACAATCATTTACATAGGGGAAAAAGATCAAATATTTTTAACAGAAACCAATCACTGCTGTTTATTTCCTCCTAAATCCCAGAGTCAGTTAACATACTACTTTATGAATTACAAGCACCCAGTGATATATATTTTTTTTTTCCTGGTGATGTAGAGCAGCAGTAACAGGCTGAACATGACAGGTGTTTAAAAATAAATTGCTTGATTAAAAAAAAAAAAAAAAAAAAGAGGAAAATACCAGATTTATGTGACAAGATTAATGCTGAAGCAGTGTTTTCAGATATTTTTGACCAAAGAAGGACATAACAGTTTAAAGGTGAAAATGAGTATGGGGAATCTGCTATCTGACAAATAAGTCTAAGTATCAAAAGATTTTGCTAACCAGCCTGACACATAAATGGCACATGATGTCAACTTCTATTAAAGGCTTTATAAATGATGACAGCCTGGAGAAACAAGAATTGTTTTCCAAGGAGGGTTTCTGTTAAATTCTCTTTATTATCCCAAGCACTAGAACAGATCAACAACACTGCAGTGAAGAAACAAATCAGTTTTACAATCATTGATCTTACAGCCTACACACAGGACTGGGTTCTAGGAAGATTTTAACCCTAGATCCACTTGGAGTCTCTACTTATTTTAAAAAACACTTCAGATATTGCATGCATTTCCGTAATGATATTTTTCCATTAATATGAAAAAGTAAAATAATTACTGATGAAAGCATTATTTGCTACAGTGTATCAAGAAGTTAAATGAAATTCAAAGCACAAATTTAGCACAAAGCAGTTAACTTATCAAAGCTCATGATTCAACACTGATTTTAGAAGGGGAGGAACTTTAGAAGAAGCAGACTGGCCTATTCTAGAAGTTGCAAACCTCTGGGATACATTTCACTATGAGTAAGTTGATCCCATTATTCCCAATATTTAGCAATTGCTAAAATGTGCAGAAGATGACTCTAAACATTAAAAAGAAGAAAAAAAAAAAAATCTATCTAATAAGGTCTGTAAGGTGTTTCAAATGAAATCAGCAAGATACTTCCACACCTGGTTAAATTCGGCAGAGACAGGAGTCAATGATCTTTGGACTCAATTATCTTTTTGGGCCCCTCCCATCCTGGGATATTCTCTTCTGTCATTAATTCAAACAAGATTTCAATAGGTCCTTACAAAACAACAATAAACTGAAGCAGTTTCATTTTATATTTCATTAACTACTACCATGACTTTTCAATCAGATGTAGATCTTCTAATATGAATGAGAAGCCTCTGACTTCCATATATCAAGTTTAGATAAGAACTGTTTTTAGTCTCCTTGGGGACAAGAGATAATGAAATTCTAGTCCTCTCCAAAAACACAGGCAGAAACATTTTAATAACCTTATCTGTGAACAATTTTAGAACAAACTTTCTCAGAAAAGTCCTCACAAACCTGTTTTCTCAAAGTACTGTTGAAATGACAGTCCTTCACCAGTGAACATATTCTTGACTCTCACTCTAATATTGTTGTTGTTGTTATTGTTATCATTTGCCCAGATATAACAGTAACATTCTCTTTAAAATAAAAAATAAAAAAAAAAAAAAAGTAAAGTGCAAGGTGCAAGGTAAAAACATTTTTCAAAGACCAACAAGAAAATTTTAGAAAATCCTCTGCACCTAACAAGATCTAATCCCTTATCTCTACTACTTCCTAATGATCATGCTGCATCCCCTTATCTGAGCAATACAAACATGGATCCCACAATCTCCGCCTACTAAAAGTAAACACAAGAAAGTCAGCCAGGTGTCAGAAAAAAGTGAGTGGACTGAGTCAAATGTCTTACCATGGAACATAATCTCCTTCATATCTCTCATCCCTGAAAACACTGAGACATCTTTCTGGAGTGTGGGTAGAAGGGAGAAGTCATTGTAAAATTTGTTGTTAATACCAGCTGGGTGTAAAATCAGAGTCATCCACAAAAATGGATAGTAGCTGTGAATAAAACTGGTATCATCCCACAAAACAGATATATCTCTAAGCAGGACTTTCTGCTACATTTTAATTCTTTATGATTCTACTAACAGCCCATGAATAACTTTTACATTATCTGCCAATAACAAATGTGTTAAACTGTTAGCCCAAGTCTGGTCAGTGCTTAGCCTCAAATGTAGCTATTTAATTAACATGGTATTTGGGTTAGTAAAGAAAGAAAAAAATAAAATAAAATAAAAACAAACCACCAAACAAACAAGCAAATGAAACACCTACAGCCTTTACAGTTTTGCTTTCTTAAGTAAAAAAAAAAAAAAAAAAAAAAAAATCCAGTGTGGGTGAGAACAAAACATCATTATTTTCATTACTGTTAATGAATGTGTAAAATACAATGACCTGACATTTGCCGTAGACTAGATATGTACATTTTAAAATAGATTCAGATAATACCAGAGAAAAGAAAGGGCTTAATTTCAGGGCTTAATCATGCTTGTGAGGCAGAAGTTTTATATAAATTTGTTTGGACTGCATTCCATTCTTGGTTACATGGTTAGAGCATCTCTGGTGACAAGTGAAGCAATTCTAAAGTTTCAAGAGCAGAGAATGATTTTTACTATTGAAGAAGTTTATAAGAAGAAATTACACATACTAGAGTTGTTCAAAATCAACAAGTTTTACTGTTTTTTGCCTGTATTAGAAACATGATCCTTCAAAACACTGCATTAAAATGTAGTATTAGAAATGTGAACCTTAAAGACTCATACATTAAAATGTAGTATTAATGGTATATCCCATATTGTAACTTACCATGGATGTGCTAACTAATTGGAAATGGTAACAACATCTCAGAAAGACTCAAAACTGTCATCTATTATTATCACCAACCCTCAGGTCCCTTGCTCTAGGCTATAGGACTCAATAATGACACTTCAGTCCTTCTTCTGCTTACAGTTTGGGGTGTTCTTAATAAGACATTAATTGGAAATCCTATTCTCAAGTGAACAAATTGGAATAAGACTTCCACACGTGTGCCAAACACAATTTTTCTTACTTTCAAAATGTGATTCTGTAATATGGAGAAAACAGGTTTCTGATTTTGATTTGAAAATCTAGCTTTCTGTGTTAGAACTTGATGGTTGGTTTTTTTGTTTTGTTTTGTTTTGTTTTGTTTTGTTTTTGGGTTGGGTTGGTTTGGGTTGGTAGGGTTTTTTTCTTTGTTTGTTTTGTTGGTTGGTTGGTTGTTTTCTTTTTTTTTGATTTTTTTTCCTGTTCTGAGGTTGCTTATCTTCTGAATGTCAAGACAACAACAAAATAAAAGAGGATTCTACAGCACTTCCAGCACTGAGCTTTTTCTGCACACTGGGGCTTCTTTGTAAACCAATAATTCAAGAATTCAAACATCTTTGTTTATATTAGCCTAATAATACCTAGAAAATCTGACAAGGTCTGTGCTCTGTTTCTCTGTCAGTCATTTCAGTCAACGAAGGAATTTATAAAGGTGGTGGAACCATGCCACACATATTTTTAGGTAAGCAAAAGTGTCCTATTAAGGGTAGCTGTACTTGTTGTCATAGCAGTTAGATATTCTCCAGCAGGTAGAAGTGCAGTTTTAGTTGTAGGCTGCATATTAGCCCCCAGCAATAAGCCTGAACTGAACCTGGAACAAAACTGAACTTCCCCACAACAGTTAAGTACAACAGGTAAGTACTCAGGATTAGTGTGGGATGTAGATTTTTCAATTATAATTAAAGATTTCAAGTATATCATGGCAATCTGAATCTGAGGTAAAATTATTCTTTAGTTTTAAGCATTTTCTGCTAACATTAAGATTCTAAAACAGTTAACTTTCAGTCTTCCAGACTGAATCTGTCCAGGTGACTACAATTTCTATGGTATTCAGCATCAGTGATCTTTTCCTGGATAGAGTTGCCTCTCCTCTATGTTTGAGCAAGCCTGAAAATCACAAATCCAATCACAAAAATCAAGTGTTTCTCCTGTTTTCACATAAATACCTTCAAAAAAGAAAATATATTTTTGGCAAAATAAGATGTTTTTCCCTAAAACTTTTTCTGAGGTTTGCACATTTAAACTGAACAGAGCTGGGATGAAAGAGGATCAAGGTGAGACAAATCTGTTGCTTCTATATTTTCAGTTCCAGCTTCATTACAAGCTTTCTTAGAGTTCTAGTAATTTTCATTAATCCCTTTTAACAGCTACAGATCTCTCAGAGAGCTGTACCTTAAGCATCCACAAATATGGACGCTTAAAGTGCAAGGAGAAACTGCCATATTATACGTAACTGTACTTTACAAATATATACGACAAACTTTATCTGATGCATTTCATTATTTAAATTTGTTTTACTTAATTAATATATACATTTGGGTGTTTTTTCCCCCATATATAACTAGCTGCTTCAGTGATCATTGGAAGGTGCTCCTTGCACTCTGTGGCATGAGACTGAACACAATTCATAGTCATAAGACAGGTATCATAACCCTGTTTATGGAAGTTTTCAGATATTTTCCCTAGTTCTGTCCATTTCCAGATGGGCTTTCCTTTTCATTGGTCATGAATGAACTTCCTGCTGGCACAGCACTGCTGCATTGCAGTTCACACAGCAGTGGCTGTGGATCAAATCAACACTTTGAAAATCAGCACTCCTTCCACAAGTGCTAAGTAGAGCCTTTATGCAAACTGAGTAACTCTAATGGTGAGGATATCCTCAATGACCTAACTCCTACTTGTGGACTGAAAATTAGGCCTGAGAAGGCCAATTGCCAGATAATGCCTTTACACTGGGACTTGTGTACAAACTGAAAGGTTGAAGTGCACCCTTTCAGCACCAGGATTCAATCCCAGCTGGGACGTCCTCTTCTTGTGGCTCAGGCCTGAGAAGGCCCCAGCACTGCAGTGTCAGCATTCAACAGGCATGCAGGGTGCCTGAAGTGTCCCCTTCACCAACATGTCTGAAGCAGCAACGCCTGGCAGGGCCTGGTCCTGCACCAATGATAGGCAGCTCAAATAAAGCCAGGGAAGTTTAAAGGAAAGAGAAAGGAAAGAAAGGAAAGAAAGGAAAGAAAGGAAAGAAAGGAAAGGAAAGGAAAGGAAAGGAAAGGAAAGGAAAGGAAAGGAAAGGAAAGGCGCGGAAAGG
>NC_048926.1:16909259-16924955 GCF_011077185.1 Oxyura jamaicensis | reverse complement strand
AAAACACTCTCCACATTTTCTTTTGTGGTGGGTGAATTTTATTGTTTGGGAGGGAGGGAGGGAGGGAGGGAGGGAAAAAGGCAGGAAGGCAGGCAGGAAGGAAGGAAGGTTGTTTTTTCAAAACCAGAGCTATAAATAATTTCAGTTTTTTCCAAAACTCAGTAGAAGAAAATTTGCAGTAAAATCTTAGTTTTGAAAAATAAGGATTTCAAGTATCTGTTGGTAATCTTTGACATATCTTCCTAAATTTTAATAAGGCTTTTCAGATACACAATCCATGGACAGATAAGAATTTTCTTAACATAATATTGGTACTTTAATCTTTGGTTTACACAAGAAAAATCCTCAAAAAAAGACTTGCCGTGAAAAAAATAAAAATAAAAAAATAAAAAAATAAAAAACAATTGAAACTGGGTTTAATAATGTCAATAGGATTTAGGCATTGTAAAGTTTTTGGGCCTACTGTCCTTTCCTTTGTTACCTGAAACCTACCAAATGTATCATTATATTCATATAGAGTAAGTAATTATTAAAGAGCAAGTGCTTTACACAAAATTAAACAATTGAGACTAAAACCCACAGAAATGAACTTGAGTACCAGCCTTGTCTCCTTTTTTTACCAAGAGAGGTGTCTGCACTACCCAACATAATGCAGAGACATCTGGTGGCAGACGGACATGTTGCAAATAGATGTTTAAGCCAAGAGAGCTGGAAGAAGACCAACTGTGACTTCCCTGGAGACATTCCTCTGTAACCTTCACTGGTACATCATGTTTATGTGACTGTACCTGGGGTTCTCCAGATTTTTATCACTTTCCCAGAGTCAGTGTGGTTTTTCTTTGGTCCCTATTTTCTAACAACTAGCAGTACAATTGACTGTGGTTGCTCTCAGTTTCTTGCAAAGATCATCAATTAGAAAATGAAACAAACCTCCTTCTGAACCAACACCCAGAAGGCTCAGTTTGAAGGCATCACAGTTTAGTGCACAACCACATAAATTCCACCGGTAAAAGTCCTTCTGTTAAAATATGTTGGGTTAGCAAATCTTTCATGATTAATTTCCATGTGCTCCTTCAGCTCTGGAATAGGAGCCTATGAATTAAGCCAAAGGTAACGAGCATCAAATGCAAAAAGGAACTGGAAAGAAGAAGCCAAATATCAAGAAATAAATTACAATTTCTCTGTCTCTCTGAATACACCTCAAAACCAACTTTGATCCATCACATTTCAGTGCCGTTGTTCAGCTAATAAAATCATATTTGCCATAAATATAGTCATGCTAGAAGAAGAAGCAAGAGTCTTTTTAGAGGAGAGGTTTAAGTACATTTTAAAAAAATACAGAATGTTAAAATTATTGTCTCCTGTGCACCAACCACTTCTCATTACATGTATTTCATGCATGGTCGATGCAGGCTGTTCAGAGTGATGAATAAGGGTCTGTCTCTTCCTCTTCACCCCTATTCCCTAGCCATTTCTCACCAGCGTAGGCATTTATCAGGAGAAGGTAAAAGGTATGGTACCTGCACAACCTTTCACAATGACCTATCAATGGCACATCCTGGAAGTGTAAACATATAAGCTTGCAAACACAAACATTTCATAAGATAAAGGAATTTAATTTTAAGAAAGAGAGCCTGCAGGTAGGAAGATGTGGATTGTTTTGTTTATGCTTAGGATGGGCCATTCAAATTTTTGTAATCCATATATTCATACTTTAAAACTACTGTCCACTTTTTCTTAGATGATTCTTAATTTAGCAATGAATTACTCATTGCCAGTGATTCCCTTGTGCTGGGTACTTGGCAAGCCTCTTCACTTCTGTATTGAGTTCAAGTATCTGGATGTCTCTGGCAGAAAATGTATCAGCCAACACAGAGACTTTGTTCTGTATGACTGTCTATAACAATAGGGGATTATGTGTCTGAAGTCATTACAGTCCTATGCCACTGCAGGTCCTTCTTATGTAGGCAACTATTAGGGATCTGGTTCAGAGTTATTTTTATTTTTAATTTGCTTTTTCAATGATTCTGATCACTGGACTTTTTCAGTCTTAGTCATAAAAGTTCTTTCCTATTGATAGCTTCCTGTGGTTGCAATTGTTTTACTTAAGGAGAGCTCCTGAAGTTTTCAGTATCAACAGATTCTTATGGCTTTCCTTGTATTTTCCAATGAAATAGAGTAATCCAGATCAGTTCACTGAGAGCCAGTTTGGTGTTATAACTATTATACCTCTATTGCATATAAACATGGTTGTGTGGCATTTAATGAAATACGAACCAGGACACATAAGGGTCTAGTCTCTGTCCTGCCACAAGCCTGATGGAGAAGGATGATCTTTCCCCTGAATCTCTATATCTATACTTATCTCTAAAAAGAGAATACAGTATACTAGTCTCCTCTAATAAACAAAATCATTATTATCAGCCAGCACTCTAAGCACATTTCTATCCTCCTTCAGTCTTCTAGTTTTGTTCTCTAACCATATCCATATCCAGCTGTGAACCTTGTTTTGAGAATTGCTTAATTTAGTTTGAATGAGAGCAGCTTGATGAAAATTGCTTTAGGTTTAGAAGCATTTCTGTTAATCACTGAATTTGTAAGTTCCTATTGTAGCTATATGCACATAATTAATTGTGGGTTTGCATTCTTTTTAAAGCTGATCTAATTGCTTCCTACTCCCACAGAAAATTGTGAAAATATCATAACAAGAAAGAGAGGTGTTACTGTGGACTTCAATAGGCTTCAATACTAATGGAAACCTTAGCCAGCTGTTCTCACTAGTCTTCCATAACAGCATTGGTACCCCAGACTACTGCACAGTCTTCTAGCCTTTTGGATTCATTTGTGAACCAAATACTTCTGTAAGATCTTAAGCAATTGCTTAATACTTGTTACAGCTAAAACATCATATATTTCAGTGGATTTTGCAGCTTTCAGACACACTAAAATCTAAAAACCTCTAGTCTTTTGGACCACAGAGGCAGTCCATTCTAAGCCAAAAGATTATCACTCACATAAAGATGTCCACCTGATTCTGAAAAAAAGCCTGAAAAAGTGGCTCAGAACCATGATTCTTACTAGCTTTGAGGATGTGTTAACCTTACTTCACAACCTTTCACTTCACTATCTCCATAACTGTTGAACAACTGGTCATTTAGTGCTTAGACTGGCCTGAGACTAAATTCTGTCTTAAAAAATTTTTTACATGGAGGAAATATTTTTTTACAAAAGGATACTCACAGGACTCTGGAAAGAGATAAAGGAGAAGGTAGGAAAGGAAATATGGGAAAAAAAAAAAAAAAATGGCCCCAGTAGAAGTTTTTTCTCTCTTTTTAATTATTTATTTTCTCCAAAAAGGAAAGTGATTTTACTTGAATTTACTGATTTTAAAAAGAAAAAAAAACTGCATATGAAATATAAAATTCAACATCAGAGTGGTGAACATATGGCTTTGCCTGAATCCAGTCAGTTTCTCCAATCTGCAGCCCTCTCATTGATTCCTTCTTTTATGGCTTGTCCTGGACATCCACTCTAATTTGATTTTGTTCCCATACATATCCTTCTGTCAAATGACTAGGGTTTTCCATCACATAACCAAATACACCTCACCAGTATCACATGACAGACATACTTCTAGTCACAGACTAGGTGCAATATGTCCATAAAGAAGGTATAACAAAACTAAAATATTGCCCTTATATTATAAAAAGCATGCAGTTATTTCCCAATGCAAGTACTGCAGCATGGCAGCTGTAGAGTCTTGGATTTCTGCCATAACCAATGCATAACCACCCATTCAGTGTAGAATCTGACAGTTTCTTTCAAATGAATCTAACCTTCCCCTTTTTTAAAATTCATACATCATGAGACAGTAATAGGCAGTTCATTTCACTTTCTGTGTTGATAATTCATACTTAATATAGCTGTTAATTTGCTGAGCCAAAGCATCAGACCTGCTGTTACTGTGTGTATGCCTCTTCATCTCCTTTGGTTATTTTGTGTTCCATAATCTCTGAAGATTTTTTTCCAATTCTGTGTTTCATAATAGGAAGGAAGTGAGCTGAAGAGCTGCAATGATTTCCATCTAAACTGCTCTCTTTTTGTCTGCACTATAAAAACTAACATCCCTTTGCCAACATTTGCTTAGACATTTTTCAAATCATAAGAAAGGAAATTATGGGAGTGAGAATACAAGAATGGAGCAAAATCTTCTTTTTACCATAAAGTGTGCATTGGAAATGAGTGAATTTCCTACTGTTCAGAACATACATGTGAACAGTAGGAGAAAATGAATACTCTAAGGACTGTCTCCTGCCTGCCAGCACAGTAGAGCAATCAGAAGCGAGGAAGCTGTTTGCTTTTTTTTAAAAAAAAAAAAAAAAAAAAAAAAAAAAAAAAAAAACACTCTTTTTTAAGAGTCTGTGGCAGAGTTCTTTATTTTCATTTCTCCTTTGATGCTTCACAGTCTCATTGGACTTTTAAATTTAAATACCACTATCTTTTTCTCTGTGCTTTCTGATCCTGAGATAATACAGATTCTTAGTGTTTTCCCTGGAATACATAAGATTCCCAAAGATGATATCTTTAATGATGCCATTACTTGGACAAAGATACATCCAAAAACTTCTGTCCACATTATGTCCAACCACCTCAGATTCATGATCAAAATCATTCTTTATATAAGGGGGTCAACTGGGAAAAACAAGTGGAATGAAGGAAGGTGGAGTGAGAACTGAGTTCTTGCCTCAGATCAGTGCCTCTGCTGTTCTCCATCATTCACTCTCATCATGTGGAAATAGTTAAAAAATTTTGCAGTCTTATGCACATTCATATCTTTATGCTCATACCTCATTGGTATATTCAACCCAAATTATGAGACCTTTAAAAAGGATTTCAAGTCCTCAGTCCAGGTGTATTTTGCTCTAAATACCCCCAAAAAATATTTGCTTGTAAACAATCTATATACAAAAACAGATATCTGGGTCTACTGTTTAAATGTTTTTAATAAAAAGTGGGTCCTTTGAAAAAAAGAGAAGACATCACAAAAATGTTCTAGAAAAGATTTATTTTCTAAAAAAATGGTTACTTTTCTCGGGAAACAACAACAACAAAAAATCTCTTCTTAGCCAATTATTTATTTACACATTATCAGGACTTCAGTACTCTCTTGTACCTCAAGAAATAAGGAAAAAGAAATTATATCAGTTGCTCACATCTGATAGCCTCCAGGCTGTTTCAGGCTAGAGACCCAGCCATACTGATTAGATTTTCTCATATATATACTTGCATTTTCACAGTGGAAAATGATACACATACACAACTTTGTTGGAACCTTACTGTTAAAGGTCAGTCATATGTAGAAGGTAACTGCAAAAACTGAATACTCAGTTACCAAAAACAGCTGCATAAGAAAATCCACCAGTCATGATGCAGTTTGCCTTATGTTTTCATAGTATGAAGAAACCAATTCAAATTCATATCCATTCATCCTGCTGTAATTCTGGTTGTGCCTCAATACTGAAATGATTAAAAAATCTAAATCATACAAAAAGTAAATCTCTCAGAAGCTATTTAAATATCATTTTCATCTCTCTTATTCAATAATGCTAATTTACACAAGGCCAAAGAAAAGGAATAAATTTTCTTCATCAGATTCAAACACACCATTAGGTGTAAATCTCAGCTGAACCAGCTGAACTGGATGAGCTCTGATATCATCCTTGGTATGGCCAACACAGTTTACATGATTCTGATTAAGTTTAATCCCAGACCCAGGCTCTAAAACACAAAAAAACTAGAAATGCAGTACATTTAATAGATCACTGAATCT
This sequence comes from Oxyura jamaicensis, assembly GCF_011077185.1. Taxonomy (NCBI): domain Eukaryota; kingdom Metazoa; phylum Chordata; class Aves; order Anseriformes; family Anatidae; genus Oxyura; species Oxyura jamaicensis. The sequence continues at coordinate 16,919,125 of NC_048926.1, read as the reverse complement.
TGTTCCTTATTATTTTGAGCAACTTCATCAACATTCTGTGTTTTAGAGCCTGGGTCTGGGAATAATAAGGTTAAATCCCTATGGGTAAGTATCAGGGGGAAAGCCAACAAGGTGGACATCCTGGTGGAGGTCTGTTATAGACCACCAAACCAGGATGAAGAGACAGATGAGGCATTCTACAAGCACTTGGCAGAAGTCACAAAATCACCAGCAATTGTTCTTATGCAGAGCTTCAGCTTCCCTGATATATGCTGGAAATACAATAGAGCCCAGAGGAAGCTGCCTAAGAGGTTATTGGAGTGTGTGGAGTATAACTTCCTGACTCAGCTGGTTAGTGAGCCTACCAGGGGAGTTGCCTCACTAGATCCGTTGTTCAGGAACAGAGAAGGACTGGTGGGAGATGTGGTGGAAGGGAGCTGTCTTGGGCAGAGTGACCATGAAATAGTAGAGTTCTCTATTTTTGGTAAAGTCAGGAGGGGGAGCAGCAAAACTGCTACCTCGAACTTGCAGAGGTCAGACTTCAAACTGTTCAGGACACTGGCAGGGAGGGTCCCTTGGGAGTCAGCCTTGAAGGGCGAGGAGGTCCAGAAAGGCTGGAGCTCCTCAAGAAGGAAGTCTTAAAGGCGCAGGAGCAGGCTGTGATGAAGATCAGTACAAGAAGGACATCAAAACCCTGGAACATCTTCAGAGAAAGGCTACAAAGCTGGTGAAGGGACTGGAACACAAACCCTGTGTAGAGTGGCTGAGGGAACTGGGGTTGTTTAGTCTGGAGAAGAGGAGGCTCAGGGGAGACCTTATTGCTCTCTACAACCACCTGAAAGGAAGTTGTGGCAAGTTAAGGGTCAGCCTCTCCTTGCAGATAACTAGCGATAGGACAAGAAGGAATGGCCTCAGCTTGCATCAGGGAAGGCTCAGGCTGGAAATTAGGATACATTTCCTTTCAGAAAGAGTAGTTAGGCATTGTAACATATTGCACAGGGAGGTTGGTGATTTACTGTCTATGGGGATGTTTAAGGAATGTTTGGATGTGGTACTTTAGGGACGTGGTTTAGTGGGTAACATTGTTGGTAGGTGGATGGTTGGGCTGGATGTTCTTGGAGGTCTTTTCTAACTTTAATGATTCTATGATAAAATCATATTATTAAATTTCTTAAATAACATCTCTAGACTAATGAAATTGTCTAATGCTCATACATAAAGCCTACTCAACAGTCCCTATACTTCTTTTTCATAACTTTTTTGTTGTTTAGGGAAAAATATGGAAGAAGTGCTCATGGGAAGCTATTTCCAAGCACGTGAAGGAAGAGGATCAAGAAAAAAATAACACAGATTTGCCAAGGGTAAATAATGTGTGACCAGTCTGATTGCCTTCTAGATCAAACAACTTTCTCAGTGGATAAGGGAGAATTGTTGACATGTCTTCTGTCTTGATTTCAGCAAGTCGTGTGACATGGTGTCCTAAAACACACATTTATTCACAAGCTGGTAAGATAGGGACTGGAGTGATGGATCATAAGATGAATGGCTAGCCATCTAGACTAATGAGCTCTATGTGTGATAGTTAATTTCAACCAGTGTTAATAGCACCTGGTCGTGAGTGGTGTTCATCAGGAGTCATAACTGAATTCAATATTATTCAATATTTTTATATACAACTTGGGTGACATGATAGAAGGCAACCTCACCAAGTCTACAGATAATTCTAGACTGGGAGGAGATGTAAATAAGCTCCAGGAAGAGATACTACCAGCTAGCCCAAATTTCCAACAAGAATTGCACGAGAATTAACAAAGATAAATATGAAGTCCTGCACTGTGATGGAATAATCCAGAACAGCCTTCCAGGCTGAGCACTGCCTGATAGTGGAAGTCCACCAAGATCATTACAGAGCTGGAGAACATGACGTGAAGAAACATGGATCAAATCTGATTTGTTCAACCTAGAGGACAGAAGGTTCACAGGGAACCTAATCGGACAAGAAACAATGGAAAAAAAATTTGCTTTGGGAGAAATTCTCTCTGGATATAAGAAAAATAGTCTTCACTGTGAGAACAATACATAGAAGAGTAGGCTGCCCAAAGAAGTGGTGCAAACTCCCTTTCTGGAAGGGAACACTGGAAAACTGGTTTGACAGGACCCTGGAAAACCTAATCTAAAACTATGCTTTCAACAGAATGTTGGACCAGTTATTCTCCAGAGGTTCTTTCCAACTTAATGACTTGAATGATTCAGCTTTTCTTTTTCTTTGCTATTCTTGTTCCAATTTGGAAGGTTTTATCTTTTTCCTAAAACAACTCTTACTTTCTAAAATATTTTTTTTTAAAAAAGGCCTGGGGGGAAAGTGGATTTAGAGTACATGGGAAGAAAATGTGTGTTATGTATTGATGCTCTGCTGAATTGCAAGGACCTTAAAGGGATATGTGAAAGAAAATGAGAATGTGCTCTTTATCTGACTCAACTGTTCGTGTAATTTCCATGGCAGTGACATATAATAAGGCTTTGAGTTTAAACTACACAGCCTCTGGGTTCCCCCCTTCAGTTATCAGGCTGCAACTCGAGTCACATTACACTTATACAAGAGTGGGATTACATTCCCCTAATGGGACAGGATTAAGCCAAAGGAGGTGGAACAGCTTTCAAAGGAACAACTTCAACACAGGGGGGCAAATTCTACTCTCAATTACACACATGTGACTGTCACAGTGATTTCAATGAGGATAGTCAGGTGTAACCAGAAGCAGAACACCTTTGTCACATGGAGCAGATGTGAAAAATCCAAGCATAGACTAACTATGAACACCTCATTTTTAAACAGCCACTTTGTTGTGGATAGAAATCAACAGAGCTTTAAATAGGAGCACAATCTACTGCACCTTATTGAGAAGTAAACTTTCCTTCCATGCTGGATTCAATTTCATCCTCTTGTAATTGTTACAAAATACAGCATATTTACTAAAGAGAATCTAAAAAGTGAAGGTAAGATTCTGGCAGGTGAGATTCTCTTCTCAAAGAGCTTAGAATTTCTCTTCTAGTTGAAGCGTTTGTCTCACCACCATCATCACAGCAGCTGCAGTTGTTCAGAGTTATTTTATGTCCTTCTATTTCAACTCTTGCAGCTTAAAAGTTAATGTCTCCCTTTTTTGTCTTATAATTTACTGCTTATCTGTGCATTTCTGTCCTTATAGGTTTGCAAGTGTAATAAAATAGCAATGAAGTTTTAAAATACAAGGATCCTTTTTGTTTGTTTTTCTTATTGTTTTGTTGGTGGTGGTGGTGGTTGGTTGGTTGGTTGGTTGGTTGTCGGTTGTTTTTTGTTGTTGTTTTGTTTTGTTCTTGTTTTGTTTTTAATGTAAGTAAAGAAGACTTTAACACAATTCACCTTATGGGTCCCTCCTTTGGAATAGAACAGACTTTGCAGTAAATATGTCTGTACAAGCATGACAATTCAAGAATATTAATTCCCAGAAGCAATTTTCCAGAGTGTTAATAAATTGTGTGAATACCTAAGGTACATTCGCACGGAAAGGAAGGGGAAAATGTCAGTAGAAAAGCAAACAGGTGACTGGAACTCTTCTTTCCAATCTATCTTCTGCTCAAAATCAGCTCATCTTATCTGTGACATCAACATGTACAGAGGGTTTCACAATATCATCCTTGTTATGTCACAATATGAGCAATGCTGACAGGATATATCATGCCACAGACAGAGCAGCTGCCTGTCACCCAAGCTCAGGGAGCTATGGCTGTGCTGCCAGGAGTTTCCCAGCCTCAGAGAGAGTGCACTATGCCACTTCACTCATCATGGCCAGGCATAGACATGTCATTGAAATAAAAAAGAGAAGGAAAGGTAAAAGGGAAGGGAAGATATTGTTCACTACAGAAATGGCTCCTATTACTTTTTTTTTTTTTTTCTTTGAGAAAATTTCCTATAGCTCTTTGATCAACTGATTTCACTACAATCTTTTTAGAACTGACTGCTTCTACATGCTCAGCTTAGTGCTTGGTAACGTGAGAAAGGAATACAAACCAGGAACAAAAATATATCAGTCACACATCTTCAGTTTATTAAGGTAAGCTATACCCAGACCAAACTTGGACTGTATTCCTAAGTAGCTGAAAACCAGGAAAAAATATTTTTAAAAAAAAAAAAAAAAAAAAGAGAGAAAGAGAGAGAGAGAGAGAGAGAGAGAGCCTCAGATAATACTGGGAGATTCAGTAATTTCCATGAGCTGCCAGAGGCCATCCAAAAGTTGCATATCTTACCTATATCACTTAGGGTAGGAGTCAAGGGAAGTCATTTAAAACTGGGATGTTAGGAGTTGACAAGAAAATATTTCTAGGCAAGTAGCTGGTGTTTATCACCTAACAGACGGCAAAAGTCAAAAATCCTGTCCATAGAATAAGTTTAGCTTGGAGTGAAGTATTACCTTTTAAGAGAGGTCAGGCTGGGATGTAGAAGCTGTCCAGCACAGGCTAACTAACATCACTGTTTTGCAGAAAACAAGAGCAGCCATGCAGCTACCTAGGGAAAAACAGAAGGACTAAACTCTTTCCCTGCCAAGCTATGACATGTGATGCTCCTGTGGCCAGATGCTCCTGAATCTCTCTAGTATTTGCTGAAGCTACCTGAAAGTGCTTCCCCAGTAACATATGGAGAAGATATCACATCTCTGTAACATTTTAAGGTTGTGAATTTTGTACAAAAATACAGAATACACTAAGAAAATGAATAGCGAATAATCATATGTTTGATAAGAAAAATGGCACAGAAAATTAGAAATATTAGAAAATATTAACGAAAATTAAGAAATATTAACAGATCGTCCTATTACCTGGGAACCAGGCAATACATTCTCAATAGCGTATTCAGCAAAAAGCAGAGAAAAATCATTAAGAAAATCATTTTATAAATAATGTTTGAATAGTACTCAATCTACCTTCACACAGCTGAGCTGTAAATAAAATTTACCATTACTGACTGCCCTGTACCTTTAAGATTAATATTAATAAATAAATAAATAAAAGTCTAGTGGTGTTTTATAACCTTGCCCAAAAAAAAAAAAAAAAAAAAAAAAAAAAAAAAAGCATAAGGCAATTGGTTAGTTTAAAATTACAGTACTGACTTTTAGTCACAAATATTACTGATTAATAAAGTGTGGTCCCTGTGATATACTTTTAATTACCCTTTCCACTCTTTTATTTACTTGGGGCTTAATTGTGCATGACTGGCATTACTAATATGGTGCCATAGATAGGCACAGAGGTATTCTCAGACTCTTTTAGGAAAATTTATTTGAATAACCTCAAATCTCAGAAACATCCATAAGGTATAAAAACAAAAACGCTATATTAAATTAAACAATAAAAATTGCAATAAAAATCACAGTTGTTTTCCTTGTACTTTTCTTGGAAAACATTTTTTTCATGTCATCTCCTGCCATTCTTCACAAATTAGCTAAGAAATTCATCCAAAGCATTCCTTGGGAAAACTGCATAAGATTTTTTGTTTGTTTGTTTTGCTTAGGGTGGTACAATATTATTTTTCTCAACAGAGTATAAGAAAAATACATAAACTCCGGATTCATGAAGGAGACCAATAGTGAAAGGACTCAAAAATTAAAACATCAATCAGTGTAGAAGAAAGATAATTTTTTAAGGAAGCAGTATTTCTGTCACCTGTTTATGTTATATCTTTGAGACAAGTTCTTAATTTGCGATGAGTTCTGTTCTTCCTTATGTACTTGGATGACTCCTGTCACTCACTGGGACTTCAAATTAAGGGGCAAATTTTGGCTGCAGTTTTATTTTTACATTATATTAGGATTCAAAGGTAGAAAACCTGAAATAATCCATCAAGAATATGTGTCAATGAGGTCAGTGGGCTGTTTGTTCTGTGGTCATATTTGTTTAGAAGTTCTTATTAAAATAAGAAATCACAAAAGATCAGAAAAAGGGACTGATATCTTAAACAATTACAATACAAAAATCTAATGATAATTAAAAGACAATATCAAAACTGCTGCTTTGGGAGATTTTATGTGTTCTCCATATATCTATAAAACAATCCAAAGGCTTAGAATCCCATCTAGAAGCTTATTAAAAAAATAAAAAATAAAAATAAAAAAAGAGCCATAAGGAGAATCTCTTTCTCTAGACAATAAGGAAAAGTTTGATGGAATCATATTAAGATGCCTTGGGGTTAATTGAGGAAATTGTCTGCTAAAGAGACATTTTATTAGGTAAAATTCCATACATATAATCTGATGATTACCTCATAATCCTTTTTTTCTAATGCTTTGATCCAGCTACAAAATAAATACTAATTTAAAAAGCTAACCAGTGGTTACAAAGTCACGGAGACAATAATGCAAACACTGAACTAGGTTACTTAGAGAAATTTTGATGAAGAGCTGGTATAGGAACAAAGAAACTCTGTCCCTATCACTAAGCTGGCTACCTTCTCTCACTGCCTCAACATTAGCAAGGACACGTGAAGATATTGCATGTCTATTCAGCCTCCCCATGTAGACTAAGACCACATCCACCTCCAGCAGGAGCAACCTTCAGGATGAGGAGAAAATGCCATTATCCTGATAACTGTGACACCTATTAAAAAAAGGATCTATTCAAAAGGCCAAGTTCAGTAACAAACAAGAACTCACATAAATGCCATAGAATTGTTCTTAGTATATCTGTAAAGAGTCTGTGGTGGTTTATAGTGATGGTGGCCTCTTGTAAAGATTTTACTACTTGAGATCTAAATGCCATAATTCAATATATTTTCTTTTTTCTCCAATGGGAATAGGAGGGAATGTACTTTTCATTTGAAATTGTGTCTTGTCCTAATGTTTTATTGCAGCAATGCCTGAGAGCATGCTGTTGTAGTTAGTATGGAAAAATTCCAGACTAAAAGTAGCATCATGTGTAATATGACAGTGAAGAGATCATATTCTGGGATTCATTCTTCACTGTATTTGTTCTGATCTAATCATTTGCTTGATTTGCAGGAATCAAGCCAATTTGTTTTTGTGACAATATACAACCAAACCCTTCTATTTGAGGAGTCATATCAGCTTATGGCAATTCAGTTCATACCTAAGTTCATACATTTGGACAAAATCCTGAATGATAAGAAAGAGGCGTTGCCTTTATCAGGGTTTTTGAAATACGGTTTCCTTAGGAATGACCTTCACTGAGGGTACATTCTGTTCATACAAAGAGCAGAGTCATTAATAAATTATATACAATGTAGGACTTGAAAAATACATAGAAGGTAGACAAAGATTTGTAGTTTAAAGAGCTGCATAGAACTGTTAATAAATGACGAGACATGAATGAAAAGTAACTATTCATACAATAAGTGTTTTTTATAAAATCCAGCATCATTTGATTGGAAATAAAAATCAAAGAGGTAATTCAACAAACATTGCATCCTGTTTCATATGGACTGCTAGAAGTAGGATAAAGTAGTAAAGAAATTATTTTAAACATTGCTCATAATTTGGGGAAGGGGAGCATATAGTAAATTTTGCTATTCTTTTTGATTTGGAGAGTTCAAACTAAAATATGGGGGGCAATTAAATTAAGAGAATACATTTTTAATATACATTTAAGAACATATTTGAAAGATTAATAAGGTGACTGCTTATAATGTTGTGGTACTAGCACTCATTTGAAAGAGTTTAGACATATTTTACTACACAGAAATATTAAAATTTAATTTCAAATACTTTTAACAATTTTGAAACTTATTAGTAACAAATACACTGGAATTATATGGGCTGAAAATAAGTCTTTCAATGAGAACTTCCAGGAAATGTCAAGAATCACATCCTCCAGGCCAAGAGTGCCTTTAAATACCCTCACCTCTGTATATATTAGTGAATATATATATATATATATATAAATACAAATGACAGAGCCTACACATATCAACCACTCAATCATCTTGACAGTGAAGTTAGTAGGCTGAATTTCTATGCCATGCAGTGAGAAAAGATAGAATACTGGCCATGTTAAGAATCACAGTACTAGGTCATATGAGGTCCTTCTAACCTGTTTATCTCTTAAAATGAGATACATACAGAGTAACCCATACCTTATATGCCTTTCTAAGCACCAAAAAAATGGTTGTATGAACTGATCTTGTTCCTTCATAATCCATTTACATCTCAGCATAACACCATGTGACAGTGAGTGCAGCATAGTTATTAATTGTAAGTTGGCTGAAAAAATGCTTCCTAATATCTGCTTTTATACCTGCTGCCTGATAAAGAGTTTTATTTATCTTTGACAGACCCTATATCATAACATAAAGCCATCATTTTATGGTAGAAGAATTTTCATTGTCTTCTATAAGAATATATTAACAACTATTTAGGTAAATATAGTTTCCCTCTAAAAATATTCTGGAGCTTAACAATGGACCTTTCATGCCTTTCATTTGATCTATACATAAAAAAGTAGCACATTATTATTTTCTTTTAAAGTAAAAAGTCTATTAATGCACTGTGTTTTTGTTATTAGAACTTCAGCATACATAAATGTGGGCACAGAATCATTATATCTGCTAACAATACAACTACACTCTGATTTTACAGGTATTTCCAACAAGAAACATAAATGTTACTATCAGTTTTGTAAGGAACTCAATCATCTTTTCCCCAGGAATATCCAGTGGGTCCCATTTCTGGTTAGGCATTGTGTGAGATCCTTTTTATAACGGATCGTCCAAAGTGGAGCAGGAATGGTGGCAAGACATTGCTCTATCACTCTTGTTAATAGCTATAGCTTACACTGGGTCTCACTGCCCACACAGAAGAAGACTGGTTGTTGAGGATGTATGAAGTGTAAAGGGTTGTGCCAATGTGTGGCAGTAACTTTCTTGTTGTTTTCCTACCTGTTATGGGATTCACCAGATAAAGAATTCATTATGCTGTTGCTAACGTATGAATCTGAAGCATGACTAATGAGTTCTCTAGAAAGTGCTCTAGAAAAAAAAATTCTGCTTTTGAGGTAATTCAAGTTCTGGTTTGTTTGTGGAAATAAAAGTCTCTCTGGACATTTGTTTTATATTATACAGTCTTACAAATGTGACTGTATCAGACAGATAAGGGATACTTTGGGATCAAATCCTGATTTATACCCATCAAATTGTATTTAAACCAGTGGAATTCTGCAGGATAAATGTGAGAGAAATGAGTCACCATCTCCCTCTGGTAGATCCACAGACATAGAGAAACTAAGATATATGTTTGTGAAATTCTATATAAAGTACGTTCAATTCATCTGCACTTTTGAGCAAACTTGCAGTCTAAAACATCATGACAAAGAATAGTCAGAACACTGACAAGTGATAGAAACAGTAATTAGTTTGAGAAAAAATAAATCTTTTCAAATGAGAACACACAATTTAGCTAAAAGAAGAAAAGTTTACAAATGTATTTAATGTTACAAGGCAGAAAAAAAAAAAAAAAAAAAAAAAAAAAAACAGTTAAGCCCAGCAACAACTTTGCAGTTTTGGGGGGTTGGAGTTTTAGTTTTTCCTTAAGAAAGTATACAGTGCTTCATACTCTGATATTCTTCTCTATAATTCTATACCATGAAGAATCTCCAAACCTCAGACAGAAAGCCTTCCTGTGGGAAAATCAGAAAATCCCCAACCTTTTCTTTACAACCTTGAATTTTGCTAGGGGCAAACAGAAAGGATGTTTTGGTGATTAGGTGTAGGATAAATTATTTCAAAATGTCTTTGGGGAGGGTTAGCTTAGTCACTAGACATATGGTATTTTTAAACATCCTGGATGAGATCTTCACTCTGTGCCCCAACCACTTTGTGTTGTGGGTGTGGTACCAAAGGGTACCCC
>NC_048926.1:16900299-16909159 GCF_011077185.1 Oxyura jamaicensis | reverse complement strand
AGGCTTTGTCCCACCTCTATAGTCCATGCTGTGTATGGTATGCATCAGGACAGAACAGTGTACATACTCAGGAAACAATGAGAAGAGGAAGGAAAGCTGCTAGTCTCCGTAATTGTATCTAAAGCTGCATATAGATGGTACTGAGCTCTTGTAACTTCTACTGTATGATGCTAAAAGTATGTTCAGAATGAATTGTGCTTCTGATGATCCTTAGAAATTCAGTATTGTGAAAAAAAAAAAAAAAAAGTGTTATATTGCTTCTCTATTTTGCACCTCTCAGTCTTATTTATTGTTTCTTTAGGTTTGAATTAATAGTGGTGAAAGTAAAGCATTTTTTCCACATGAAGCTGAATCTTTGTATCAACCTTTCACTTCCCACCACCACTTTCCATCAAACATTAAGTGATCCAACCAACAGTTTCTATTATGGAAACCTGGTGAGATTCTTTCATAGCCTACCACAGCCTTTCATTGCCAAGAGTCTCCTAATATTCAGAGACAGTTGCATTACAAATTGCAATTGTTACCACAATTATACCTACTGAATGCTTTTAGACAAGTCTCCTTACAAATAAAAGCTTCTGGTGTTTGACTCATTTTGTAGAACTGAATAAAGTAAGGATTAACAAACTTAATATGAAGAGGCAAAAGTACCTCAGAGCTATCTGCTTGGCCAAGTGCTTGTACAGGAACCACTGTTATTCACACACAATGCTGACAGTTGCAAAACAACTACAATAGTTTCAGAACTTCTCAGTAGAACAGTTGTATCCTTAATAAAAATAAAGTGGTGTGAGTGTGCATGCTATTTCATGAGCTCCAAAAGAGAACACATCTGCTAGTACTCTAGGAAGAAATGCAATACTTACTCCCAGTCTGACAGGCAAATTTGGAATTATAGCTCTTGTGGATGCAAATATAATCCATTATATAATCATAAAAAGAAAAAAAACAACCCCTAACTCAGAAAATAACTTCCCAAGATGAGCTGAAAACTTTACCCAAGATCATCTTTCTCAAATTCATGCCTCTTCTTCTACAATTTTCTATAGCTCAGCCACCCTAATAACTTGGTCATGTCCTGCAGGTTAATATATTCTCACCACAGTGACATTAGGAAAAGGAAGAGAATATGCTCAAAAGCAGAGACTCAGAGAAGCTTGCTGGCAGGTAGTTCATTCCCATTTTCATGTTGTGGCTGCTCAAACTTAACATCAGTGAGAACAGGTTGCACCTGCAGACACATTTATCAAATAGATTCACATGCAGTATATATACAGTCTGCAAGTCACAATTAACTCCACCTGGAGACCAACCACTGGCTAACAGAGCTCTGGGAAATCTGGTGTTGTGTCCCAGTAAGACACGTTACTTAATTAATAGAGATGAAACTCATTGAGCTCGGACTAATCTGTTTGCTATAATGTAGAGACTATTGCAAGAATCTAAGTATCAGGGTATCAGTCACAAGAGCAAGGTCTTTGTCCAAAGGAAAAAATAACAAAAAGGAAAAATAACAAAGGAAAAAATAACAAAAGCCTGGACAGAAAATGACGGAGTAATGTGGAGAAGACCTTCCTTTGACCTGCTCAGATGGAATCACCTAGCTGCAGTCAAACCTAAATGTTTCTGGCTTGGCAGGAAGCAGGACAGGTATGGGCTCTGCCCTACCTGCTAGCAGCCTCCTCCACACCATGGCATATGCCATGTGAAGGCCATGCTGTAGCAAGCAAGCACTTATATATTTTTCAGTCTTACTCACACACTGAGCAACATTTGGCAACAGTGAGAGCATTAAATGAGGCAGAGATCAAGGGTCCTTCTTTTCCCTCATGAGACCTCCTCCATGTTGCTCTGACACTGCCAGGAAGGTGGAAACTGCCCAGATGGAAACTTCCAACTTTTCTCCAGTAGATGCTCTGGGCCTCTTCTAGCAGATGCTGTCAGAACACTGCAAACACAAGGATGGCCATCAAAATAAATAAATAAATAATAAAATAAAATGCATAGAGGTGCCCAGCATGAGGTTTGGCTGTAATTTAAGCACCTAGGCCTGAAACTGGGGTTCTCAAAACTTTGCCTAGCTGATGACCAGTCCCAGAGACATCTGATCCTGGAGAGTCCTCGGTTGTCAACATTAGAGTTTCTAGAAAACCCATAGCTCTGCCTGGGTTCTAGCTATGCTCAGACCTGCCTGCTCCTGACAGGCCATATACCTTAGATAATTTTTTCCTCTGACTTGGTTCAGATCTGCTTCCAGTGACACAGATTTCAACCCTCATACCCTCATTTACTCTCTACAATCTTTCCTGTGCTTCAGTGGAAAAGATAGAAACACCCCACGACAACCATGAGGTTTTACATACAAACTCATCTCCCAACAGTCTAGAGGTCAAAGATTAGGGTGCTCCCTTAGCTGGGGCAAGGACACATGACTGCATGACTGCTTCACCTCAGGCGCAGAGGGAATTTGAAACTAGTTCTGCCACACCCCCAGTAAATGCTGTAGGTACATAGAGTAGGGGGAGCTTCCACCCTACTTTATCTGAAAGCTAAAAATATCTATCCCTCTCTCTCTCTCTCAGGAAAATAAATAAATAAATAAATAAAAATAAGTGCTTGCTATGAAGAAGGGGCCTGGGCTGTAAATTCTAGGAGGAAAAAATGACCTGGTAGCACTGGGACCCAAGTCCGAAAGAAGAGTAGCATTTGTGATCTATCCCTGTGCTCAATCAGAAGCAGCTCTTTTTCCATGAATCCCACTCAGAAACAATCAGCTCTCCAACACTTAGCTCTCCCCATCTTTCATCTACAGCACTAGATGCCACTCCAAAGCCAGTATTCCATTACAGAGCCACATGTCCAAAATTAGCTGTTTCAGCATATACCCTGTCCCACTAAAGCTCACTTCCTAGAGCAGGCATACCTTGCTGTGTCCTTTGGTTCAGTTATAGCATAGGTATTCATGCAGACCTTAAACAGCAAGTGTCATGTGCTGAGTTTCACATCTCAGCATTTTGGATGAGGGCCACAAGGCATATACACAGAGCCTCTGCTGGCTGTGGAAACAGAGGCAGCCAGGAGAATCCTCACCAGCACCAGCCACAGCATACTGCCCATCACAGGGAGCAAGGAGAGACAGTGCCAAAGACAGGACCCGGGAGTGTGGGAACTCAGCCCAAGAAGTCAGCCAAGGCTAGGCTCTCCCACATCTGGAGGCTTCCAGGTCATGGTCTGAGTGGTGTGGGGGGAGGAAGAGCGGCTGTGCATTAAGGCAGCCCTTCTCCTGAGAACAGGCACGTTTCATCCCCACCACACCCAGCTGGACTGCTGCCATCCCCAGCCCCCCAGCAACTGCTCTGGAGAGGTTTTCACAGAAATGGAAAAAGCCTGCACTGAAACACAAGCCTGGGTCTCCCCTCCAAGCCCTGCAGAACAATTGCCAATATTGTGTGTATAGCAGCGCATGGGGAAGTTCATCACAGACCCCTGATCTCTATCCATCATCAAGAGATCAACTCTCCTTGTGGCCAGTGCCTCTTCCTGTACAGATGTGAGTCTGAGACAGCTTCATAATTTGGGAACTATACAGCTCTTTTCAAGATCTCTGCTAGGAAGATAGTACCTGTCTAACTATTCCTGCCAAGACCAAGGTGCAGTAAACCGCCCTTCCCCATCAGAAATGATGCTGCCCCTCATGAGAAGTGAGCCAAAAAAGCATGAGGCTGGGCTGAACAATGAAACCAGGGCTGTAGCTCCAGAGTGTTATCAGGGTGTCACAGGCTCTTTGTCATGTCAAAGGTAGATATAATCCTCCTCCATCCTCCCTTTCAATCTTGCACATTGTCCTCACAATTACATTTACCTTATCACTGTCCCTGAGAGTTTCACTGACCTAAATTCAGCATGGGAACACTATTTGTTCATTTTAAACCCCACATTCAAAAAAAACACATACTTTCACCTAACTCTACTCACTTTCATCCCCAAATAAAATTAATTCCTTACAATATAAAAAAGAGTTAAAAAAAATAGTTAAATAACAATTCGAATTAACATGACCTGACTTTAAAATGTGATTAAGAAATTGAGGAAATATCTCATCATACTTAAATGATCATTAATTGGTCAAATATTTGCATTTTTCTTTCATCAACAGCTGCTTTAATGTCTGTATTTTGTCCAGCAGTATATTTAAATGTGTATGAAAACTAAAATACTTTCTGAAATATAGACTGTAGAGATCTCTGCTAAATAGTGGAATGAAGGTAAACTTCTGAAGAATGAACATATTGTTTTCCTGACTGTAACAGTCAGACAAATATTTGATCCTGCATTACAGGACTTTCAGCTTTCAGGGCATTTTCCTTCCAGATTCAATTCTTGCAGCATAAAACCTGTACTGCAATTGTAATGCTGCTACTACTTCCATGCAATTTCATTTTTAATTCTTTTTTTTTTTTTTTTTGAGTCATTTGCTGAATTAAGAGACCAAATTTTTGCCTTAGAAACAGGAATAAGTGCAGCACTGAAAGATTCAATTTTTTTAATGGGAATTAAGCATATAAAAGACAAGAGACTTTACATCTATACTGTCCAGTTATTACTGTAGGGTTGTATTAATGACACCATGGTGTTTTATTTACTCTTATTGACCATGTTGGTTAAAGCAATGTTCTAAGAACCTAAGAACCTGAGAGGAGCCTTGGTGCATTGTATTGGGCATTATATAACCATGGAAGAGTAGTAAACATCCTCAGATGAATCCTTGCATTTTAAAAGGAAATGTATTTACATAAATAAAATATTCACTAAGAAAATGGCAAACTGTCAAACTCAGCAATCATGTTGATGTAAGAAGTATTATCTACCTTTCTTAATCTTGTCTAGTATCTTCTTTCTTAATCTTCTTTTCTTTTTTTGTAATGATGATTTAGTAAGTTAAATTAAAACTGTAAACACATTTCCCTTCTGTAGTCATTTTTGAAGAACTTATGAAATGAAAAGATGACAGCCTAAATGGTGACATTTCACTTTCTGGACTACTTTAATGGCCAATCCTTCTGCTCTGAAGTACCTCATAACAGTATTGTTACCACAAAGAAATATGGTATGTAATGGGTCATTGCAAGACTCTAAATGTTCTTGCCTTTGCCACTATATTATTGGCAGAGATAGCTGACTTTGAAAAGGAATGAGCATGAGTGATTTTAGGACACATGATTCTTTTAGAGTCCATTAGTTTTTTATTTAAAAAAAAAAAAAAAAAAAAAAAAAAAGGAAAGAAAAAAAGATGGAGTATAACACTTCAGTCCAACATTACCAGAATGACAGAAACAGAAGATCTGAAAATTAATTCAGTAGAAGAAAAGCAGTGAATAAATAAAACAGAGATTTAAATCCCAAGCATTAAAAAATAAAATAAAAGTGAAGAAGACATATCTGTCTTAAATGTATCGTTCACCTATTAACACTGGATTTTGTTGATTTTTGTTTGTTTTTTGGTTGCTTGGTTGGTTTGGTTTGGTTTGGTTTCTCTCTATATTTACACTAACCACTAAGACAGTAAGATCTGTAATGAATGATGGACTAAAACATTAACTTTTATGGTGATCTAGTGATTTGAGGTCTCTGGCCACTAAGTGCACTGTTCTGTTCATCCTGACTTCATTATCAAAACTACATGTGGCTTTCAGCAGCAAATAATATTAGTTGAATAAATAAAAAATCTCTAGTCTTTCAAGTGCTGCAATCACAAATCTCTTGCTATGGAAAAAAAAAAAAAAAAAAATCTGAATAAAGTAAATAAAATTATTTACTATCAATTTATCAATTCATTTTCACTAAATGAGAGCCTCCATATTTATCACACCTCAAAACCCATCGATTGCGCTGTATGTGAAATTTGGTGTCACTCCAACTTAAATTACAGTAATGTGACTGGAATTTAGAGTTGAATCCTGCATAATCAACATTGTTTCATATCCTGAAGATGAAACTAATATAAATTTAAAAAGTAGAGTTGATGTGGGTCTAAATTTGTTAAGGTTTACTATGAGTGCCTTTCTGTAAAATGTTGTGTAAGTAATTTGTATGTAGTCTCTCAGAACTTGTAACATGAAATTTCCCTTAGGAGGCTATAAGTGAAGCAGGGAGTGGCAGTTCTATGTTCTGTACATTCAGATGAGCTATTGACTCATGTTTCTAATTACTGTACCAAACAAGATGCTTTTACTGATGCACTGATAACTTAAGAAGTTTTGATCCAATAATAGAAAACTTAGCAGTCATTTAAAATCAAATGAAGAAATGAGTGTGTTAAAAATGAAATTACATTATTGATACATCCACATTGTGTCCCTACAAAACAACAGTACTGATTTTATATCCACATGTATAGGCATTTGTGCTGCTATATTCGAGGAGAATTGGGCTCAAGCCTTCAAATACATGCATTCCTACTTCAATATATGTTAGCAGCAGATCTTTCACTATCTTTGCAAGAGGTTCTGTGTAAACTGGATATTTTGCCCCTGCAATTCCTGATTCAATAGTGTTGTCTAATATTAGTTATTTCATACTTACAGAAAACTTAATTACAATACTTATTTCCAGGACTGGCATCTCAGCTTGTATTCAAGCTGGGGAAAAATGTTTAGTTTGAAAATATTGGATTTTTTTAAGTATTATATCTATTATAAGATCTTTTACATATCATCATATTTTTGTAAAAAAAAAAAAAAAAAAAAAAAAAAAGTTAATTTATGGGCTGTAGCTAAAACCTTCATAAACTTTTCAAGTTAATTCCCACCATATTTTACTTTATCATGCACAGTGACACAGAGGTATTATCTCCATATACCTGCTAAGTTTAACACATTTCAAACAACACCTTGTATTTGTGACAGATAAAAATAAACACTAAGTTTTACCCATGAGAAAGGTGGGGGGGGGGGGTTTCCCCAGGAGAAGGGGGGGGGGGGGGGGGCGGGGAGGAGGGAGGGAATATCAGGATCATGGTTAAGATTCTTTTTCTTGGGAAATGTTGCATATGTTGCATTCTTGATCCTGAATTTTCTGAGTTAAGGGGAGTTTAAAATGTGTTTAATAGAAAAATGATTACAAAAGCTTTGCAATATAATTTGGTCTGTACACAAGGCAATTTGCAACTTCTAGATCTAGAAAACAGCACTTACCCACAAACCACAAACCTTCTAAATTTCAGAGCGAAAGAGTTCTACCCAATGGCAAATTTCATAATTCC
The DNA here is from genome assembly GCF_011077185.1 of Oxyura jamaicensis. Lineage (NCBI taxonomy): Eukaryota > Metazoa > Chordata > Aves > Anseriformes > Anatidae > Oxyura > Oxyura jamaicensis. The sequence continues at coordinate 16,901,895 of NC_048926.1, read as the reverse complement.
ACATTAGCAGACTCAATTACAGTATCTTCTGTATAGAGACTATCAGTACATCATAGTAAGAGAAATCAGCTTGCTTTCTTCTAAAATGGAATATCATGGTCCTGAACTCTACTGCACCAAGAAACAGCACAGGTTTGGGAGATGAACCACACAGAGTCACTGCAAACTGTATTGTGTTACAGTGGAGGAACAGCACAGACAGTAGATGGGCTCTAGCAGTGTTCAGAAATCTGGAAACATAGCATTCATCTGCCCAACATGCCAGGAGAGTTTGAAAGCTCAAGAACATGAATAAATAGAAAGAGTGACATCTAACCAAAAGATGGGTCTTTCTCCCTTCTTTCCAAAATACTCCTTGCTCTTTAGTTAAATGCTTTTATCGATCCTAACTGCATCAAACAAGCTTTATAGCTAGCAGTATCCAAAACCCAGCATAAAGGGACTAACACAGAAGGCAATTTTCTACTTCCAAAGAAGATCTTATATCTAAACGAACTTCCTCTCTGTTAATTTTTATGCTTCAGTCAGTCCTTACTGTTGGTGAACAGATTGAGTTTAGATAGTTTTTTTTTTTTTTTTTTTCCTTTGCAAAACATCAAGTGGAAATATATATATATATACATATATATATATATGTAATAGTAGCCCCAAACACAAGGGGAGGGAAAGATAAGAAGAGAGTAAGGAAGGGAGGAAGGAAAGAAGGGAGGAAGAGGTGGGGAGAGAGAAGGAAAGACAGAGAGAAAGAGGGAAGGAGGGAGGGAGAAAGGAAGGAAGGAAGGGAGGAAGGAAGGGAGGGAGGAAGGGAGGAAGGGAGGGAGGGAGGGAGGGAGGGAGGAAGGAAGGAAGGAAGGAAGGAAGGAAGGAAGGAAGGAAGGAAGGAAGGGAGGGAGGGAGGGAGGGAGGGAGGGAGGGAGGGAGGGAGGAAGGGAGGAAGAGAGAGAGAGAGAGAACTAGCCCTTTGAACCCTTTCAAGGTGTAGTCCCAAAGCTGGGAAAAACTGCCAACTGCCCCATTCTGCTGTGGAGGTGGCATTTCAGTGCCCGGGGGACGACAGGGAGAGCAGGGGGGCTATGTTTTGTTAAACAGCTCGGGGGGCGCGGGTTTCCCCTGCCTGGCGGCAGAGGGCACGGGGTGAGACAGGACTCGGGAACAACAAAGCGGGCTGTAAAGCCTCCAGGTGGTGGGTGTATTTGTTGTCCTGTCTGCGAGGTGCGGTGGCTCCCCGGCCCCGGCAGATCCCAGTGCTGCTGTGGACATTAAGAAAAGTCTCTTTTGGCTGATTCCAAAACCAGATAAGGAGCCGCCGAGCCACCAGCTCTGTCTAGACTCCGGACCTCACAAGTCAAACGGGTTGTTTGGATTAGCCTTGGAGATCTACCGACCTGAACAGCCCTCCCAAAGAAAAGCCACAGTAACACCCTATTTTCCTCTTCCCGCTGCCGCCTCAAGATAGGAGCCGAGCTCTACTTTGCGCCGTGTCACTTATTTATGGAAAACTTGCCTGCCCTCTTTCCACCAAACACACCTTGCTCTGTTTTGTCTGCCTGGAGAGGAGAGGAGAGGAGAGGAGAGGAGAGGAGAGGAGAGGAGAGG
>NC_048926.1:16899347-16899899 GCF_011077185.1 Oxyura jamaicensis | reverse complement strand
AAGAAAAGAAAAGAAAAGAAAAGAAAAGAAAAGAAAAGAAAAGAAAAAAGAAGGGGGGGAACACTTCAGGAGGGAACAAAAAAATAAAAAAAAAAATAAAAAAAAATAAAAGGCCCTGTTTTGCAACCTTTCTCCTTCCTTCTCCCCACAACTTCCTCCCCGTCGCCCCTGGAGAAATCCGAAGCTACAGGTAGTGCAGCCCCAAAAGCGGTGGAGAGGCCTCCCCGGTGCTGCCGCTCTCGGGTCCCGGGAGATAAAGCCGGGGGCAGATGCTGCGCGGCTCCCCCGCCTCCGCCGCTCTCCCTCCCCGGCACTGGCCAAGCCCCGAGCACTTGTGCAGTGAGGCTCGGCCGCAGCAAGAAAATTCGGTAAAACGAAACTGCCGCCTGTTGTAAATGCCGCATCCTCCGGCTAGGATGCTGTGAAGAGAGACGCACCGGACCCTGCCTCGACCTCCGTCACGGGCAGAAGCCTCGGGGAAAGGCACTGATGAATTTTGCACCCCTTTCTCTGACTAAGGACAGCAGATACGGAAAGCTCGGTCACAGAGCA
>NC_048926.1:16896080-16899247 GCF_011077185.1 Oxyura jamaicensis | reverse complement strand
AAACCCTTGTCACTTTTCCGCTCTCTGCCACCGCCACCGGAGCCTGCCTCCCCGCCGCCTCCTTGGGAGCTGCCTTCTACGCCTGCACTTCACAAGTCCCGGGAGGTGAGGAGTGATCCTCCAGCAGGGCCGGCACACTGGGAGCTGTTAAGTTTATGTTTATGGCGCCTGAGCTCAAACAGTCATTCAGTGGCTTGCTCTGTTATCAAGAAAACAACAATCAGGAACAATCAGTAAACAGGATCTCTTCCCAGCCCCTTTATTAACTACTTACAGCTCCGCTGAAGCGCCCAAAGCGCCCAGCAGCGGCACCTCGCACCGTAAAACGCTGCCGGCGCTTCGGGCGTATAGACGGGCGAGCACGGGCCGTTCCCATGAAAACCGCCCGGTACCGGCAACCCGGACCCCTGCGGGGCTCCGTCCCGGCCATGCACTCGGACTGCGGCGGGCAGCAGCGGTGCCAAGCGAGCCCTCCCCAAGCCGGCCGATCCCTCCTCAATGTCGCTTTTGAGTGACCCAGCGTGGATTTATCAATATCTATTTAGGCATACGTATATAAAAGCAAGCACTTACCGTGGAGATGTTCGACTGATCTCTGCGCTGGAATTCACAACCGCTGGGTTTCAGCGTTCTCACGCCTGCGTTGGCTGGAGATGCTGAGAGCTAATTAACCTGGCACAAATATTGAAATGAGAAGAGTTTGAATATTGGCTTCTGTGTGTGCAAACAAAATTCGCATAGAAATGATAGCAGTCTTTAACAGACCTTATTTGCCATCATTAAGATGGACTGCAGCACAAAGAAAACAGAGGACTGGGAATGTTAATTGCCACCCTCCATGTGCGGGAAAAAGCAGTGACCTGCGCATGGACCTGCACAGAGCACCATAAATACATGTATTTCATAAAGAGGATGTTTTCTTTCTCTTGCACAAGCTCAGGAAGGGTGTTCTCCTGAAGGCACTAGGAGGGACGTCTCGAAAGTGTGTCTCTATTTGTTCCAGAGAGGAAAAAAAATCAAAGTTTTGGGGGAGGGAAGAAATATTCCACAAATATATGAAAAGGAAGGGGGAACAGAAAGCCATCAAGGAATACACGCGCGAGCAAAAGAAATAACTGTAAAATAAGACGATGTGTGCTTCACTGAAGTTTCTGGGGTAGGCTCTGGCGTGACCCTGGGGCCTCAGGGCCACGCAGCAGGGCACCCGAAGAGGAGGGACGCGCCCCACGGCGTCGAACCCGAAACCCCAGGGCAGCCACGAGGGGGTTGCGAGGCTTTCCGCGGAGCGTAGCCAGAAGCCCCGAGGTGGGCGCGGGTGCGGACTCTTCCCACCAGCTGCACGACCGGAGCCAGAGCTCGGCTGCAGCTCCCCGAGCCCACGTTGCCGTGCGCGCTTCGAGGAGAAGGTCTCTCCCTTGACCAGTCCATATGCAAAGCCCTTTGCCCCCCGGTGAGCCGCTTATCTCGGCTGCGGCCCCGGCCTCCAGCAGGGCGCGGCGGGCCCGCAGGGCTTCGCGCAGCGCTGTGCGGCCCCTGCCACACACAGGGATGAGCTCCGTCCCCCGCGCAAGCAGGGACGGGAGCGGCAGTCGAAATGCGGCCCTCGGGGACAGCAGATCTTCACCGGCCCCAAGGTCCTGCCAGGAGGCCTCAACTATACCCCCTCGCAAGTTGGACGCCCGCGCGTAACTCTCGCGGAGCCGCCGCCCTTCCCACTTAGGCGCCAGCCGAGAATACAAAAGCCGCAGTTTTGCCCTGACTTTGTGCCAATTAAAGACCCCCGTCTCCCCCCCAGCACCATCACCAGTAAGAGCGACTCAGACAACCTACACGTCGGACCACCGTGTAGAAATGACACCCTTTCTCCCTCCCGCCCCCGAAGAGTCGTACCAAGCCTCTGATCCTGCATGAAAACAGAAGCGTTACTGGTCACACAGTTTAAGGTAGATTTCATATTTATTTAAATATTTATCAAGTACTCAAAAATGTATTACACTTGAGCATACAAAACGAATCCAGTTTCTAATCAGGATGATTGAAATCCTTGTATGAGGCTTTTAACCTTTATTATTATTATTATTATTATTATTTTATTTTCTACTGACGAAATGGTTTATCTCTATAGCTGAGCTTGCTCAGGGTGGGCTGAGATGGGGAGGAGGGAGGAAAAATAAGGTTATGTTAAGAAAACATTAGGCTTTGGAGCAACTGTCATGCAAACCAACTTGTCCTTGTCACACTAAAAATCTCTGTATATTCCAGTCTTTAAGGATTTTTTAAAGTGAGCTTTTTTCTTGTGCTGGCCAGGAGCACTAGGGAACACTTGGATTGGAGCAAAAACAACCCTCTCGTATATTTTTTTCTTCTTCTTTCTACTTTTCCCCAAGAACTGCCCACGTTTCTAGCTTTCACCACCCTCTCCCCCGCAAATTAAAAAGGAAGAAAAGAGGGAGTGAAGAGAGGGAAGTCGACAGAAAATAAGGAATACCGATCGTGCAATTTCACAGCAATATCCCTCATTCTACTCCTTCTGCAGCATTTTTTCAATCGTTTTGACAGCAGACACTGATAAATAATGGTCATACTTGACTTGTTAAGCAAAAAGCGTCCCTTTTATCAGGAGCTTATACTTAAAGTACAGGTCACTTCAACAATCTCAACAACGAGGCTTTGGTATACAGCACTTTCTTTTTATTATTTTTTAAAAAATAATAGAACTCAGAAAAAAGCCTGAGCTCCCGGTTATTTAGACGTCTTAACATTATGTCAGATCATGCCTAGAGTAATATCACTTTTAAGGGTAAGGGATAGGGGGAGGGGGAAAACAAGAGAGTTTCTAATGTTATCGATTGAAAGCTAAGGCATCCAACTAGCCCTGATATAGTTGTTGAAACGGAAATTTACAAGCTGGTCGTTAATACTTGCAATAAAATATCACACTCCTTGTATTCACTAACGACCTGCTTTGCATGCAATATTTTATTTCAGGTATTTTAGCTGCTAACTTGCAAATATTTAAGAGGGAACTTTGTTCATTATTTAATATTAATATTATTATTTTCTCTATTCCAAACGCTTATTTAGTGAAATAGTCCTGAAGATATAATAATTCTACATATGGCGCTTTTATTTCACATAATATTTAAGAAAAAAAAAAAAAAAAAAAA
>NC_048926.1:16872438-16895980 GCF_011077185.1 Oxyura jamaicensis | reverse complement strand
TTTATTTTGAAAGAGAGACAGAGAGATAGAGAGAGAAAGAGAGAGAAAGAGAGAAAAAACAGTCGTTTTAACCAATAACTATACACATCTTTGGGGGAGGGGAAGGTTCTTGGACGGACACATTTCAAACACAATCCCGAGACGCTTTGTGGCAAAATAGAGGTATACCTTGTTGCAATGCTTTTATAAATTGGTTTTTAAAGAGTAATTCAAAAACCTATTTTTAATCGTTTCAGACTTGATAGAGGATGGATCTCAACCAAACAAAAAACAAAACTCCGCTACAGTACATGCTATAAGAGACCCAGGAAACAACCCCTTGTTAAGAGTCAACTAAAAACAACATTGCAAACCAATGCAGCTCCACCTTCCTGCAATTAATCTTTCAACAATGCAGGGCTAAATCGTCATTCCTGATGATGGAAAACCTACTGGAGCTCCTTTTGGCAAGGCAATGACCAATATAGAAACAGCACCATTCGGATTAGGAGAGACTCAATAGGAAGTCCCTCTACCTTGGTTTCTCTCTAAGATGTGCAGTCAAAGGAAAAGATTTTTTTTTTTCACTTTCTTTTTTTTTTCTCTGAGATCCATGAGTACAAATCCTCTACGTTTTGAAAATGTCTTTTTTATCCCCTTAAGAACACTGAATAGTGTTTTTTTTTTCTTTTTTTTCTTTTTTTTTTTGTTTCTTTTTTGTGTTGTTTTGCTTTTGTTGTTGTTGTTGTTTGTTGTTGTTTGTTGTTTTAATATTTATTCTAGTAAGATCCCATGATTGTCTTCACAGTGTTGCTACCATATTACCTTGTCTTTTCAAACATGATTCCATTCATTTCATGGAGTGGTTCCTTTATAGGGCTGTTAAATACTTTTCCCCACTAAATTTCAGAGTCCCAATGTGATCATTTTCCCACTCTCTCCAACAGACGTGAGGGCAAGGGCAGAAACAACAACAACAGAAATCTGAATGAACGTTCTTCATGCCTCAATAGGGCTGGCTACCATGCTGTTGGGTGTATCTGGGAGCTGAGAGGACATTGATGCTACTTCACTTCCAGTAGAGTTGGAACCTGGTCCTCCCTCTGAGAAATTAACCTGGGGAAAAACAAAACAAAACAAAACAAAACAAAACAAAAAAGGAAGAAAAAGAATTATTGCATTTGTAACAATCAGAGAAGAGCTGCAGGCCAAGGCAAAGAAAAATACAAAAATAAATATACAGGCATGCAGCTGAATGGCCAGATACATTTCCATGGGAGCCTATGTCACTGTTGTTTTGTTTAATTTCCCCACTGACTTCATAGGAATGTTCTTCAGGACTTAGACAAATCATGAAGAGAAAAAAAAAAAAAAAAAAAAAAAAAAAGGAAAAAAACCTTATTAGTGAGGCCTTCTTCCATATCTTGCAAGAGTGATGATCCCTACAGGATGTTCATGTCAATTATTTAAGAATGCAAGTGTTTTATGACACAAAACTGCAATGTTACTTTTTTCCCCCTTTGTGCACATATTAAAATAAACCTAGAAGAAGCATCAGTAGAAAAAAGCTTTTGAAACAAGCCATCCTATTTCACTTGTGATTTGTAGCTGTTGGTATCTCTTTTAACAAGAGTCAGTTGGATTAAGAAGGTTACACCTCTCCATCCTAATGTGCTCCACAGCTCCTGTTAGTTTAGGAGAAGTGCTGGGAAAAGGCCTAATTTGAAGGATGGAACTTTGTTAATCCAAATGCATTTCTTTGGCACCTATTTACCTGGCGATCCTGTAATTAAGGCCCTTTCCAGATTAGAGAAGTGCACTGAATGGTCGATGAACTGTCTGTTCTATCCACAATCCTTTATCTCTTTTCAGTACCAGACATTATGCACAATATACATAAATATTCATCTATCTATCTAATGAATTATCTATCTATATATGTGCATATATTTGACCTATCCTTATTTGGCCTATCCATCTTCCACCACGACTTTTTTAGACCTATCCCTTAAAAAAAAAAAAAAAGAAACAAAAAAAAAGTCTTTCAAAGGTTTTAAAAGTATCCTATTCTGTTAAGACACAATAAATAAGGCAAATGAAGGAGATCAATTTTTTACGTGTCTGTTTGACAGCTTGATAGCTTGATTAAAGCAGGAAAATTAGTGGTTACTCAAGGTAAGATGGTGCAAACAGCCCTGCTTCTGTGCTGCAGTTTGCCGAGTGAGCATAGTGTGCCAGAGGAGGCAAGCAGGCTGAAGCCTGCCATTTGGCAGGAAAAATAATAATAATAATAATAAAACAGGGACCCTGTAAAGGATTGTGATACTAAACTGAAAAAGACTGAAAACGTCTCCTGACATGGCTAAAAACCTTCATCATCCATTACTTATATGGAAAAAGATTCCCAACAGTTCAAAGAAGGGCCTGTATATTAATGTTTCATCATTAAGTATTATTTGGAATCACTGAAAAACCATACACAACGTACCTTATTATATTAAAGATCTGGTTTTAACACACTTAGGCCAGGAAATTGAGTTAAGGTTGAACTTCTGTCCTTAATTCACCTGGTTGGGCCTAAGTATTGCTGATGATATGGTCCCATATGAGCTGCCAAATGATGTAGGCATAAGGAATTGAGTTAAAAACAGAATTTATTTTAAAAAGTCTGTTTTTTTTTTTTTTTTTTTTTTGGCTTAAGGCAGTTCATTATATTGTTTGAATTTTGCATGTGAATACGTACTAACAATTCTACTTCCAAAGCACAACACTCTATGCTCCAGTTATGTATATATTTGTGTGTATATATGTAAATAGAGAAGTATAAAGTGATATCGAGATTTACATAAGTAAAACAAGGAATTCGACATTTATTTAAAATGTTCGTGTTTGTGGGACAAAAGAAGGATTCAGGATAACATTGCAACCATAGTTTTTAAATCTATTGTATATTATAAGGTCAAAAATGACCCTAAGTGGGAGCGAGGGGCAAATTTTGGAAGCTCCTTTCAGAAACGTGAATACAGCTAAATGGCACTGAGGAATAGTTTAGTATTTCGGATGGAGGAGCTGTAGATTTTCAGGGGTGTGCGAGCTGAATTAGACGCAGACCTGGGTCGGGCCTTACCCAGCTCGCACTCAGCTCGACAAGATCTGTGCACTGAGGTCCGCTTTTACCAAGCCCTGTGGAATCAGTTTAATTCGCCTCATTCCTGAGTGCCAAAATGCCCACCTCGTAATTTCAGGAAAACCCGGCTAGCCTGGACTGCTCATCTCCAGGTGCAGGGGGCTGGGGGCAGCCGGCCTGTTTAACGAACTCCCCCACTGCTCCGGCTGGGAACCGACACTTACTAGCTGCTGAAAAGCAGGTTGGTCTATGTCACTCTGCAACGCGAAGTCACTCAGGACTTTCCAGGGCGGCTGGTAACTCTGCACCTCCACGGGGTTCGCCTGTAAACCACCGTCATGTCTCTCCGGACTAGCAGCCACCATCGGAGTTCCTGTCATCCCTTGGATATTCTGTAAACAGCCCAGCAAAAGATGTTAATGAGCTTGGTTAACTTTATTGTATATAAGCGCTGAGTCAATAAACTGCTTTCTATCTTATCTATACAGTCGCTTGTATTTGCTTTGTTAATCTGCTGTGAATGTCTTACTCTATTCTACATTAGGTCAGTCCATTTTTGCCCCGCTGCATTTATCACGCTGGAAGTTTACTTTCTTTCCCTTTAATCCTCGTATTCCACCCCCCGTCCCCTCCGCCCCCCACCCTAACCCCGTTCCCCCTAGCCTTCTGCCTTCGCAAACGCGAACAGTTAGAGTGTCGGCTGTCGATGCATGCATGGCTCGGCACAAGAAACGGTTAATCATGCTCGCTTTCTAGCTTGCATCCAGGCTGGTTTTGTTCTACGTGACCTTAACGGGATCGTATATCCTCTGAACGATAAACCTGGGGAGCTCCAGTACCATGCTCTTTCAAAAGCAATAACTAACTAACTAAATAAATATTAAAAAGGAAAACTCAAGCTCCCCAGTATGCCCTGTGGTTCAGGCACTGTGTACAAAATAACTCCAAGCCTCGACGAATAGATTGTTCAGGCGAGTTAATAACATCGTGTTTTATTGCATTCCAACACGGTAAAATGAAACTCCTTAAATTCCACTTAACTAGGCAGCCTTATGAATTAATAGTCATTCTCAGGTCAGTCAATATACAGAGAGAGAATAACAGACTCTTCTTCAAGTAGACTAGCAAAAACAGCAGGAAAATAATAATAATAATAATAATAAAGTGCTTAAAATGGAGACAGCTAGTTCGCTATGCTGAATCCAGCGCTTTCAGCTTGTTTGCATCGCACTTGCGTTATGCCCGCAGACAAGAACTCAATATATTTCTACGCGAGAACCATATACATATTAAATAACCTGGAGACACAACGGTAATCCCAAAAACTTTGCACTTTTTTTTTTTTTTTTTTTTTTTTCTACAGTAAATGCACCGAGAAACGCACACATTGTAGTATATAAAGTGCTAAGGAAATACATCAAATTTCCCATTTACTCATGGATTTTACTTCTGGGTTTACTCCTGTGTAAAATCATTGAAGAGGACGAATACGTCATTTTCCCTCAAGTAGTCCTTTTCGTTTGCAATATAAATATTACACAAGGCTGGGCTTTTACATCCCATAAACTCCGCAGGTCGCAATTCATGCTGCATAGAAGTTAGCCTAATACACTGAGAATCCTCAGCCCCACAAAAAGACATGTGTTCGCTTGAGCAGCCTATATCTGCTTCTCGCTGTGGTCTGTTTTAATTGCACTGAGAGCAGAACAAGCAGATAATATTTAAATGGTACTATTTTGTTTGTTTTAAGGGAGCTCCCATAAAATCAAAAGCGCCCAACCGGCTGCAGAAGCTGGCCAGGCTGGCCTTAGCCTATGGGTTTCTCTTTAGGAAGAAAGGCAGTGCATGGTCAGAGACTGAAGCCACTTACAGTTTTGTCATTGGGTTGCTGTTGCTGAAGTTGCTTCATCATGATGCTTCTCTTTTTGTCCTTGCACCGCTTGTTTTGAAACCAAACCCTGATGACCCTAGGGCTGAGGCCAGTCATTTCCACCAGTTGCTCCTTCATGAGGGCGTCAGGTCTGGGGTTGGCAGCATAGCAGGTCCTCAAGGTGTGAAGCTGTTTTTCGTTGAGGACAGTTCGGACTCGTGTGGTCTTCTCGGGCTGCTTGTGGACGTGGGGTCGCAGAGCTGGCTGTCTGGCAGAGATAGGTTCTGCTGTAAGGGAAGGGGAAGGGAGGAATAGGATCCCCATGAGTAGGAAACAGGGAGTCTGCAGAAGCTCTGAATCTAAGCCAGTGGGACAGGGGGAGGTGGGAGGGGTGGGGATGGTGGGGGGGATGAACCCCTTTCAAAGGCCATTCAGGCAGCCACCTCTACCCGAGCTCCTACAGCCTCCTCTGCTTTATGTGCTGATAGAGTGACAGGACTGACATTTCTGACTCCACAGACAATTAATTTGCAAAAACAAACCACCCCCCCTAAAATCCTTAATGACAGAAGCTTGAACCTGTATGAGCCTAGACAGGGGAGGGCGAGTTCGCGAAGGTGTGTGTGCATTAGGAAAGGAGGGGGAGGGTTTTATGTATTTATGTTCTGACAAGTCACCAAAACAGATTTTTGGCCCGAAAAATAATAAAAGAATACTTTTAAAAGTTAATCATGATTCGAGTCTGCTTCTTGTATACTGAATCTATCTCAGTTTAGCCGGAGGCCGCGATAACGTGTAACAGCTCCCGGCTGTTTGGTTCTTCCAAATTAAAGCAAAACAAGCCAAATCCACTGTACCGTGACCACGGAGGGAAGTGCTGTGAGAACCCCGTATCCCAGAGCTCAGGAGACGAGCGTCTATCTTAGAAAGTTGAAGTGTTAGGTGAATTTGTGTCAAATTTGTTGAATAGTTAAAAAAATAATAATAAAAAAGACAGGAAAAAAAAAGAAAGAAAGAAAGATTAATTCTTCACCAATTTAAAAGTGGAGAAAAGCTGGCAACTAAGAAAGCCGCCTAGAAGTGCAATCCAATGTATAACATCACATCAAGTGCTAAAAGTACTCGTGTGATTCTGCAGTTTTTCTGTGTATTGAGTAGCTCTAGCTATCTAAATGTAATTTGATCCAGTCAGTCAAGGGAAAAATAAAAACATTGCTACTTTTTTTTTTTTTTTTTTTTTTTTTTTTCCCTAACCCCCTGCTCGTTTTTGTACACCAGGCTTCCGACTTCTCTGGTTATAACAATAAATCAGCAATGATTCGATGAAGATAATATGGAGGGTTCAAATTTTAACAGTATTAACAGTATTTTACCTGCAGGCACAATATGCTTTTCAAAGGCATGCACAAACACACCATAGAGAGCACGTACAATCTTTCTAAAATTCTGAAATTATCTATTACTTGTTTTGTTTTCATATAGATATGTCACTTGAAAAAAAAAATGCTCAGAAGCAGGAAACTAGCCCATTTTAAAAAAGCAGTGTTTATAAATAACCTTTCATGTTATAGTTACTTGCCCAGCAATATTGCCGGCCAATATTATTTAATCCAGCCTTGTTTTATCGAGCCTTTAAGAAGCGTTCCTCTTCTTTTGCTAAGCGTCCCTGACTATCTGATGCACATGACGAGAACTAAAAGTGCAAGTAAAGTTGCAAGGTGGTTCGACTGAGAAGTGACAATGCTGAGTTTTAAGATGAAATTCTCATCAAATCACAAAAACGTTTCAAGACGGCAGAGTCACTTTAAAAGGCAATTACTGAAGATTAGCTTGTTGACAGTTTTAAATTACAGCCTAAGTGCTCGCCTGTAGTTATGAAGTCTATCTCTATTCGGCCCCCGCTTCCACTAGTGCCTCAAGCAGTTTCTCCCGTGCTCCGGAGGACCGGCCGCGGAGGGGTCCGCGCCGCAGACCCGCTCCCGGCCGTCGGGGGCTTGGGGAGGGGGAGCTCCCGCAGCCGCTGCCTGGCCGTCGGAGGATGCGGGCGGGCGGAGGGGGGAGATGCTACGGGGCAGGAGTCCCGCGCAGGTGTCGGCAGCCGGACCCGTGGCGCTACGCGGGCGCGCAGGCTGGGAGGAGCGGAGCCCCCCAAACCCCGTGAGCTCCCTCCGGGCGCCGTGCGCGGGCGGTACCTGCCATCTGCAGCGGCCGGGCGGGGTGCAAGGGGCTGAGGGGGTCCCCAGCGCCCAGGCTGGCCCGCTCCACCACGTCGTGGTCCGCCCGGCAGAAGAGGCCGTCCTCCCGCAGCGCGAATTCATCGCCAGGGATGAGCTGGCGGCTGCAGGCCACGCAGCGGAAACACTCGATGTGGTACACCTTGGCGCGGGCGCGCATCACGAAGTCATTCTTGCTGAAGCCGATGCTGCACTTGGCGCACTTGATGCCGTATAACCTGAGCAGGGCCCAGCCCAGAGAAAAGGAGACGGAAGGGAAGGAGGGAGAGCGCGGGGAGGGGGAAAGGGGAGGGCGAGGAATAGGGAGGGAGGGGAGAAGGAAGGGGAAAAAGAAAGAGAGAGGTTTTCACTCGCGCTCGTAGACAGACCCGTGGCCACGCGTAGCCGCGCCACGCGCAACACAAAAGGTAAATAAGGGTTGAAAATACGGGAGCCAGAAGGGCAAAGGAATAAAACGGATTCTGCTGCTGGCGGTGAGCTGATTACCCCCTTCCCCCTCCTCCTCGCCCCCTGCAGTAAAAGGTGGCGGGGACTCAGACACGGCGGTGGGCAAGGAGAAGGGACGGAAGGGTTGGAGGAAAATTATTATTATTATTTGCGAGAAATCCACTCAGGACTTCTGCCGCTTAACGCGAGGCCGTGCTCCCGCCGGCATAACCTCTGGGACGCGGCTCTGCCAGCGGCCGGGACTCTTCCCCTTCCCCTCTCTCGCCAGGTTCATTTTATGTAACAGTTAGAGGCACTCCCCCCCCCCCCCTTATATCCTTATGTACATGCACACTCACATATGTAGTAGTGCAACTCCCCTCCCCCGCCCCCTGCTAAAAGGCATTCTCGATGCTCTGACTCTGCAAGCCAGCCTCACGGCTCCTTCTCCCCTCCTACTTTCTTCCACCTTGAACCGGGGCCGAAGCCCTACAGCACGAGTGAAAGGGCAACCTCTCGCCGACAGCCCGCCACAGCAATTACTGCATCTCTGTGGTTACTGGCTGGACGGGGAGGCAGGTTCCTCCTTTGCCGTGGAGGAGAAGGGGACAGCTCACCATCGGTAGATGAGCAGGAGAAAATGTTCCAATTCCAGTGTCTATAACTGCAGTCTCTCGGCTGCCACCCAGTACTCCTTTGCCAGCCTCTTTGGTATTAAGTAAAATTAAGAATCTTTCCGCAAATCTCACAGACGTACACACACAAATGTGGATGCAGTTCACGGAACTCTAAAAACTGCTTTTAAAACTGATCTAATATTCATTCACACCCGTTTCCTCACCAGTACACTTCATTAGCGATACAGCCTGCGAAGTATACTTGTGCGTACGTGTTTATTTACACATTTAGTTTTTATTCCTATAGACGTGTATTCGCCTTACATTCATATAATTTACATATTATAATGTTTTGAGAAAAAACAACAGTAAACTGTAAAACTGCTAAACTACAAAAGAGCAGAGCGTGTACATTAATAGGTACAAAAGTTGGGGGGTGTTGCCCACATGCCTGACATATTACTGATTAGGCTCATGGTCTAATTCAAAACCGACTTGCACATAATGGACAACTTACTTTTAAAACTGTAGCAAATGAAGTGTACTGCGCAAAAACTTAAGGGTAACATTTTGTTGTTGTTGTTTGAATTTCTCCCGCTGAGTTCTTGCAGGAGGTAAACGAGCACATCTCAGTCCAAGATGTTTTCTTTCTCCAAAGTGCAATTGAAAGCAGATAATAATAATAATAGTAATAATAATAGGGCTGTTTTTCGCCATAGTAAAACTTTGAGAATAACTTTGAGACTACTCAAAATAAACTTTGAGAATAACCTCTCAACATTGCTTGTTGAAATGATCAGGTTATTAATTGTGTACTGGAGAAGAAAACACTCAACCGTTTTTTTTTCAATTCAGAATTACAAATAAATTAGAGAAGGTATTTTAGGAGGGTAGGAAGGTAGGTACTTGTTCGCCAAACTTTCCGAAAATAAAAATAAAAATAATAAAAATACTGTCTCTACCTCAGTGTCAAAGTTCTGGTTTTTCAAGCCCAGTGGAAGACACCGAAACGGATCAGTATGACCCAGAAGAACAAATACTAAACACTCTCGAAATTCCCGCTTTGGTTTCTCTATAGTGTCAGGATTGGCAACTCTCACATTTTATCAGTTACCAGATTTTAATGTGAGGAAGGAAGCGGTTCCATTATCTAAATATACCCAATTGTTCGCGAACAGATGATGGGCAATTTGATCTGCTCTGTCTAATTCATCAGTACAGATAAGATAAGAAAGAAAAGGCAGTCAGATATCACCAAAGGGGTTAATATTTAAAAAGATTAAATGTCAGTTATTTTAACGGAGAAACGTTTCAGTCTAGGTTTTAACCTTCCTTCATTCTGAAGGAAACTTCAGCGTGTTTTCTTTTACTTATTTTTTTTAATAGGCCTAGTATATATATATACATATATATATTTCCCCGCGTATTTATTTTTACCGCATAAATGCTTGAAGTGGTTTTCTTTTGAGTGCCATTATACCTTTGCAAAAGCACACATATACATTTCTCAGGTTATGTTAAAAAGTGCTCAGTTCAGCGTTGCCCGTAATTCTACGCTATTGAAAATATTCTCCCTTACCTACGATTTCCCACTTTGTTAGAATCACAGAATACGTTGCCAAAGTCCTCATGAAGGTCCCACAGAGTCGCTAGCTGTTTCTGAGTGTGGTTTTGTTTATACAGAGAATTGCATTTGAATTTGTGATATAAAGCTTGAAGACTAGAACTTCTTTCCCCCCTCGTCTGTCTACCTTTGGAAAAATCACTTAAAATACAACAATTGTCTTTTTACCCTCTTTCTCACTATTTTTCCTCTCCCTACTTCTGTTAGATTTATCAAGTTAAAAAAAAAAAAAAATCTCACAGAAGAATTAAACAACGTAAACAGCATACCTGATATAATCTCTTTTACAGTAGGTTTTGCCATCCCTAACAAAGCACGTACAGGTCTCGTCCAAATACTGATTACACTCTGCACACTTCAAACACGCCGCATGCCATTCCAAATCCGGAGAAACCCTCAGAATATACTGATCGTGAATTTGATTGCCGCAACCAACACATAGGGAAATCAGGCGTTTTTCTGAAATGAAAATAAATACATGATTGACTAACCGTTTACTCTCCTACAGAGATAAACACACTTTTAGTGTCGTTCCCTTATAGGGAGTACTCTGGTAGTGTATTTTTATTTATTTTTAAGAGTATTACACTTTTGGATGGTAATTGAAGTGTGCCATCAAAACCTTGCCTCGTTTAGTAAGGAGGCGGAACATATGTTAAAATGCAGATGTGAGCAGTCTTCGGGGTGCAGGTCCTCATTTCAAGAGCCTCACACAGAATCAAAACTCCAAATTTCATCTTTGTTTTATTTTTATTTAATTGATTGCTCTTTCGGATTCCTTTCGTTACGGGGAGAGCACCTAGACATTACATCTATTTTTTTAAAAGGATCTGATTGGAAACGTTGGGTGCGTGGCTGTTGCGCTTCCCATTCAGCCCTTTGCCATAGAAGAGGGGGCTCTAGGCTGTTAGCAAGAACAAGCATCATTAAGGTTGTCACTTGCTCTCTTTTGCAAGTCTAATGCTAATTCCCCTAGACGAACTAGGTGCTGGATAGTCAGACAGCCTCACCGTAGTCTATCACGACGAGAATTTAAGGCTCCGTGGTTGGAGACCCCATTAAAACTCTGCCTGCTCCTCAAACTTTAAAAAAGAGCAGGACCCCAGGCTATTAACATACAAGGCTACAAGGTTAAAACACAGTAAGCATGCAGGCATGGCAACAAAGGCACCTTCTCTACCATTCAAATGAAGTTCAGCTCGCCTGCCTGAGACGATTACAATAGACAGCACATTTATTCCAACAACGGTAAAAATTCCGCCTTACTTTTTGGTGGGTCTCCCATGTCTCCCATATCTGTAAGAGGGTGTAATGTCCACAGTGAAATGGTGTACGGTTTCGTTTTAAGACCCCAAAGTAGGTTTAATAGCTGTCGCTAAAAAATAAAAATAATAAAAAAGCAGAAGTATAACAATAACAAGAAGAAAAAATAGAGACTTGAAATTAAAAAAAAAAAAAAAAAAGGCAAAACAAAAACACCACCGACGTGGGAGATACTGTCAGGGCTGCGGAGAGAGAAGGGGGCGCGCGGCGCCGGATGCACGGCGGGGTCCGGCTGTGCGGTGCGGTAACTACGCGGTACGGCGAGGCGCAGTTCTTTGCTGTGCGGTGCGGCGGCGCGGCGGTGCCGGACTGGGCGCTGGCGGCTCGGGCGCTCGCCTCGCCCTTATCTCTTACTCAAACTTCTCTGCTCCAACTCAGCCTGCTCGCCATTGGCCTGACGTCATGCGCGGGGACGTCACGGCTGTGCGGCGCCCATTGGCTGCGGGCGGCGCGGCGCAGCTGCCCTCATTATCATATTTCAGCGCCCGGTGGCGCGGCGGCCCCGGCGCAGGGCTCTCGCAGGCAACTTTTCCTCGATCCTCATTTGTATTTCCCTTTATACTTTCTGCCTGTCGCTCTCCTCCGTCCCTCCCGCTTATCTACCGTCACACCTTTCATTTTCCTTCCCGGCCCCACTCGGGCTCCTCCACTCCTTCCCCCTCGCGGGCGCGCCGTTTCGTATTTACCATTCCCATTATATATATATAATGCGTATGTACGCGTATATACATATTTGGGGGGAGGGTGGTGTTAATCCTGCTATTTCCTAACCGAGCGTTTATCTTTCCCAAGCGGGAGCCGCCACCGCTCTGGCTCGCCCAGGCGACGCTCCCTTGAGCGGGGAGGGCAGGCTGGCTGGCTGTGCACGGCCCCAGCCGCAAAATGGGATTGTTTATGTTTTTCTCCAGCCTCTTTCTCTCTTAAAACCGTGGATAAAAGCTTCATGTATTTCTGTTAAACACGAGATCGAAGTAGGTACAAATATTTACCTTAAATTGTCTCTAAACACTCCCTCCGTTCTATTTATGGTTTCCAGTCCCTTTTAGATCCTTTTCCTTTCCTATTTTCTCTCTCTCTTTCCCCCCTCATCTGTAAATAGAAGTGTATCATGAGTTTAGACGGTTTCTTAGCTTGGCCAAGAATGGAGATTCACACAGAACAGTGAAGAACTTCTGTCTTTCCCCTTGGAGATTCCCTTAATTTTTTTTTTTTTCTAAAAAAAAAAAAAAAGAAAAAGGGCGGGGGGGTGGAGTGGTGGGGAATTAGACGCGAACTCTGTCTTTTGAGTGGCGCTGGTCCCTGGAGGAGGCGTGGGATGCTCAGATCCGCGTCGAGGTGCGACGCAGTGCGATACACGCGCCCCTGGCTGCGCACCGGCGCAGAGCGCCCGGCAGCTCACTCTGCAGTGCACCGGCTCCCGCGGGGCTGCTGGCTGCAGCAGGCGGTTATCTGAAAGCTTCCCAAACCAGGTAAAATGCTATTTTCCCGTGGGCACGGATTTCTTTGTGTGTGTTTTGCAAAGAGCAGGCTCCGCTTAGGCTACCCACTGCATCTCCTTTAGTCTGTGCGCGGAGCAGCAGCCGTTCCCCAGCCTGTGCACCCCAGAATCATCTGAATCCACACACCCACACCCATCTTAAACGTCCCATTTTGAGTTTGTTTAGATCCCATTTTTGTGTTCTGTTCTATATGGGGTGTTACACCGCCCTCATCAACGTAGCGTATAAGTGCCCTCCAATCACTACTCATCAGGATTTTTTTTTTTTTTTTTTGTCACCATTTTTTTAAAGGCAACTGACGAGACTAGGGTTTGGATGAAAGAGAGGCAAAGCCATATTCATGCGGAGTATCTTCCCGCAGGGAAATCTGGCTGCAATGAAAAAGAAAAGAAAAAGTTCTTAAACTTGCATCTGCTGATGAGACAGCTGCTAAACAACAGATCTCGCAGTCCTAACTTAGTTTTGCAAGATGTTTTCCTTTGCAAAGCTGAGGGAGCAAACACCCTCCACCTTTATTTCAAACAAGAAGTGGGACTCAGCGTTGCCACTTGTAGAGATAACTAAGCTGTCTTAAATTATCTCAAGATAGTGTCAGGAGGTAAAGATATGGTTGCAAACACGCACATACTTACTTTACATATTCGACGTTTAAATAAACAGTGGGAAACGCAACTCTGCAAGATGATCGCTTCTACTTGCAAGAAACTGGCGTTATACATACATGCGTGTAGTTACGTATATGCGTATACATACGTATCTAAGAGGATACCTATTGATGTAGTTTATAATTCTGTGTTTTAGCTGAGTAAACCAAAAAGCAATTATCAAGAATTACTGCTGATGCCAGCAGCTCCTGACAAGCCCGGCACGTGTTTGTGGCAAACCTTTGGAAATGGGTCCCTTTGCTCCCATCGACACTGACGGCTCTGGGAGAGCGGGCCGTTACCCCCACCCCCGGCACCCCCTCTCCGTGCTCCGCAGTCCGCAGCACCTCCGGCGCACGCCCACCGGCTCGGTGCGGCCGCTCCCTGGCAGGGCCTCGGTGCGTGCATCCCGCCGCCCGCGGAAGACGAGATGCGGTGCTCGGCGGGAGAAGCGTGACGGGGGGCTGCGGACACTGGAAGCGTGCAGCCCACCTCGTGGGTCGGTCCCCGGCCGGCCGCCCCTTCCCCAGCCGGCCTCTGCCCGCTCCGGGGCGCGCAGCCTGCGCGCAGGCGGGCGGAACGGTGGGCACCGCGGCGACCTCTGCTGGCCACGGTGCTACCGGCCGCGGCCCCGCGCGGTGGGAGCGTTTTTGACCTTTTGTGCCTTTCCGCCCCGGTATTCTGCAAATATCCACCCCTCCACCACTGCACGGAGCATGCCGACCCCCTCTCCCCGGGTGACCTCGCGGGCTGCGGGCTGGCAAAAGGTTCGTGATAATTAAAAAATAAAGAGGCGTCCTAGTGATCGAGAACAGCATCCATAGATTCTGTGGGAGAGGCTGAAGCGGATAAGGTGTTTTTCCGTTCCCCGTCTTGTGCATTTTTCCCTGTGGATGTCTGCATTCCTATTGAAAAAAAATTAGTCTGATTTAAAATACACAGATCCCCAACTCTGAAAGAACGCGTTTTATTTTCCATCGTTTCACCTTTGCGTGAAAATAATTTAGTCTTTTTAATTCTATTAACACTCCATCCCATAACTTTTTTTTTTTTTTTTTTTTTTTTTTTTAACTACTACTTCTGGCAGAGGTTATTGCATTTTAAGCTTGATTTTTGCAAATGATGTGCAATAAGTGAGAGACCTGTCTCCGCCCCAACAAACTAGGATTGGGAAGAAAAGAAGGGTTTCGATCAAGGTTTTTTTTTATACGGTATTTTTTTTTTTTTTTTTTTTCCCCCTCCTGTGTTACTGATTTGCTTACTGTGTATTCGATTCGCGTTCCCAGGAAGGCGAAGGCGAAGCTCTATATTTAGCCAGCATCAGAATCGGGTTTAAGGGAGTGGAATAATGAGTGGAACTGCCAGTTTCAATGAATAAGATATTGAGAGAAAAACCTCGCTGAACGATTTCTCTTTTATGATATCAATATACACGTGAATGGGAAGACATAAAAAGGGATTTGTACGTATTTGAGACACTTCCGAAAGTATATGTTAATTTTATTTTTTTCCTTGCTTCTTTTTTTCTTTCTTTCTTTTTTTTTCCTCTTCTTATGTATTTACTTTTGGGAAGAGGGCTAGGGGAGCCTGCTAAAAGTCAGTGGCTCTACATAACAATCAATACTTTCACCACTCTGAGGGGCTCAAATGAGATTGTATGCGTTCGAGGGAAGAAAAAAAAAAAAAACAGCAATAACAAAATCAACCCAAACCCCAAATCGACAGGGGCGATTAACCCTTTCCATCCCGTAAAGAACAGCTATCAATTGCGTCCTGAATTTGCTTAGTGGCGAAAACCGGGAGGGCTCCAGAAGGGAAAAAATAAAAAAAAAAAAATGAAAAATCTGCTTTGGGAGATGAATAAAGAAGTAGTGGTGGTTTTTGGAAAGGAGGCAGCGTTAAGGGTCTAATGAGATGCCCTTGCTGTGAGGGCTGGGGGCCCACCGCTGTCCCCGTCCAGGCTCGGAACGTGGCAGTGGGAGGCAGCGAGGTCCCCGCACACAGGGCGACTCCGCCTGCGCTTAGGATGGGTATCTTTGCCCCACCGCACCGCGATGGCTCGGTGCAGCCTCGCCACTCGGGCACACGGAAAGGATCCTTCAGTTTAAAACTTTTCTTGAGGCATATTGGGCAGGAAAGATGTTTTCCAAAAGGGAAAACCTCCCTGAGGTTCCGACTTCCCCTCGCTGCTTTGCAGGATGCGGCGACACCAGCAGTGTGCCGAGAGTGGACAGAGGTTTTCTCATAGAGCAGAAACGGGAAACATCTCAGCGGGAAAATCAATCACGAAGTGTATTAGCTGCTCCGGGAGTAGGCTTTGAGTCGTCTAGAGGTGTACGATCTTAAATCTTCAAGTCTTAGCTACTGCATGGGAGGGAGAAGTGTACCGAAACAGCACTAAATCTATCAAAGCACAAGAAAACCTGTCAGTGGGCTTCTGCGCGTCCAGGAAACCTTTGTGACTTTAATAATGCAATTTGACTTATTAAATCGTGTTACTAGAATGCCATCCTTTCCCTCCTGGAGCCTTCCCGGAGAGCACTACTTCTAGCACAAAGGCAGCAGCACCGGCCACCCTTGAATCTGGGCTGAAATAGGCAGACTGAAAGGGGGGGCACAGACTGGGGAGCAAGGTCTTTGGCAGCTGGATGAAAATAAACTCTAGAGGTTCGGGCGGAGAGAGGTAAATCCTCTAAGATGCTAAGAAGTGGCAGAACCCCGTGTGGGAAGAACGGTCCGGGCCAGGGATGGAAAGCCCAAGTTCTCCTCGGCCAAGTGCCGCCTGGCCTCAGCGCTGTCCGAAGCCGGGATCGGGGCGGATGGAGGATATTTATTGCTTTAAACTTTCCCCTTTGTTATCTTCCCCGTGTCAGGAAGTGCTCGAGAACAGGAAATAGAGAGCCGATTTTGTCTCCGGGGTGAACAAAAATCTCTAGGTAATGAGATTTCTCAAGTCCCGCTTTTCAGCCACGGCTTCAACGAGGATCCTCCGGGGAGGATCGGGCCCCGTTGTTCTCACCGAGAGGGCCGGAGGGGAGCAGCAAGCCAAGCCCAGCTCCGCGCCGGCTGCTGCGGCCCACGTCTACGGGACAGACTGCCGGGAGAAGTGGAGATGCGGGGCAATGGGAAAACTCCGTCCCCGCGGAGCTTGTCTCGCAAGGAGTTTACTTGGGGGCACCCCCACACCCTATACATGCTCGTTCCCACTAGAAATTTTCTTCTCCAAAACAGTCTCAAGCAGCTTAGCGCTGCTCCAAACATGGTCGCATCTTCAAGTGTCAAGAAAACAGCCCGGACCCACAGCTCTGGATTGTGGCTTCAGAGGAAAAGACAAACAAACAAACAAAACAAAACAAACAAACCAAAAACCCACTTTAAATAATTAATAACAACGTAAAATCAACAAAATAACAAGAGCACAAGCGGCAGCGAGGCGGCCGAGGGGGACGGTGCTGGCGGGGAAGCACAGGATGGCTGCGGGGCGGGTCAGGTCTGCTCGCTCCTTGGCTGCCTCGCCCGGCTCGGGGGCACTGGGGTGACCCCTCAGGGGCGGTCCTCAGTGCTTGCTTTGGGGCTCCTGGCTGCGCGGCAGAGAGCAGAGGCTCCCGGCCGCGCTGCTGCCGGGCCCGTTCTGGCCGCTCCGCGTGTCTCTGCAGGGGTGCACGGCTGCGCGGGCCTCCCGGCCGGGGGCCAAGACGCGGAGCCAAAGGCGCAGGGGAGAGCTGCAACCCCCTGCGAGCGGCACCAGCTGGCGTACAAAGGGGCTCTTCCCGGCTAAGGGAAGGCGCCTTCCATCCGAAGCAATTAAGCATTCATTATCGCCACCCTGCTCACTGCGACGTCTTTAATGTCTTTTAGGAACTTTGGACATGGCTGTGTGGAAGGCAGTGGCCGGGTTTCCTTCTGAGAGGCTCGCCCCTTTCCCCTGCGTCTCACTGACCTTCACGATGTGGTTTCAAGGAATGGAATATATATATATACAAATAATAATTAAAAACCAACAGCAAAAAACATCAAAAGAACAACAGCAAAGGGGAAATGGCAGCAAATAAATGAAACAATATAACAACGGGAAGTTGGCACTTGGTAGTAGATTAGTCGTCTGACAGGCAGTGATCTGCTTTAGACCTTGCAGAAGATATATCACCCAGCTTTGGTCATTATAACTCGTATTTATTGCTTCCCAAAAGAGCACAATAAAATTGACAACTTCAACATTTTTTTTTTTTTTTAATGAAAAGGTATTCTATTATCAATATATTTGCATGTATTTTATAAACAAACATACACACTTATCTTCATGGAGGTTAGGCAGGTCAATTTAATTAGCTGAAGAGAATATATATGTGTAAACACAAACGATGCCCCGTTAAATTAGCTTCGACCTTGTTGCTTAGACCTTGAAAAACAAATCTTGTAAAATTAACGACCAGACAAGCAGTAGGGAGACCCAAAAAGAAGAATGAACAAGGAATGAACAAGGAACTGTTAGAAGATGTTTACCTCAGTGTACACAAATGTGGGTTCGGTGTGCTTGCAAATATAATTGCAGATCCAGCAATGCAGTTTGTTCTGGGAAGAGTTTGCATAGCTAAAGCGGGGGAAAAACAAACAAGCAAACAAACACACACACACACACACACACAATTTGCATAATACCATCTATGCAAGCTTCAAAACAGCAGACACAAACTTGTTAAAGTGGTGACATACAGGAGAATTCTAAGTGATGGTGTAATCAGCATGATAGAGAAATGAATTAAAGACATTAAAGACACACTGACTCTTTGTACAACCATTTCTCATGCATGAAAGCAAAAGAAAAGGAGGGGGTGGGGAGATTTTTATGTACTGTCCACTGTTCAGTGGTCTCTGTTTTGAACAAGGACAAATAAAAGCCATCAATAAATCATAAATCATACATAAAGAGCATTAAGAATAAGCACGCACAACATACTTGTATTTTTTTCCCATAGTAGGACATGTGCCATCCATCACTTATGAAGATGAAAGGTATATCATACAATACAGTGGTATTGAGTTATGTATGTACATAGACAGAAAAAGAATCAGAGTATTAATGCAATAAATACCACCAATACATGTGTTACACATTTGTAACATTCATCTGGAGCATATAATCATTATTAAAGCTACTTGTGGTTTCCATTGTATTGCTCAGAATTCTGCATCCAGGCCCAGCTCATGAAAATAAATGTATCATAAGTGAGTGTAGCAAGAGATTGAACTGCCTGTCATGTTTTTTTTTTTTTTTTTTTTTTTTTTTTTTTTTTTTTTTTTCTCTATAGGAAATGTTTTTTCTGGTTATTTGTATCTCATATTGTGACTTTTCCAACTCAGTTGCACACAGCCTCTGTGTAAACAGACATGTACAGGGTGAACTCAGCACCTGAAGACCCAATGAGTAAGGTGTATGTTTTAACAGTTTCACTGCCATGTATTTTGCAGATCAGGAATTTTAAGACAATATCAATTTTCTGCATGTACATGTAGTATACAGTAGTGAACTACAGGTAAGAGGAAATTTGATGTCTTTATGATGATTTTACAGTTTACTTGTAGGTTCTCTGCCATACACAAGTACACTTGGTTTTGTGAAAGTTGGAAAGAAAATAAAATATTTTTGGAGGAGGCAGGCCAGTAAATGTGTTTTATTCCCAGGACCATACTTGATGTCACATACTCTGGACAATGCTGTGAGTGTAATCAGTAAAGAGGCTGTATCATTCCCACTGCTGTCAAGAGTGCCAAAATTAAAGTGGGGAATCTTGGAACAAGGCTAGATATGAACTGATCTGATGCTTTTGTCCCATGTGGTAGGACAAGATGTTTGTGTGAGGAGTGACTACCGTGTAGAGAATGAGACTCAGGGAAAAGATAAAAAAGGATGAACACAGTGGCAGGATTTGGAGAAACATAAGCAAAAATGTACGGAGGAATAGGTGGAACCACAGAGAGGATGAGGTGAGAAAAAAAATTTAACAAATAGAATGCAGTGCCACAGAAAACTGAAAAAAGGAGGAGGAAAGAAATGGATGTTGAAACAAATATAAAAGAGAGAGCATGGCAGAAAAAGGAATGAAGAGAGAATTAAGATGGAGGAGGAAAATAAAAAGAGGAGAGTTGCAGGATATTGGAGATGGTGTTTGTGTTTGACACTGAGGCTATGACAAATCAGATGCTGTCATTGATGACAATGATTTGGCATCAGACTGCAGTTTTCCACTCTCTTTCACAAAAATATCTTTTTGTTTAGGCTACAATCAGTCTTGATACATTGACAGAACAAGGGTATGTTTATATTCATTGCAGCATTGCATTTGTTTAATTATTTGCCACTCCTGGATTTGCATATAATTTTGCTCCAATTTTTTTATTTTTTTATTTTTATTTTTTTTACATAAACCATTGCTATTTCAAAAGAAAGTTACCCTCTCCAAAATTCCCTCCCCCAAAGCCTTCCTCTCTGTAACTTCTGTAGGTCAAAGAGGACCCCTGCTCTGCACATGTGCAGAAGATAGCAGGCCTATAAAATCTTGATGCAAGTCAGCACTGCTCCATAAAAGGTCAACTACAGCTGAATGACGCTCCTTTTAAAAGGCATCTAACACAGAGAAGAAATATGAGACAGACAGGAACAGTATAGAAGGATAGGTATTAATCAGAGCAAAAGGCAGAAGGCAAAGAACAGAAAATTCTGCCAAGCCTTAATACTTTCCACTAATGTGTTCAACAACTCCTGTATACCCTACGCAGTCTGACTGGCTAAGGTCAGGTTGATCTTAGCTATGCGAAAGGAAGCAGAAGTCAACTGTAGCACATGACAAATGGAGAACTCTTATGAGATTTTTAAAACCTGAAATTATTTTTTGTTTTGTTTTGTTTTGAATTTAAAAATTGATTTGCTGTGTGACATTAGAAACCCTCATACTGGAACCACATGTTGCAATGAACCATCTTCCACCTCTGTGCAACAAGATAAGGATGTTTTTATGATGTGTGTAAACATAAGGGCTCAGCCTTATTTATTTTAAGCCCCCCCCCCCCTCCCCCCCTTTGTCTGCACTGTAAATATTCTGTTGATACTGAGACTATTGGGTTTGATAACATTTCCTTATGTGGTAGGAAGGAAAAAAAGTCTTAACAACAGGAACAATAACAGGAGATCAGAGCAGATGAGCAGAACAGTCTTTTCTCACCCTCAGTCCTCTGTCAGGCATTTGGAAGTGTCTCTTGCTGGAATTTCAACAAAGTCACCGGTTACAGCACCCATGACTCAAAAGCTGAGCAAGTGGCTATCATATTGAGATAAACATAAGCTATACTTAAGCTATACTAGATGCATGAAGTACCTGTTCAGAAGCACCAATTTTAAAATGTATTTTGTAACAGGGGTGAAATTATTGTCTGTAGTGATAATGGTAATACTATGTTCACCTGCTGATTTCTCAGGGTCTCAAAGACTCAATACAGTCAGTACCTTAAGGTCTCAATTCTTAATAATGGGAGCTGCAGATATCTGTACACAGAGGGCACCTGAGACAGTGTTTTTCAAGTGAAAAAAAGGTGAAATTGTACTGCTGTTAGTCAGAGGATTGTAAGTAATTCATAATGTAACAACCTGGCATATTTCACATTCTTAAGAATCTAATATTACCACAACATCTTTATGTTCTGCAAATAAACATGTATGTTACAAAGGTAGTTTTGTTTGCATTATTATACTGGGGCATCACCTTTAATACTTAAGCATATATAAACCCAAATAATTTTAAATACATTTTCAGCTGCAATCCAACATCTGCAAATCTTACAGCTGCTCCTGCTTACTATTATGCAGTTATAAACTGTAAAAAAAAAAAATAAATAAATAAATAAAAAAAATTGGACAGTATTTTCTCCCTTATGTGCTTTACAGTACACATAAGTGACCTTTGACTTTAAGATTATTTATTATGCAAGCAGACTCTTTATGGACTTAAGAACTCTGTTTATACAGTGGCTAAGCATATGGCATATTTTTAAGGACTCAAGACAGTCCACCATCATAAAAAGCTTCCCAAACCTCATTTAGAGCACTTCTCATATACTGTCATAATCACAAAATGCCAGTTTTAGTTATTTTGGATGATATTTTACCTCTACTCACAAGAACTCTTCTAGGAGAAGAAGGAGAACCACTGGCAGTGGGAAAAGTGAGAGTAACCCCACAGCTGTTTTGTAACCAAAACTTGTAGTGAAAACGGATTTCAGCCAGTGTCATGTGTGTGAGTGTAATTTGTCCCCTAATTCCCAGGGGATTGGGTTCTGTGGCATGTCTCCCAGCTGTCCCCAAAAATGCAGTTCTAGCTAGGGAGAGCAGTATTTCACTCTTTAATCTGAGCACCCCTAGCTCTGACTGATGAATAGCACTTGATTTTGAGAAGCTCTCCAGCTACTTCTGTTCTCCATGACAATATACCTTTTGACTATGTACTTTCATAAAACAACAGGAGGCTAAGTGCACTGCTTACCTTCTAATATTGCATGTACAGTGGTTTCATACAGGTATAACTTCAACTATTTCCTTTGAGTCTCTTCTGATCTAGGTTTGTAGGAACAAGAGACAAAACAAATTATATATACCTTAAATAGTGAATCCCTGAAAACAAAGTTGACAAAAACTTTCTGAGACACCAGCTTGAACTTTTTGAAAACTTCACATCTCCCTTTCCTTTGGAAGAAGTGTTTTGGTTGATATAGTTTGTCTGCATCTGAATTCATGTTGCCTCTTGAGTTTTCCTGAAATTTCAGAGGTCAAAAACAAACACAATCATGTACTTTGGAAAATTTACTCTTTGGTTTAGGGAAGTAATAGACCAACAGTATTTATTAAAGTCAAGCAGATGTTAGGCAAAAATTCTCACAACTTGTTTCTGTTTTATGAGAATAGTTCATCTTAATCTCCTTTTATCTTTTCTTCCTATGAGTTAGTCCTATTCAATACAGTTCAGTGGAATAAAAACGCATGATTGAATGTACATGAACACAACTTAGCTTAATGGGATTATCTGGAATAATCAAGTATGACAGTCCAGATCTGCAGAAACATGCCTTTTGGGGCCTAAGCATAAAAATCCTTACCAGATAATCAATGGTATTGATGCCAGTCAAACTAAAGGTATGTGTAATTTTAGTCACATAAACCAAGACCACTATTATAGAAGTTTCAATACTCCAAACTTTTGGAGCTCTGTGGCAGAAAGCTTAATAAAATGTACTATTTTGTTTAAGTCAGTACAATTTTCATATGTGAAGGTTCCCATGTACTTAAACACTTTTTTATCTGTTTAATATCCATACTATAGCTGACATTTTTTTTCTTTCTTCTTCAGAAAGTAACAATATGGAGCATATCACAGTTATTAGAATTCTTTTCGGCAGGAGCTGGAAATATATCCCTAATCTATGTCCGGTTACAGAAACAAAATTTATATGAGCTTCATAAAATTGTACCTAAGACAAACCCAATTTGTTCAAACCAATTAACAAAAGTGCTTTTATAGAAAAGAAATGAGCACTGGAAATTACTTATAGACAGCCAAAATACTGTTGAAATGGAACTGTTAGGCTTAAATATATATTTAAAATGAAATATAATTTTATGAATCCTTTAATGCCTTCAAATTCAAGTTCTGATGGCACAGAAACAATGGAAAAAAAATGAGGAGGGGCAAGAAGTGAAGTGGAATTAAGTGGAATCATACATAACTATAGCTGCTTTGACAGAAGGAATATCTTGTGGCTATTTAATGGAAGTAAAATCATACATGACTAGGAGACGAGACAGTGGAGTTGTAGATTTACTTCAGCAGTGGAATCCTAAACAAGTACAGTTAAATTTTCTTTACTTCCTTTATGTTAGGTTTGTTCCATCCCTTTTTTAAAAAAATTCAATCAAATATGTAATTAATCTGCCAACATCAACAAAATCTTTAGAAAACTTCCAACACATAATGAGCATGTTTCAATGAGCATGTTTCTCAATTCACTGTAAATATTTATCTTTTATGATAGCCCCACTACTCCATATTATTTTTAAGAAAGATTTTGAATTGCTAAATAAACATCTTGTTGCAACTTATATTCAGAAACTCACAGAGAAAAAATGTATTTAGAACTTGTAAATAGAACACATA
>NC_048926.1:16801585-16842438 GCF_011077185.1 Oxyura jamaicensis | reverse complement strand
CTGTGATGGTTTTACTCGAGTGGGCAGCTGAGCTCCACCACAACCGCTCTCTCACTCCTCCCCTCCTCAAAGAGGAAGGGGGAGAAAAGACAACACAAAGAGCTCGAGGTTTGAGATGAGAATGATTTAATTAAAGGAAAGGGGAATGGGGAGAAAGAGAAACAAAAGAAACAACAAGGCCGCGCGGAAGCACAGAGAGAAAGAAAAAAAAGTTATTCTCTACTTCCCATCAACGAGCGATGTTCGGCCACGTCCCGGGAAGCAGGGCCTCAAAACGCGTACCGGTTGTTCAGGAGAGACCCTCCCCCACGAGAGCCCCCTTTTATTGCTGAGTGTGACATCAGGTGTTATGGAATATCCCTTTGGTTGGTTTAGGTC
This sequence comes from Oxyura jamaicensis, assembly GCF_011077185.1. Lineage (NCBI taxonomy): Eukaryota > Metazoa > Chordata > Aves > Anseriformes > Anatidae > Oxyura > Oxyura jamaicensis. Next base: position 16,842,060 of record NC_048926.1, on the reverse strand, counting down.
AGCTGCCCTGGTGATGTCCCCTCCCCATCAATTGCCCACCCCCAGCCTGCTGGCTCTTGGGGGCCTGGAAGGAGTTCTGATGTTGTGCCAGCACTATGCAGCAATAGACACAACACTGGAGTGATACCAGTGCTGTTCCAGCTATGAGTGCAGAGCACAGCACTGTGTGGGCTGCTGCAGGGAAAGGTGACTCCATCCCAGACAGACCCAACACACCCTCTAACAAAATTTCACAGAATCAGAGAACTGTAGGGGTTGGAAGGGACCTTGAAAGATCATCGGGTCCAACCCCCCTGCAAAGCAGGATCCTCAGAGCAGGCTGCCCAGGTAGGCATCCAGACGGGCCTTGAATATCTCCAAAGAAGGAGACTCCACAACCTCTCCAGGCAGCCTGTTCCAGTGCTCCATCACCCTCACCGTGAAGAAGTTCTTTCACATGTCTGTGCAGAACTTCCTGTGTTTTCTTTTGTGCCCGTTGCCCCTTGTCCTATCCCCACAAACCACTGAGAAGAGGTTAGCGACATCCTTCTGTCTCCCAGCCCTCAGATATTTATAGACATTGATAAGATCCCCCCTCAGTCTCCTCTTCTCCAGGCTGAACAGACCCAGGTCTCTCAGCCTGTCCTCATAGGAAAGACGCTCCAGGCCCCATATCATCTTTGTGGCCATCCGCTGCACTCTTTCCAGGAGATACCTGTCTTTTTTGTACTGGGGAGCCCAGAACTGGACACAGCACTCCAGGTGAGGCCTGACCAGGGCAGAGTAGAGGGGGAGGATCACCTCCCTTGACCTGCTGGCCATGCTCTTTTTAATGCACGCCAGGATCCTATTGGCCCTTTTGGCCACCAGCGTACACTGCTGGCACACTTTCTGAGCATCTTGGCCTCAAAATAAAATAAAATATAATAACATTGCAAACACAGACCCATTTCTGGATTCACAGTGAGAATCATAGAATAGATCGGGTTGGAAAGGACCTCAAAGATCATCTACTTCCATCCCTTCCATGGCCACCCAATAGATAAGGTGGCATAGGGCATTATCCAACCTGGTCTTGAACATTTCCAGGATGTGGCACCTACCACTTATCTGGAAAACCTGTTCCATGCCTCACCACCCTTGAGTGAAGAATTTTCTCCTAACATCTAATCTAAATTGCCCCTCTTTCAGATTAAAATGATTCCCCCTGTCCTGTTGTTATCTGACTGAGCAAAAAGTTGCTTTTCATCTTTCCCTTTAAGTTATGAAAAGCTGTGATAAGGTCACTCCAGAGACTTCTCTTCTTCAGGCTGAACACCCCAGCTCTCTCATCCTTTCTTCAAAGGAGAGGTGCTCCAGCCCTTTGATCGTCTTTGTGTCCCTCCTCTGGGCCCTTTCTAAATGATCAACTTGTGCTGAGGACCCCAAAACTGGACACAGTAGTCTAAGTGAGGCTTCACAAGGGCAGAGAAGAGGGGGACAGTCACCTCCCTCTACCTGCTGGTCGCTCCTCTGTCAATGCTGCCCAGAATGCAGTTGGCCCTCTGGGCTACTAGTGCTCACTGCTGTCTCATGTTGAACTTTTCATTCACTAGAACTCCCAAGTCCTTCTCTGTTGAGCTGCTCTCAATGGGCTCTTCACCCAGTCTGTACTAATGCCTGGGATTTCCCCCATGCAGGTGCAGCACCTTGCATTTGAACTTGCTGAACCTCATCAGGTTCACATGGGCCCACTTCTCAGGCTTGTCCAGGTCCCTTTGCATGACATCCCTTTCTTCTGTTGTATTGACTGCAGCTCTCAGCTTGGTGTCATCTGCATACTTCCTGACTTCCTGAGGGTGCATTCAACCCCACTGTCTATGTTGTTGGTAAAGATATTAAACAGTACTTACCCCAGGACAGACCCTTGAGGGACAACGCTTGTCACCAGCCTCCACCTGGATGTAGAACCATTTACAGCCATTCTGGATGTGACCTTCAAGCCAATTCCTTATCCACCAGATGGTTCACCTATGTCTCCAATCTGGAGACCAGAAAGTCATGTGGAACAGTGTCAAAGGCCTTACAGAAGTCCAGGTAGATGACATTGGTTGGTCTTCCCTTGTCAGCTGATGCAGTCCAGTCACTCCATCACAGAAGACCACCAGATTGGTCAGGCACAATTTGCCCTTAGTGATTACATGCTGGCTGTCTTGAAACACCTCTTTGTCTTGCATGTGCCTTGACATTGCTTCCAGGAGGATCTGTTCCATGATATTACAAGGCACCAAGGTTAAACTCACTGGTCTGTTGTTCCCTGGATCCTCCTTTCTACCCTTTTTAAAATGGGAGTGGTGTTTCCCTTTTTCCAGTCACTATAGACTACATCTGACTGCCAGGACTTTTCAAATACAATGGAGAGAATCCTTAAGTCCATTGTCACTGAGAAGTTTTTGCATTATGAATTGACAATAAGCAGATAAAATAGCTTCATTATACTTGCTAAGAGTTTGAAAGTAGAAACCAGTTCAAACTCTTCAGCAAAGATGCAACATTAATCAAAGCTGATCACCACTGAATGGAACCGCATTGTGTTTCACGTCCTAGTAAGGGCAGGAGAGTACAAAATCAGCTACTTTTGGGTTTCCAATAAAAAGAAAGAGCTTTCCATTTATGACTGAAATGGCCTAGCAGCCATCAAAGAGATGTTCAAAAAGGTTTTACAGAATTACACAACACTGTCTGGTTTGGAATTCATGGCCTCTGGCATCCATCTCATCAAACATTGTTTTATAGCATCATCATAATATTTATTTAAATATTTATGTTCTGTTGTTGTTGTTGTTTTAATGGATATTTACATTTTTAGCTGGGAACTTGAGTTTGAAATGGTTGTATTGATTCAAGTAGGAGTTACATTTAACATTATATATTCCTTCTGATATTCTGATGGTGTCCATATTATACTGCATTAGATATGCCAGTCAAACTAATAGTGTTAAGAAGTATACCTTTTGTTTCGTGCTATGCTTCAGCAGAACAAACAAATTGCTTTGTGCTTTCCTTAGGGACCTGGGGAACTAAGAGGTTCAGTCTGTGTTTCAAACTTCTCCATCACTTGGTTCTGTAAAAAATGCAAGGATGTCTATCATATCCCTTCCAAGTTACACAGCAAGAAGAAATTTGTCTTACTCTTCATGCAATAATCGACTGGCTAAAGTACAAACATTGGCTGGGAAGACCTGTGTTCAGTTACTTCCTCCTCCTCAGGAAATTCAAGCTTACATTTTCCATCTCCAGGAAAAATAAAAAACAAAAATCACCACATATCTAGAGGCTCTAATGATAATTATAAAGGAATTCTTAGCCCCTCCCATTGAAACTATTTCACTCTGTTTTTAGAAGAAGAAACAAATACTCAAGTAAAGATTAAACTGAGCTATGAAAAACAAAATATAGCCACATATATTTTCTACTGTGACACGACAATGCAGCTGGATGGAGATCCTGAGACAGAGCCTTGCTAAACCTTTTCTTTATGGAGCAGCAGAAGTTAGCACAGGAATTGCCTCTGTGCTTACCATCATATTATTTCAATTTCTATACCTTCACTCTGATTCATCAGTACTAATACCATATAGATGCCACAATAATAGTACAATGTTTACATGCTCTCTGACTTAACCCATTGTTGCATTCACAGGTTCCCAAACTTAAATAAATATTATCTTAAATAATAAATAAATTAAATAAATATTATCTTAAAGAATATTTTGTTCCAAATTAATAAAGACCCTGTCCAGGCAAGGAAAGAAGCAGTCTTCCCCACGGTCACTCATGTTTGCTTATGTTATGGCTGATTGGTCAGTTCTGATTTCTATGACCACTTGTTCTTGTTGCTTCTGGGTTACTTTGGGCTACTCAGATGATTCCTGCTGTTCCAATCTCCAAACCCCTTGCTCCTCCTCTGAAACTCAGTACCTGGTTCTGGTGTCTGTTACCAAAAAATTCAAAATATATACACATACACACATACACTGAAATTTACATTTGTATATATATGTATGTATATCTGCCGAAACCAACATAAAAGTGTTTTTTTAAGCAGAAAGGTCTCCTTGTTGATATTTTGCTATTTGTACCAAATGTAAGATGCTATTCACCCTTCTGAATTTTTGCATTAGTGATTAGGAGGAGCTTGTAACTGGAAAATGGGCTAACTATATGAATGTTTCATAGTTTATCCAATTTTTATGCTATAATTTAGTTTTAAGAGATCTGGAGTAACAAGATATGATCATCTTACGGTCATGTCCTTATTCATTTTTAAAAGTCTATTGGATTGCTGTGTTGTATTATGTTTAGATCTATCCACAGTTGTACTATTGACTTTGACAGTAATATGATCTGGACATTTCCATGACTGGCCTCAAAGTGCACTATCATTATAGTCTGGATGTGCTTGCATAAGCACTTCTGTCGATTAAGTGGTATGATTATTTTTTCCTTCTTTCTTACTAGGATGCTCATGTTTAGACTCACACTCATATATCATCCCTCCCCGTGTGTGTAATGAATGGGCTTTTTAAAAAAATTTTATTTGTAATGTTTTCACATATATTTTTGAATTTATGTTAGTATTCATTTAATAATGAGGAAAAAAAAAAAAGTTACTGCATTCAAATTTGCCATCTTCCCTATAACTTCTAGAAGCTTCTACTTTTAACATAAATGGAGGTGTTTGGACATTTATCTGAAAAGAGGATCATCTTGAAGTATGAAAATATTAAGTCATTTAAATCACAGTAGTTTGTGGGACATTGTTCATGACAGACTTCATATAGAGAACATCATCCTAAAGTAACTGAGGGGAAAAATATACCTCTCAAGAAAATGGGTTACTCTTCCTTTTGACTTCAGATTAAAAATGGAGCTTTCAGCCTTGGTCTCCCATATCTGAGCATTAAGCCTGTATTGTTCTGCGGCTGTCTCTTCAGCACTGACCTCATCAAGCTGCTGTGGAGGGTGTTGCTTACCTTCCAAGGAGTTCAGAAATCTTTGCCATCTTCTGCCTCATTTGCTTCTTTCAGAGCTCCATTCAGTGGTTTTACTAACTGACTGAGCCATAATATGAACTCGGTCATTTAGTACCCAAATTGAATGTCTTAATCACTGGATCAATGAATAACCTCCTTTAATTTTCTGGCTCAACATCTTTGTTCAGTTATTTAGAGAATCCCTGATCTTTTCTACCACAGAAGAATAAAGCTGGTGATCAGAGCATTTAACTGTAACAGGGGAAACTCAGGCTGAAGACCTTTTGTTTGATTCAGAACTGCTCATTGAACATTGTGGGATTACTCTCTCCAGCTTTGTGATTTCTATCTCCCTCATTCTTAAGTCTCAAGCTTGTGTCTGTATAAAAATATTATTAGGTTTATGGAATATATTCTGGAGCAGGAAGACATTTCCACTCATGGCCAGTAATCAATCTTTGAAGAGCAGCACTTTGGCCTCCTGTTAAGGGTGCTCATTTCTTTATCTATATTACATTTTTTGTTTTACATCAGGTCTTTTTTGTGGGTATAATGGAAGAACTGCTTAAGTGCTCAAGAAATATATATTTTTCCACATAATATTGTTTGAGTTCCCACTTCATATGATGCCTAAATTGAATGAGTATGATAAAAATAATTATTTTTAACTGTTTTAAAATCACTTTCCTTTACTGGAAGTATTTTGATATATAGTACATAGAAAAAAATTACTATGATAATGTTACTATCAGCAAGAATCTAAAACTGTAGGCAAGGCTCTCAAAACCAAGAAATGTTCAAAAATATATTTTGGTTCCTTATGCATAATTTTATAAAATCAGTATTCTAAAATCAGTAGAGTGTACTCAGGTTATGTTTTCAAGCCTTTCTATAACCTTCCTACAGGTCCAGGAATCCATCCTTATTAAAATAAATTTATGTTGGAACTCAGGTACAAGTCTATGAATATGGACAGAATTCTTACTAAAATTTTTAAGGCTTGTGATAAAAACAAAAGGTGTATTCTTCAGCTTTATGTTACCAAGGCTTAGTAAATTCTATATAGAAATTCTGCTGAGGGTCTCCTGCCATTTTAGTCTAGATTATGAATTGACATAGCATTCACAGCATTTTGCATGTAATGCTCATGCCTTGCTCTGGTACCCTCATAGTGCAAGCCTTATTATTCCCTGAATATATTCATCCTGATTAGATGTAGTGTGTATTTTTTTTTTCCTGTGTTTACCTTAATTCCAGAAACACTCAAAGACTAGGCAGGAGACAGGTTCTCAGCACAGGAAAACAGATTAAATCTACTTTTAAAACAGCTAAGAGTCTCATTCTGCAGTTTAAATTCATAGTCATCAATCTTACATGTTGTTGGACTGGGCATGATGAGACAAACTTTTTATGCCAAACTATCGGCAATGTAAGTTTTAATGTGGGAATATGTCTCAGAAAATATTGGAACATCTACATGTCCAGGGCATATCCATTGGAGCTTCGACAATTACCCCAACCACAGACAACTAACTGATTCTAATCGTCTTATATATATATATATATATATATATATATTTTATCTACATATTTTTCAAATTAACCCTTCTCTCTTTCCATATAGTTTTACCTGGGAATTCCTTTTCTAAGACTCTTTTTTGTTTGACTCTAGTTTAACCAAAGAAGCATATTTTTACTCTGGTGATATGGTAATAATTTAGTACAGATTGCAGGGAAGGCTGTATGCTATTATTAGCCTTTCTGTTTGAGTGCTGTATACTCAGGAACAATTAAATTCAGAAGTATATATTAAAGCAACATTAATTCTGGAAGACTGCAAGAATAAATGCAAGGAAAGGCTCCAGTGTAGATACTATCAATATAATTCAACTATCTGCACATCACTCTTTACAGATATTTTTAGGCAACTGTGGATGGTTATTCCATCATTAATGTTATTTACAATGCAGCTAAGAGATACCCAGTATATCTGAATGGCAGCTAACTGAAAAGCTGTACTTTTGACTTCTAATTCTAGGTCCACAAACCTTGATCCAGCTCTCCCAACTCTCCTTGTTTTACTTGATACTAACAAGGAAGCTCTCACTGAATTCATTAAGAGCATTATAAGGTCTTTCAAATCACCATCAGCACTTAGAAATGAGCAATAGAGATTTTATTCTATTAAAACTCAATTTTTCTGCTAGTTGACACTTGACACCAGACTGGTCTGGTTGAATAAATAAATAAATAAATAAATAAATAAAAACCAACCAAGTGACATTCAGACTTTTTTTTTTTTTTTTTTTTTTTTTTTCCCTCAAAATTGCACACTACCTTGAGAAATTGTCAGCTAGCTCCCTGCCAGATTTTCCATATTGGACATATCTTTCCATTACTCTATCAAAAAGACAAATAAATAAATAAGTTTCAGGAGTTAGATTTTGCTAAGTAATTACCGTCATCTCAGCATTAACTGTGTAGAAAATATTATGTTCTTAATCTGCTTGATGTGGAAGGTCAAGCTGTGCCCACATGCTGCCTGCTTCTAAGGACTCAGCATTAGTATTGTTTTTGCCAGAAGTAATAAATCCAGAGAAATAGATTGAACTGCTTCTTTCTAACCTTGTATCTATCTAGCAGTTTACCTACATATCTAAAATATCCATCACTATGTCTTCTGTGTCAAACTTTGAAAATTATAGAACCACCCAATAATTTGAGTCTCCATATCCATCATTTAAGTCTAGATTTATTCCTTCACTTCTTGTTTGATTTGTTTCAGAAAAAAAAAAAAAAAAAAAAAAAAAAGATAATGTGCAGGATTTTACTAAAATTGAAAATAATTTCTTCAAACAGAATTGACTGTGATTTTGCTATTGAATTTTTCCTATTAGCCCCTTTCCACAGGTAAGGAGTTTACAAAAAAAAAAAAATCATATTATTTTTGTGGAACATCAACAATTATATAAAAACACATGACAAAGAGAAATGTAGCTTGTGCTGCATTTTGCAGTAGAAATGTTTCCTCAAGCAAAGGGAAATCTTGTGCAAATTATGTTTTCAAATATAATTTTCATTTTGAAAGAATTGTCTTTGTGAGGGTGGAGCAAAATCCATATTCTGAGCTCAGGATTTTGGGGACTAAATGAGATTACATATATATTTTATTTTTATTTTTATTTTAAGTGAACAAAGAAGATGTCAAGAGAAGCTTTCTGTGCATTTGTACCAGAAACAAAACTGATTTTTGAAAGTGTAAATCTCTCTACAATTTTATGCAAAGTAGCTCTTCAGTTCTGGTTATTTATAGTTTGCCTTGAAAAACAAAACAAAATCAGCTATTGACTCTTTTGTAGTCACTTGGACAAACATCACACATCCACTTCTGATAACCTAAGACAAATCTACTCTGCAGTACTTCAGATGTGAATGACATAGTTTCCAGTCCACAAGTGGAACATTGAGAAAAATGCCTCTAATGCTTTATAGATAAAGAGGATTTGAACTGATTTTTTTGGCAGGAGACTCACAGGTGTGCATGTGTGTACACATGTATGCATGTGTATGCTTGTGTAAACTTATTAAGTAACAAAGTTGAAAGGCAGTAATGTTAGTCAACACAAGAATGGTATTGAGTTTTTATTATATTATTAAGATACTACATGAAATACATTAATACTTCGTTGTTTTTACTTGGAAAATAGACTAAAAAACAAACAAACAAACAAACAACAACAACAACAACAAAACATTACCTTTTAAAGGACCTTGAAATTTTTTGCCTGTGTGTCTATCTCTGTGTTCAAACTCAGCTGCACAAAGTCATGTCTGTGAGGTTGCAGGTAGCCAGGGAAGTACACATGATGGGTACTCAAGTGCACAGGAACTCCCTAATTTGTTTGAGGAGAGATAGATTTGTTGTGTTATACTGCTGTGGCATATCATTATTAAGATGGACCCATTAAGAAATATTTACTGAAGTTTACAAAAATTATGGTAGAGATAGACCTCTTTGTCCTCATGCCAAGAGTTGCTCTTGCATATTGAAATCAGAATTTAAATGAACCAAAATAAAACCCATGGCATTTGGACTGATACATTGCTGGAAACAACACATGCTGCAGGAAAGTACAGGGCTTGCAAGATAATCAGTATCAGACTAAGGGCAAGATCATGACCTTGTTCTTGTTTTTTTTTTGCCAAAAAAAGAAAAAAAAAAAAGTGAAAGTTGAAGTATACTCAAAGTGTTACGGATTTCAATTGTTCCTCTCATATATGTAACATTGAGTAGACATTTACATATTTATTTACATATTTTCATCGCTTTTCTAATATGGGCTTTAAAGTTTGTAAAAATCTGGAGTAATTTTACATTCTTTAATTTGATTATGCTTTTAGAAATAGAGATTTTTAGAATAGAGATCCTGGGACCTGGCTCTCACAGCAGCTATGAGATAATTCCCTTTTCACTTCATCTTTGTAGACAGTCGGCTTGGCAAAGACAGAAACTATGATACTGGGTGATTGGTTTTCACTGTTAACAAGACATAGACATAAACTACTGGCACATGGAAAAGTACTTTTCAGAAAAGAACACTGCTTCAGGGGCTTAGATTCCAGCAGATTATTAATTGTTCTTTGCTACTTTTTAGTAACTTTGTGTTTACAAATGCTTAAATATTCTAATTCCTTTGATTTGAATAGAAATATGAAAGTCTAAAAATTTTGGACAGTAAACTTCCATATTTCACCAGAGATTTGTGTTCTAATATATGGGGTAAAAACTGAGTCTCTGTGATAAAGAAACACTCACTGCTAAGTCACCCAGAAGCAAGATAGCAAAATGCAGAGTAGAATGGTGGTCCAACTATTAGCATAGAGGATAATATGTGGATGGATATACTCTGTGGTTTTGTCCAGTTTAAATGAGTCATACTAAATAAAACAGGGTCACAATGTAAAGGACATAACATTAAAGATCCTAGAGTGTTAAAGAGCAATGAAAGTATACCTTTATCCTCAACAGTAGTCCTACAAGCAGTATGGTTCTTATGCATTATACTGATTATCTTTATTTGTATTGTTCTTTTTTCAGTAGCTGATAAAAATTACATACCATTATGGTCCAGATACAAATAATGAAATGACAATACCGTCCATGCCACAGTGCAGGCTGGCATTCATATATCTCTTTAGAGCTGTTAAGAGAAAAGGTAGGACATTGCAGCTGAGTGCACTTTATGATGGAATGCTCTAATAGAGATTTAATATATTTATCTGCCTTCTGAAGCCAGCAGCTATAGCCACTGCAAATGGCTGGCTGGCCACAGTTATTATCTGAGCAATCTAAGTAGTTATGTTTTGAGCTACAGGGTGTTGAAGATAATAGCTCAGTCTAGACTCAATGCCTACATAATGGTAGACTGCCTTCTCCTTTCTACTTGCTGGTCAAGCCACTTGATGATGATTGATTTAATGAGAGTCACCTGGCTCATAACCTAAGGAATAAGAGGACTGTTTACACAGAAGGACAATATTATGCTCCCTGTGGGAATTTGACTGATTTTGTTAGTTTTGGAGCTGTTTAACTCTTTAGACTACTATGGTACCTGTAGCAAACTGACGATGGATAATGGGGCCTTCCATTGATTATTGAAATCACTTGTACCTTTTACTTAACAGCAAGTGAGGTGTGCAGTTGCTGTTACTGTCCTTCTCCTTTCCTTCTTCTTTCCCTGTGTGTTTTATTCCTATTAATATGTTCAGTTTGTATATAAATTCTAAAAAATTTGTCCTCACTGAATGAAGTTCAATTCCCATTGCTACAGGCAACATATGTATACACACATTCAGGATCCTTATACAAATTTCTCTACACTGTTGTATGTGCCAGTTCATATTTCATAACCTAAATAATCAGGTACATTTTTCTCTTAGGCTCAAAGAAAGTGGTTATTACTCCTTTAAGAGATCCCTCCCCCTTCTTCTTTGTTTGGCAGAAGAGGTCAGGGAGAAGAGGCATCACCTGAACTCAAGGGGCTCAGGTTAGGCTTTCTGGGAGATTTTATGTAAGCATGACTAAAATGTTTAGCAACACTACTCAGGTTTGCATAGAGCAAAAAAGTCAGTCCTCTATCTACATCATGGAGAGATCAAAGATTTTATAAAGAGCCAGACATAAAGAGGCTAATGCTTGGTCAAAAATATTTGAAAATAAAGAAGAGAAAAATAAGGTGTCACAGATATTTTTTCCTTAAACTTAATCTCTTTGCTAGAAAGAACTGACTAGATATATATAAAATTCAGCATCCAACTGAAGTGTAGTTGAGAACATTCAATACTGAGTAAATACAATTTTATAAAAGCTTAAAACAATAGCAATACAATCTGTTCCATTCCCCCCAGGAAAAAAAAAAAAAAAAAAAAAAAACTCAGCATGTTAGAAAAATAGCTTTTGAAAAGAGAATCTATATATAATATTAGCCTTCAAAATATCCTTATTCTTGATAGGATGGTAGGGTTCAGTCTACTTACATGGTTCTGACAAACCAGATTACATAAAAATAAAACTCCATTGACTATGATAAATTAACAGAATTAATTTAACCTCAAGTGATTTTATTTTTTAGGAGTAGGCAACATTTGTAGTTGTTATCATTGTTTATGAAGGTCGCTCCTGATTTTCCACCATTTATAGAAAAACAACAACAAAAAAAACAAATAACATTGCATTTATGGGTTCTACTTTATCTTATCTGCTTTCACTGATTATCCCCCATCATTTTGCTCCTGAATAGTACAATTTTCTGTTCTTGTGCTTTCTTTCAGGAAACCCTATTCAGAATTAAAATTGTTCTGGACCTGTCTTGCCAAGTAATATTGAAGGTGGCTATTCTAGTACTTTGCTCAATTATACTTTTATGTCAATGTTCCAGAAACATGAGAAGAAAGGCAAGTTGCAGTGAATGTTTGGAATAGTCAGCAATTCTATTAAAACACCTGAAAGCTGTGGATAATAATATAAACTGTACATATCTGTGTTCTTTCCTAAATTCATCCATCAGATAATTGACTGCCTTTATCTCCATGGCCCTTAAGAGGGCTAAACAGGTTAGGCAACAGAACAACCTGAGTTCTCATCTATTCCTTTGCTTGGTACTTGAACACTACTTCCATTGCCATTTTTTTTTTTTTTTCATTGTAAGAGAGGGTTAAAACTTTATAATCACTCCTTAGTACAGAGGGACCATGTGGTCCACAAGCAGATCCATCTGTTCAGATTATGCTTTTTCTTCCTGTTTGCTCACCAGTGGGAGAAGTGGGGAAAGATAATCCTAAGGGTACTATATATTGATCTCATTTCAGAAAGACAGAAGTTATGGGAATTATGTCTTGAGATCCCTTATCACATGTTATAAACCAGGTTGTCAAAAAAAAAAAAAAAAAAAAAAAAAGTCTGTGACTTGTCAATTGAGGATACAAATACCAAAGTTTTTTGCTTTAGTGAAATAATCATTCATTGCCTTGTTTTCCTTCTGTGCTGAGGAAGACAGGTAGTCAGAGCAGAGAATACAGATTGTTTCGGTCTGCTCCTGTTCAGCTGACGATAGCTGATGATAGTATACACAGCTGTATGTAGCCAGTGCCTGCCAGCAGAGGCCTGACCCAGACAATTAACCTTATATTAACGCCCCTAATGGTGATCATCTGTTGCCATATGCCTGCAGCCTGAGTGCTAAGTCAGCAATGAGACCATCCAGTCCTGAAGTCATATCTGATCTTGAAACACAAGCTACTGAGCCTGAGATGATTTTAAAATGAATAGAGAGCTGAGTTTAAAATTTTTATTTATAACCTGTTCATTCTGAGAATAATAAACCCCCTGGGAACAACAGCAACAATTGCTTCAGGAAAACCTGTGAAACCCACTTCTCTGGAGTCAAATGGCTAAACAGATTATTTTAAATAATCACTTACATTACAGAATCCCTGTATTTCTTCTTGTCTAGAACCATGATCTATCTAAAACCAAGAAGAAGCTAGGAATACACATTTTCTAAGCTATTTGCTTTCTGGACTGAGTCTGTTTACTGCCCCTGTATCCAGTAGTGTTTTCATTCTAGGAGTAGCTGTTGAATGCAAAAGCAATTTGAAATATCAAGTATGTGAAGTAATTTTTCATGTACTCAGGTTGTGATATTTAAACATATGTGAGCTAAGACTAGTATTTGCTGCTTCACTGCTGGTGTTAATCCTTGTTTATACTGTGTATAAGCTGCCTGGCAGGTCTTATATTTTTATTTCAAATCCGTTGCTGTCTTGTATTTATTTTCTGTATCCTTGTCATCCTAAATAAGCTCTTTCTTTCTTATTCCTTTCCTTCCTTCTTTTCCTTCCTTTTAAATTTTTATTATTTTTTTTTTTTTCTCCTTCCAGTTGTTCAGGCTTGAATTTCTACAACAGACATTGTGGAAATCTACTACAAAATACCAGCCTTTTCATATCATTCATACAGTCAGGAAAGTAGTTCTGAAGCAAACAGTACATTAATAGGAAACAGAAGACAAATTTCTTCTTCAAAATCAAATGGAACTTTTTATTTCTATCCCCTGTATCATATTTTATGAACAATATTTCCATGGACATATTTACCTCAGTCTGTATGCATGAAGTAGATTATTGATTGTTTGGGTAAGATATACCTAATACTTTGCCCATTATTATAACATCTATAAGAATATATAGGCTATTATAAGTTTGGCTATGTCCTTGGATTAGTACAGAGAATTTTTATTAATGAAGTCTGCTTTAAGATGTGCTTATCAGTAGAAGTTAGTGTAACTTGTTTTGCATGGCTGAAAATTATATTTTGAAAGTAATATAAAATATGTTTGCTTCTACCCCCCTTCAGCTTTCAGTATTCATAACAAAGCAAAAAGAATATTGCACATGGTACAAATAAGATAGCTTTACAAATCATTGAAAAGTAGTATTTCTTTTTTTTTTTTCTTTTTTTTTCTTTTTTTTTAAGCAATGCATTTTTTTTTTCAGGAAAAACAAAACAGAACAAAACAAAACAATATAAGTTTATTTTGTTTCCTAAACCAGCAAACACTTATGTCTGAGTGCAGTGAATATTATCATGAGTAGTACTAAAGCAAAAAAATAGTCTCCCTCTGTCCCTGGAACGGCGTTGGAACAGCTTGTTCTGGATGCCATCTCCAAGCACTTGGAAGAGAACAAGGTTATGAGGAGTAGTCAGCATGGATTCACCAGGGGGAAGTCGTGCTTGACCAACCTCATTGCCTCCTATGATGGCATCACCAGCTGAGTAGATGGGGGAAGAGCAGTGGATGTCATCTACCTTGACTTTAACAAGGCTCCCACGACATCCTGATAGCAAAGCTGAGAAAGTGTGGGATAGATGAGTGGACACTAAGGTGGGTTGAGAACTGCCTCACTAGCTGAGCTCAGAGGGTGGTGATTGGTGATACAGAATCTGGCTGGAGACCTGTGACTAGCTGTGTCCCCAGAGGTCGGTGCTGGGTCCGGTCCTGTTCAACATCCTTATCGACGACCTTGATGAGGGAATAGTGTCTGCCCTCAGCAAGTACGCCATTGACACAAAGCTGGGAGGAGTGACTGACATGCCAGAAGGCTGTGCTTCCATTCAGCGAGGCCTGGACAGGCTGGAGAGATGGGCAGGAAGTCACCAAATGAAGTTGAATAAGAGCAAGTGTAGAGTCCTGCACCTGGGAAGGAACAATGGCAAGTATCAGTACAGGCTGGGGAGCGAACTGCTGGAGAGAAGCTCTGAGGGGAAGGACCCAGGGGAGTCCTGGTGGAGAACAGGTTGACCATGAGCCAGCAGTGTGCCCTGGTGGCCAAGAGGGCCAATGGGATCCTGGCATGCATTAAAAGGAGTGTGGCCAGCAGGTCAAGGGAGGTGATCCTACCCCTCTAGGGGTAGGATCCTGCCCTGGTCAGGCCTCACCTGGAGTACTGTGTCCAGTTCTGGGCTTCCCGCTACAAAAAAGACAGGGATCTCCTGGAAAGAGCGCAGCGGACGGCCACAAAGATTATACAGGGCCTGGGGTATCTTCCCTATGAAGAAAGGCTGAGAGACCTGGGTCTGTTCAGCCTGGAGGAAAGAAGACTGAGAGGGGATCTTATCAATGTGTATAAATACCTGAAGTGTGGGAGACAGGGATTTGTCCAACCTCTTTTCAGTGGTTTGTGGGGACAGGACAAGGGGTAATGACCACAAAATGGAGCACAGGAAGTTCCGCACCAACATGCTTCTTTCACAGCATGCTTCTTTTGCTTCTTCATGGTGAGGTGACGGAGCACTGGAACAGGCTGCCCAGGGAGGTTGTGGAGTCTTCATCTCTGGAGATAGGCCCATCTGGATGCCTACCTGGGCAGCCTGCTCTGAGGAACCTGCTTTGGCAGGGGGGTTGGATACGATGATCTCTCGAGGTCCCTTCCAACCCCTACAATTCTGTGATTCTGTAATAAGTGTGATGTAGACAATACTTTCAGGACTAAATTCTTATATGACGATATTTTCTCTTTTGCACACATTGCATTTTCTGTGCAGTTCTGATCCTGTGGGATATTATGTTCTCTCAGTTCTAGTAAGCTTCTTGGGGAGAAAATGTCATTCAATACCTTGTAGTTCCTATAGAATGTATCAGGGTTTAAAATCCTGTTTTCACTAGATTCGGGGCAACATTCCAATTTTGTGTAAGCAAAATGCCATTTCTCCATTAATAAAAGGCTTTGGTGCAGAAATAAAGTATTTGTGGAACTTACACACACTGTTTCCATCATCAGCAAAGTCTGTAAAAGCCTATTCCTAAAGCACATTCTAGAATATACTCTAGAAAAGCATGGAGCATTTTAATACAAAATACAGTAGCTAAGAAGAAACTTTTTGTTCCAATGAATTCAGTTTTCCACTGGAGTGAAGAAGCAGATTTTTATTCCATGGAATTAATTTCTACACTTTTGAAAGCATTATTCTCTAACTAAAATTCAAGAAAACTAAAGCTCTAAATTTAATGATCAAGTGATCATCTTAAAAAAATTAAAAAAGGGGGGTGGGGAGGAGGGAGAGAGGCAAAATTATTTCTTAATATTATCCAGAATGTTCATCTCTGAAATACTAACAGGAACTCCTTAGCAACTTTTTAGGTGGAACAAAGGTTTATTCTTTGTACTAAAAGCTGAACTCAGTTTTTAGCTTGTCAAAATATGGTGGTAACAGGGAATATCTTGAGCTGTCATTTGGCTATTACAATTGGTTCATGTGTCTGACAGAATATCACAGCTGGTTATCCAAACTGGAGGATTACTCCTCAATGAGGAAAATTTTATTAAGTTTCTCTAGGTAATTTTTGTTAAGGTTTCCATGATGATGACAGAGGTTTGGTAACTAGATAAGCAAAAGAAGAAAGGGAAAAAATATAGTTTCATGTTAGGGTAAGCAAGCATAATGCAAATTTGGAAGTGAATGAAAAGATATTGAAATGTAACAAAGCACAACAGAAGTAAGAAAGCTTCTAGAAAGTTGAAAGTGTCCCAGAAAAGTACATCTGAAAATAGCATAATTTTTTTATAAACAAAAATTAACATTGTGTAATGTACATGTATGTGTTTGAATTGTAATTTTATACAGTATACAATTATGGACATAGAAGATATTATATTTTGAAAGAAAATTATATTGAAGAGCTGTTCTGAAACCTTTCATTTATCTCTCTATTGTTAAATATATATATATATATTCTCAATAGTAAGTGATTATTGTGCAAAGGTGGGAAAGCTACATTATTTATTGTTAATTTTCTGATTCCATCCCTGAAATCATGACGCAGTTAAGTCCCATTGGAATTCCCATTGTAAAAGTCAATTTAATAAATATTTTGGTAACTTTTCTACTTTAACTCCTGAAATGCAAAATATTTAGACCATTTAAAAGTTTCCATATCTGTCTTCCTTCTCAACTCATAACTTTAAAATTCATAATCATCCCTGCACATAACCTGTTGCATTATCTTAAAATATTTTTTACTGTCAGACACATCAGGAGACTCTCTGTGAATTAGAGTTAAATCTAGTTCTCCCACACAGACCTTCAGTAATTCAGATGTATAAAGCAGAGAGACAGTTGATTTTTACAGGGGGAAAAAATAGTAACAATGCCAGAAGAAGAGCAGAGCCAATGTCTCTTTTCCATTAACTATTGAACAAGCTAGTGAGAAATGTTTTCCCCTTCTCTGTTTCACTACTGCCCTGAATCTATACAAATGTGTATGTTTCAGACATTCTTTGGTGTAAGCATGGGGCTCCACTGCAATAAAATGAAGAGCACCCTCACAGAGTTGGTCCTATGGTTACAATATAAAACTTATGAAGGATGTCAAACCCTGAGAAAACCCTTCTCCTCAGAGATGAATTTTATTTCTTAGGTTTTACACTGATTTCCACTTATATATTTTTATTTCCCTCTTTTATAAAAGACCCTAGGAAATGTGTAGTCATTCATCAGAGCAAATACAGTCTGGAATATGCTGAAGGAAAGCCCAAATGTATCACCAAAGTACCAAAAGAACTACTGAATAGAATGAGAAAGCAAAGAGGAAGCCAGTATGAAGCCTGAGATTTCTTTGTGTGTGTACATCTATTTTTCTTTTTGACATTTGCTTTATTTCTGGAAAGCATCTTGTACTCACTTATTTCCCCTGATCTAATCCTGATGTGAGTAAAACGAAATCTTACTTTTTTTTTTTTTTTTTTTTTTTTTTTTTTTTTTCTACCTAGTGAGGACTGGTTTGATATGAATTTCAAGCCAGTAGTTCCAAACCTGGCCCTTCATTTCAGGAAACCTCTCCATACCTACAGATTAGTGGACTATCTGATCTGGGTTTCTGGAAATTTTATGTTACATAGTTTGAAGGTATTATGTGGATCACAGTGCCCACACAAGATGGTGCGTGTTACAGAATGAGTGACCATCTGTTTCCTCTCTTTGTCAGTTTGCCTTGCAAGGCACATTTTAGCACATTGTTTTTGCATTTAAGAGGCTGGGTTTCTGAGACAAAGTGAGGTGTATTTAACATATGTGAGGGTGCTCCTGAAGGTACTGAAACAAATGACATTCTTATCCCAGAGACTGCCATTTAAAATATATTCATGTATAAATACTGTAGTTTAAAAATCCATTTTAATCTATGCCATATCCAAGTGTACATTTTCATTTGACTTTAACTTCCCACATGTAAAGTACCTTGCTACAGAGTCCTTGCGCATCTGAACCTTTGTAGAAGTTGTCCTAAAAGTACTGCATGTTGATTCAGATGCAAGCGGTCATTTGTTTTTCAAGGGCTGGGATATAAACTGTAGTCAGATCACTCTCTTGAATACTGCTGGTGAGAAAAATTGATGTAACAAATGCCTGATGCACCAACTCCAAATTTTGTGCTTTGGATCCTCACGTAAAGTATACTGACTATGAGTGAAATGGTGTAATGTATCAGCCTCTGTCTTGCCCCTCTTTGAATCCACAGACTTAAAAACAAACGTAGAAAAATGAATGCAGAAATGTTTTTATGCACCATCAAACTTGTAAATCTAAAACTTCCAAAAATCAAGGACTGCAAAAGCTGAAGCATCACTGGTAGTATAAATGTGGCCACAAGAATCAGGCTGGCTTTCTATTTTTACATGTATGTACATTGCAATATTCTTTATTGACCTAAAATAAAACATACACTGCATGTTTAAATCTATGCATCAGTACATATGTAGTATTAAAAAAAATAGAAGACTTGTGAAAAAAAAAAAAAAAGTGGAATTTTTCTTTCATCTTCTGTGCAATGAAATTCTGAAGCACAATTCATTATTAATTGTCAGCAATTTCATGACGTGGTTGCTCAAAGGAGAGTGGGCAAAACTTTGTTCTGCAGAGCATGCAGCAAACACATTCCAACAGTTCTCTCTTCATTCCATCTCTGATGTTCTCTCACTTGCTGACACTATTTCTTGGCCCCCAGCACATTTGTCATGTGTTCAGATTTTTTTTCTTTTTATTTTTTTTTTTTTCTCAGGAGAATACTAACATGTTTATGGCATGTTCAGGAAGCAAAGTTCTAGAGAAAAACAAAAACAAAAACAAAAAACACTGGAGTCACTAAAAGCTCAGAAAAGAAACTTTGCTGAGGATAACATTTTTGCTGGCTGAATATGTGTCATACTGTTTTGGAAGAAGAAAATCATAATTTCTTACTCTGTTTTCATTAAGTTGCATTAACAGAATTTTTGCAATGGGCAGTTCCATCCTTAGTCTTGTTTTTGTTAGCAGTCCTCTCCGTCACTGAGGGTGTACTGGGCAAAATTCTGTTTTCTTCAAAGTGATCAGCATAATCACTTTTAACATTATTCATTGTGGACTAAATCCATCAGCTATGGTGAAGACATTTCCAAGACAGAGAATATCTATTCTTAAATAGACTCTCCTGCAAATGTCACTCTTTGAATAACAATAATCTTCAACACAACTGTACTAAAACTTAATAAATGTCAAAATTAACTTATGTTATTTGTACATGAACAAATTATTCTAAAAAATCAACCTGTTTCACACAAAATGAAGAATATTATTTTAAATCCATGGATATTTTATCCTTAGTCAAAATTGCCTTTGGATATTCTACACACTTAGATTCTTTTTCCCCACTCTGAGCACAAGGACAAGTTGTCACTCACAACTAAAGTAAGGAAATCAAGCTATTTCATCTAGAACATTTTAAGTTGTTAAAAGCACCTTGTGCAGGCTCACGTTTAAAACCTCAGAACTCAAGAGACTCTTTCCATTGACTTCAGTAAGCTTCAGCTCAAGTCCGTATGGAAAATATGCCCCTCTAAATAGAACTATTCTACTTCTGTCATGACATTGTAGTAGTCACCATACTTTTTTCAGACATTGTTTGGTAAATCTTGCTATAATATTTCTGTCTAAGTAAGTTCCCATTTTAGTCTAATATTTAGAGAATCTTCTCTTTTTCTGTTTGCAATGTATCACATAAACATATATTATGCTAGGATATGGGCTTAAAGGGTCAGCAGTGTTTTAAAAACAGTTGTCAGTCTCAAGTAAAACACCTGGTCTAAAGTCCTGTTTCCCTCCCTTTCTCCCTTCCCCCTTCTTTTATTTTTTTATTTTTTTTTGCAAAAGTAGTTGAAACATCAGTAGTACCACAAGCATACTATAGTTTTCTTCTGTCTGTAAAATGATGTTATATGAGAATACAGTCATTTAAAACTGCTTGGCTTTAGAAATAAAAACTGACTTATCTTTCCAACTCACTTTTCCAGTTTTAACTAACCTTACATCTAAGAGAAATAAACATAAAGAAAATAATAAAAAGGTAGTTTTTTGGAGAGCTGTAAAAGGATTTACATGACATTAATAAAACTTCAAAGATTGTTTAGGAAGCAAAAATAATAACTGGAGCTTTATAGCTCTATAGCCATAATTGAACCTACAATGAACAATTCAGGAGAGCTTTGCACCCTTAATAAGTTTTAGAACAGAGCTTTAAAAATCATGAGCAAAACAGCACTCTCTCATCTACAGTTGACATAAAGAAAACACAACACACACACACACAAATAAAAATATTTACTTATTGAGCTATCAGGAAAAAAAAAAAAAAAAGGATCACAGAATCTCAGAGCATCTGAAACAATGCAGTTATCTTCAGAAAGCCTAATAAGAGAGCTCTTTCAAATTTCATTCAAACAATTGGTATGTAAACTGAAAAAAGTATACAAGAAACATAAATTAACTGCTGAGAGAACAAGTGCTTTTCTTTCCTTCTCCATTGGTTGAGAGGGTAACAGGAAAATGAACATGGAGGAAAAGTGGTGAGATCCTAAAATACCTAAAAATTGGTACTGGTTTATTTGTGAATAACCTGTATTTGCTGAATAAGCAGGGGCAAAGAACTCTAAAAAGCAGCAGCTGGAAACTTACCTTCCCATCAAGAATATAAGTAATTTAGGTAATAAATTTTAAAGTGATTGTGACAATAATAGCCCCTGGGTTATACAGTGCATATTCAGAAGAAATTTGGGTTACTTCAGGTGGAGATTACCTGCCAGAGATTTTACCGACCACACAGCGACTATCCATCATTTTATCCATACAGCAAATCATGATCCAAACTAATTTACAAAGCAGCAATCTCAGAAATAATGTCAGAATATATTCATAGTTTGATGGCATGACAGGTAAAATTTCTTCATTATCATAAATGTTTATTAAATAAGGAATTATGAGAGGCTTATTTTAGTCCTGCACTGAGAAAACTTGATGCAATGGATTTGTTCCAGTGTTGACTAACCAACATATTTAAAAATTAAGAAAAGATTGATGGAAAAATAAGAGGTACCTTTGCTTATTATAATTACAAATATCCAGTTCTTCTGCATTGCTTTGTCTCCTTCCTGTCAAATTGGTAAATACATAGAATTAATAAGATTTTATTGTCAAGTTAACCAGAAAGTAAATGCTTCTAGGAAAGTCAGGTAAGTCATTACACAGCACAAAATCCATTTTGCTTATCCGTTGTAGTAGTATTTATAAAGATGACAGGTTTTTCTGGTAGGTGTGTGTTCTGAAACCACCCATTTTAATTATGCTGCATCACTTAAGACAAAGGAATTCAAAGAAAGATAATACATATATATATATGTATGGATATAATATATATATACATATATTCCTAAACTGAAAAGCAAAACAGATAGGAAAAAGAATCTGTGTGCCTGTCAGATTACAAAACACATATTAGTTAAAAATATCCTATCAAAAAAAAAAAAAAAAAAAAAGAGCTTTATACTGGAAAAGAAATGTGCTGCCATTGGTCAGCTGGTAATACATGTTTTTACTGGTGAGAAAAATAGTGAAGGGAAAATTATAGTCAAGTCTGAACTATGTAGATTTTTTCTCCCAGCTGTACACAGAAGACTAATAGCTGTTTACTGTGTTCAGGGAGAAACAAAGTTATGTCAGCTTTGAATCCATCTTGGCAAATCTTTATTCTAGCAGGTTTTTAAACCACTCACACACTGCATTTGAAATATATTAGCAGTAAAGAAGCAAAGCAAGATGCTTTAAAGATAAAGTAGGTATCTCTTGAAGCCAAAGTTGTTCTGCCAGAATGAGTTTAACATCAAGAACAACAAATATGTACTTAACCACTTTACTGCTCTATTGACAGAAGATGTATGTCTCCTAGAAGCAGTAGCTACGCCCATAATGCTCTTACGATATTAAAAATATGTCCTCACAGTTGAAGCTTTTTTGAAAACACTATAATGATTGTTTGTATTTTTTATGAAATGGCACATATTCAAAAAGACCATACCAGCTGTTATAATTACTTGCTATCCATTATATTGGAAACATTATATTGACTTGTGTTGAACTAGAATACCCTTTGTTACATAAAAATAGTTCACATATGTGTTGTTTGTCGGATTGTGTCTTAACATGTCAAAGTTACTATCAATCAATCAGTGATGAATCTGAACTGTGTTACATTAAAACTAATAAAGCTAGCCATAAGTTATGGCTGGAAAAATATTTATGAAATGAAATGTCAAATGCCCTTGAATAGGATATAGTCACTGGTCAAAGCTAAAATTCTGCATATAAAAAAATAATAATAAAAAAGTTTTATTTCTATTTTAATCTGAATTAAACTGATTAAACTGTAACAAGTTATGTACAAAGATTCCCTCTCCCTTTCAATCATTTCCCCTTCCTTAATTTTTCATATTTTCCGATATATACTCTATGTTCTCTAGATAGGCAAGTGTATTGCTTACAGATCAAAATAACAAGCAGTTAACTTTTCTTTCTCTCCCTTTCTATCTCTCTTTCTTTTTTCATTGTTGTACATACAGTTTACAGAAGTATTTACTCATTCTGAAGATAAAGATTTGGGGATGCAGGAGAAGTTATTATTTGCACTGTGGCTTGATTAGCCTCTGCTCAGTGAATTATTTTAATTCCATCCCAGGACAAGGGTGACATGATGGCCAGCATAAGCTTTAAATTCCTTCAGTGTCAACCTGACAGTTGTATAGCTTTATTTTAGATAGAAGTATATGTAGATTTTAGATACTGCGTTCAGTGGGTTCTTTGTTATAGATCTCTATTTATTTGTGAAACAATATAGTTTTTTAAGAAATTGGATAATACTAAATGTCTCCCAGAACTGTCTTATAATAATCTGCCCTCATTCTAGTTGCCTTTACACTTTTGGGGAAAAGACAAAAATATGAGCAATTAATAATACTAATAAGTGACTAGAAGTTTTTTCAGTTTGTCTGTTCTTCAAATCCCACTTCTATTAGGAGTGATTATACGAATAAAAATTTGGTAAAATGCAGGTAAAATAAGACTTTTTTTTTTTTTTTTTTTTTTTTTTTTTTTTT
The DNA here is from genome assembly GCF_011077185.1 of Oxyura jamaicensis. NCBI lineage: Eukaryota > Metazoa > Chordata > Aves > Anseriformes > Anatidae > Oxyura > Oxyura jamaicensis. The sequence goes on along the minus strand of NC_048926.1, from coordinate 16,818,553 downwards.
TAAGACAGTCACATATGATGCTACAAAATGTTTTGGTTGGTGTATTTGCATTCTGAAAAGTCTTTCTGACAAAGCCAAGATTTTCATAAATGTAATATCATTTGGGGGGTGCAGTCTGTGCAGAAGTTGGAGAAAGACTATAAAAAGATGATGTATTTAAAATTGGACAATGTTTTTTGCAGGAATAGCACATGAATTTCCACCAGTAAGGGAGCCATCTATTGTGTATTAAGATAGACTTAGATGTATTTTCTGAGTCTGTATAGAAAACTCATAACTTGGTGTTGTGCAACATAATGTTGATGTTGTTTGCCAAATGCTGTCCGAAAACAAGTTTAATAGCATTTCTACCCCCTTGCCATTTATATTTACATTCCAACACATTATCTGAGATGTACTGGCTTTCTTGGGGAGGAATTTCCTGGGTCCTTTTGAGATTTCATTCTTCTCTGAACTTTAGTAAGAGAGAAGTCCCTTTTTCACAAAAAAAGGCAACAAGATGTAGAAAAATAAGCTTAATTTCTACACACATAGACGTGTCTTATTAGTATAATAACAGTTGTCTACACGTGCCACAAACATGGTAATGAGACCATGGGCAAGAGGAGGGGGGACTTCCCAATCTAAGCCAAAACATGTGAAAGACAGCAACAGAGGAGCTACTGGATATAGTGGCATGTCAGCCTGATTTTGTCATGAGAAAGGAGTGCTCAAGATTTACTGGATATCTTTAAAAACAGTTTGAGAACCAGTTGTGATTTAAATGACCAGTATTATAGAAAGAAATTAAATTGTCTCTAGCAAATCTTATATATATTCCAAAGGGTTCTTAAAAATTGTTTCCTTCCTGAATGGTGAACTTTTTCTCTTTTTCAGTCCTATTGGGATTAAAGAGAGACAAGTCTTAATCTACATGTCATTTTAATCATTCAGTCACACTGTCACTTAGCTCAGCCAGTTGTCTTCTTTCCCCCTCAGACAATTGCAATTATGATATGTTTATAGGCAATGGTCATACTCTCTCCTCAGCCTTAGCTTTCCTGGATTAAACAAACATTCATCATCTCTTTTTGCAAAATAGATTGTCCATGATCAGCACATCCCAATATCAGAGTTGGAAATGAACACTTTAGTTATGTAAATGCATAGCCACTGGTGAAATTGGAACTGGAACTGGATATAGAGGTATGGATAATCTGCTAAAGAGATGGGACACTGAGCTAAAGCACCAGTGAATAAGTGAGAAAATTTAATTGTTCTTCATACCTTTTTCTTTCTGGTGACTGGAGAATTCCCTGATATTTAAAAAAGTTATGACTGTATGCTCATGAACTGATATTCTTTTTGTGTTGTCTGACGTGATTTTAATATGGTTACCCTCCCATTAATTACTTGACAGGAAAAAACTGCTACTTGTGATCTACAAAGGTGAAAACTGAGACATGATATCATTTAAATAAATTTGCTCTTGGCCTGAGAAGGTGTCTGTCTTGCAGCCATACTGGAGTGCACGTCTCCAAGGGCTTGGGGCAGTCAGCACTCTCTCTCCAGCCTGCTCCAGAAGCCCCTGATTATCCTTTTCCCCCATCAACCCTTTTTAATGTTTTGCCCATATAGACAAGGTATTTCTTTTTTATAGTGATCACAGCAAAGGAGCTTACTGTGGTTACACAGCCATATTATATCATCCCTCATAGACCTTTGGGATGTTGCCTGAGGCTTGTTGCTGAAGTTTCAGCTTTAGGGCCCATCTCTAATCTATCTACCTGTCCCTGTCCCTGTCCCTGTCCCTGTCCCTGTCCCTGTCCCTGTCCCTGTCCCTCTCCCTCTCCCTCTCCCTCTCCCTGTCCCTCTCCCTGCCCCTCTCCCTCTCCCTTTATTCTTTTTCTTTTTCTTTTTTTTTTCTTTTTCTTTTTCTTTTTCTTTTTTTTTTTCTTTTTCTTTTTTCTTTTTTCTTTTTTTCCCCTTTCCTTTTCTTTTTCTTTTTTGTTCTTTTTCTTTTTTGTTCTTTTTCTTTTTTTTTTTTCTTTTTTTTTTTTTCTTTTTCTTTTTTCTTTTTCTTTTTCTTTTTCTTTTTCTTTTTCTTTTTCTTTTTCTGTGGAAGAAGATGAAACACTCTGTAGTGGAGCTGGGGAGCATGGAGGTCCATGCCAGAGCCATGCCAGCGCAGAGGTGCTGCGTGAGAAGGCAGGAACAACAGAGAGCTTTCTTTCTCTCTTTCTTTCTACCTTGTCCTCTGTAAGGGGGACAGGGGAGGTTTAGGTTGGATGTTAGGATGAACTTCTTTACTGAAAGGGTTGTTAGGCATTGGAATAGGCTGCCCAGGGAAGTGGTTGAGTCACCATCCCTGGAGGTCTTTAAAAGACGTTTAGATGTAGAGCTTAGGGATATGGTTTAGTGGAGGACTTGTTAGTGTTAGGTCAGAGGTTGGACTCGGTGATCTTGGAGGTCTCTTCCAACATAGATGATTCTGTGATTCTGTGAACAATGCTGGTAGGGCTGTGTGAATGAGAAGTTCTGTGGGCAGTTAGCTACCAGCTGGCACAGACCACATCAGTCAGGATTTTGGGAGATACTATGGGGAGATATAAAACTTGAGAGTACTAGTAAAAAAAGGCCTATTAAAAGCTTCTAACCTGATCCGTTTCTAAAGAAAACCATAATTGCCATGGATAATATTTTACCAGCATTTCTGTACCAGTCAGGGATGTAATCACAGCACCAAGCCCGTCAGAGTTTAAGAAACACTTGGACTATGCTCTCAGTCATATGGTGTTAGAGTCATAGAATCAATAAAGTTGAAAAGGCCTCCAAGATCATCTGGTCCAACCAGCAGCCTACTACCAATGTTACCCACTAAACCACACCCCTAAGCACAAATTCCAACCTTTCCTTAAACACCCCCAGGGATGGTGACTCCACCACTTCCCTGGGCAACCCATTCCAATGCCTGACTACTCCTTCTGCGAAGAAATGTCTCTTAATTTCCAACTTGAACCTCTCCTGGCACAACTTGAGGCCATTCCCTCCAGTCCTATCACTAGTTATCTGCAAGAAGAGGCTTACCCCCAGCTCCCCACTACTTCCTTTCAGATAGCTGTAGAGAGCAATAAGGTCTACCCTGAGAGTCCTCCAGACTAAACAACCTCAGTTTCCTCAGCCTCTCACCACAGGACTTGTATTTCAGGCCCTTCACCAGCTTCATAGCCCTTCTCTGGAGATGTTCCATGGCCTGGATGTCCTTCTTGTACTGAGGGGCCCAAAACTGAACACAGTACTTGAGGTGTGGCCTCACCAGAGCAGAGTACAGGGGGATGATCACATCCCTGGTCCTTCTGGCTATGCTATTCCTGATCCAAGCCAGGATGCCATTGGCTTTCTTGTCCACCTCAGCACACTACCAGCTCTAGTTCAGGTGAGCATCAGTCAACACCCCCAGATATTTTTCCTCTGCAGAGCTTTCAAGCCATTGTGCCCCAAGCCTATAGCACTGCATGTGGTTGTTGTGACCAAAATGTGACCTGGCTCTTAGCCATAGAATCATAGAATCATAGAATATCCCGAGTCAGAAGGGACCCACAAGGATCATCAAGACCAGCTCCTGGTTCCACACAGGTCTACCCAAAGAATCAGACCATACAACTGAGAGCATAGTCCAAAAGCTTCTTGAATTCCAAGAGGCTTGGTGCCATGACTGCGTCCATGGTGAGCCTGTTCCAGTGTGTGACCACCCTCCTGGTGAAGAACCTTATCCTGATATTCAACCTGAACCTCCCCTGTCACAGCTTAACACCATTCCCTTGTGTCCTATCACTGGTCACTAAAGAGAATAGATCGACGCTGGCCCCTTCGCTCCCACTTGAATGAAGCTGTAGGCCGTGATGAGGTCTCCCCTCAGCCTCCTCTTTTCCAGGCTGAACAGGCCAAGTGACCTCAGCTGCTGCTCTTTTGTCTTCCCCTCTAGGCCCTTCACCATCTTTGTAGCTTTTCTCTGGACACTCTCCAATAGTTTTACATCCTTTTTGCACTGTAGTGCCCAGAACTGCACACAGTACTTGAGGTGAGGCTGCATCAGCTCAGAGTAAAGGGGCAATCACTTCCCTTGACCGACTAGCAATGCTGTACTTGACTTTTTTTTGTTGTTGTTTTCTGTAATTTACTTATTTAACAAGATTTCCAAACCTAAACTTCTAAGTTTAAGTAGAGATCGCAAACAGATAATTTTTGCTTTTAATAGGAACTATGTGTCCTGAGGCACATCGGAAAACTAAATTTTTTGAGGCACATCTAAAATCAAACCATCTTTATTTAAATAAAAAACAAATAAAGAAACAACAACAACAACAAAAAAAAAAAACAACACAATGAATTTCACAGAATTGTGGGACTGTTGAGGTTGGAAGAGACCTTTGGAGATCATCTGGCCCAAACCCCCCTGCTCAGGCAGGACCACCTAGAGATGGCTATTAAAAAAAAATATTAAAAAAAAAAAAAAGTTTTACAATTTAGCCTCAATTTACATACATGATTTTGGATTACAGAGGTTTGTATAATGAATTAGAAGTATAATGAAATTTTACAGTAATCCAAATGTAGATCTGAGATCCTCAGTATAATTAAAATAAATTATATCTTCAGATAATGCATCATTTATTATTATTATTATTATTATTATTATTTACATTAGTTACTCTTTTTATTTATTTATTTATTTTGTCTGGAAGGGTGTTTGAGTGTCTTCTATTTTAAATTAGTAAATATTTATTTTTGTGTTGTTTACTCTGATACCATTTCAGTGCAAATAGCAAGTGCTTAAGTGGTGGAGAAATCAGTCTGAAATGAATGTCTCAGCTTTTACTTTAAAATCTGAAAAGGTCTCAGTACCATCCTATAGCAACGTCTTGAATCATAATCATATGTTCTGCAATGATGACAATGAAAAAAGTAGAAAAAAGTAGTTTATCAGTTTGATCAGGAAATATTTTACATGTATCTATACTTACCATAATATATTGATCCTGTGAATATATGTGCCAAATTCTTCTATCATTCTTTTTGTCCATTCTGTTGACTGAAACCGGATATGACTGATTACACAGTTACATTTTATGCATTTTATGGTAAAGAATTTATTAATACTTGGGAACTTTGTCTGCAGTTCTGTTGTGATTTTCAAATGAATGTGATTAAAAAATAATTTAAGACTAAAATAAGCAAAGCAATTCTCAATTAAAGTTCTAAGTTTCCTTAAGTTTCCTGCACTCATTTGTCAACATAACAATTTGTGGTGTTCTTTTATAAAATTTGAATTGTAAATATTTTTTTCTAAATTTTCATAGTAATATTTTTCACAGGAATAATAAAACCAGACTGCTTTTTTTTTTTTTTTTTTTTTCCCTAAAATTTAAAAAAAATAATATGGCAGTTTTATTATCCAATTTTTGAGGATTCTGGAGTCTTCAGTAACCAAAAGTAATGCCATTACAAGAGACTGACTGGTCAAAGAATTCTCTAATTTTCATTAGTCAAAGTCTTGAATTGGTTTGTAGAACATTATTTATTCACTTAACACCTCTCACATTAAGCATTTTGTATTTAGTCAAGTACAGCTGCAGTTTCCAGTACTAAATACCCTGTCTTTATGCTTTGGTTTAGTACAGCAGTTGAGTGAAGTCAAAATTTTAGAAACACAATATCAGTGTTGTTCCCCTTCAATGTATATATTTGCAAGAAAACTCTTTTTAAAACACATGACCATTCAATGATTTGTCACAAAACCATTTAAGAAGTACATTATTTCATGGGCACAGACTTCTGATCATCTCAGAAGCATTGCTATACCTTCAATCACATTGATTCATTTTTGGCAGCTTGTGAGACAGGAGTACAAAATTTATTTTGGCATACCTTTGTTACAAGGTTTCTGTTCTGTTCCAGCTATATAAAAAGGTGAGGAAACTATATCTGAGAACATAAATTCACTTTATATCATTCCATTGCTCTCTATATAGTTTTTTTTAGTAAAGGTTATTCCTGAGAATGAAGGTTCTAAATAGTTAATATTTTAAAACTAAGCCATGATACTATAATTTACCTGTAACTCTTAAAATTCATATTAAGAATATGCTGTATTTAATTGCAAAGCCCTGATAGAAGTCAATTCCTTCTTGTACCAGCTCAGGCTTTGCAAATGTAAACATTTCAGTTTTGATGCAGAACAAAGATTTTATAAAGTAATACAAAAGAATATTGGGCAATGTGAAACATCTTCCTGAGGAGAATATTGTGCCTCCTGCTTGCTGGAGTACATTGGTGAACTGACAGACTTTGAAAGCAGGTAAGAAGTGAAAGCTTAGTATGGCTGAGATAACAAGTTGGGGAGTGCATTATTTGTCTACTGGCGCCAAGCAGTGTTCTTAAGATTAGTGGTCCTAAATCTTTCATTCATGGCATTACAGACTGACCATCATAATCTATTCATTAAAGACATACCAGAGAAAAGGAAAAGAAACAAAACAGATGTTTAAAAACCACAAAACTTTAACATGACAATGTGTTTAAGTGTGCACTAAGTCATATTGAGCAAATCTTAGTAAGTTTTGGACTAGAAATACATTTGCAATTTAGAATCATTTTGTATATGACCAGCTCTGTCTCTCCCTCTCTCTCTCAGCCTCCCACAATACATCATAATACATCATAATACATCATAACAAAAACTAAGGAAATTCAGATAAGAAATCTAAAGTGATTCCATTTTAAGAACAAGATTAAAACAAAGGTAACTAGGAGTTAGTGTCAGAGCATGTCAACTATTGTGTTTGGAACTGGTCCTTTAAGTGAATTGATCTCTGATTTCCCATCTTATGATATGAAATAATATTATCTGTTAGGAGGAGAAAATTCCCATCATATAAGATCATATAAAATCTACCATTTTTGTCTTATCTTTTTCTTAACTGGAACAATTCCACAAATAAAATGAAAATATGTCTTCTTTGTTACACCAGCAAGTGGGAGCATGAAAACTGCTCCAGAAGACTTGTATCTAAATCTTTACCTACAGCGGTGAGTATATTTTTCTATGGAAGCTAGACACCTAGACCCATCTCCAATGGGTACTATGAGTATATTCACTACAAATATATAACCAAAATACCAATATACAGCTAACCCAGGCTTACGTGTCCTCACGTGGACATTCTGGAGATATTTTCCAGAAAAGATGTAGTCCAGTCTACCTTCACCATACCATGAGCTTGCCAGTGGTGTGTTCAAGATGCATGCCTGGGTGCTTTACAAAGACTTCCTGTGAATCAGAGATCAGATGGATTATGTAGATAAGACTGTTATCCTTTGATCATCTTTAGAGAAATTATGCAGTTATAACCAACTGGAACTTAGCCCTCAGTTCTCAGTGAAACCTTTGTGGACCAGATATTCATGATCTTAGTCTTTGAAATCCTAGCACAAACTTTCAAAAATAAGATCTATTTTACAAAGACGCTTGTTGTAGAAACGGTTGTAATATCTTCGTTTTAATAATAACCAAAAACCTGACATGAACAGGCTTCCTAGCCTGATGAACTACCTAATATTGTATAGTCAAGGGAGTTGGCTAGTGAAGTGTCTAGGCAAACAATAATTTTGTATGAAATATATTTTTACTCTACTCCAGATCAGGCAATATGGGAAACCCTGCAAGACTTCCTGGTAAAATAGCCTTTATGAAGGACAATAATAAGAGTAACCGAACAAAGTACAGTTAACTGGCAGCATAGTTTCATCATCATTCTCGATTCTTTGTGCCTTACCCTTTAGAGGTCAGCTTTGTAACTCTTAAATGGGCTAATTCATTCTGGGTTTGTTATATCTACCCATGAGGGCAAGTGCTCTACAATGAGAATGAACCAAAATGGAATTAAATATTTGAATTTTAAATCTACAACACTTTATCAAAAATCCATACAAGAAAATAAAAATATTTTCATTAGGGATCAAAATTAAGCGTATTAGGTTTTGTTTTTAACAAAACCAGCTAGTATATATCTATATAATTTGTAAAAAATTGACCTTGAATTTGGAATTGAGGAATAGTAATAATGCTGAAACATTCTGTTTTGCCATTTTGAAAATGGAAAATGAAGTTATTTTCATTCTACGTAATTTTTGACTTGAAATTATGCTATTTCCAATAATTAGCTATTAATGACAAATGAAAATGATTGCTTAGAACTCAATCATTTTCCACGTAGAACACATGGGAAAACTTCTGAATGTTTGAGATCCTAGTAAGGTTTGATTTTTAAAGATAGTTCTCCTGACTATATAAAATGGCTAATACCATTTCAAATTCAAAATAGCAGACAAAGTTCTTCAAAAATTAACAAGTTTCTGCAGCAATGTTTTATAAATCTTAGAAAAGACTACCGCCTCTAATCTCAGCATTGGTGCCTGCTCATTTGTGCTCATTCTTAGAGAATTTTCAGTGCTAGTCTTTCTACAAAGAACTGTTGTCTTAAAAGATTTTGGGCTAATGAGCTGACTGACTTTAGTGATTTCTAAGTGTGATAGTAGCTAAAAGTTATTATGCTCCTGCACAAAAGTTATCCTGTTACTCAGGGTAGATACTAATTGAGACCCAGGAGAGGATTAGCATAGAGTAGACACTTATTTACAAGCTTATGTCTTTTCCTTTGATTCATCCTATCTTTCTGGATATACAAGCAGGGTAGCCAGATCCAAGGAAAAGATGGATGGACAGATACCTTGTATGTACAGATGATAGCCAAATGATAAATTGTGGAACCATCCCATTTATTTATATTCACCTTTGACCATCTCACCTGCCCTTTGTTTACCAATTTATCTTCCCCAGGATGACTTATAAAATCGCAGCTCCCTGAGAGCTTTGAGTTCATTCTATGCTGCCTCCAATTTTTTGTTTTCTTCCTTTTGATTTCTCCAGCAATGTCACAGCCTGAAAAACAATAAAAATAAACATAGTATTTATTAATACATGTGTGGCCAAAAAAAAAGTCCAAATCCACCACAAATATGAATCTTGACTATCTACCTTTCTTTATGTTGGAGATCTTTTCAACAATGATCAAAAAGAAACCTGGACAAATTGTCCTAGTTTACTTAGCTTTAAATTATTGTTACCTTTTGAATATTAAGTCATTGCTATCCTTTTTATACAAATCATTTAACCTGACAATCAGTCCAAAATTAATGACTTTGGTTTCTTAATTGTGAAGGCTTCAGGTAGCAAGACACTCTACAAGATGTTCCTTCTAGCTGTCTCAACTGCCTCAACCCTTAAGAATAAGCACAAAGGCTCAGGTCTGTGATTCCAGGCTCATTTCTGGTGACCCACAGAAAAAAGGGATACAAAACAAAGGATACAAATACAAACAGTGGCTGTTACAAGCATAGATTTTTTTTGTTGTTTCTTTTATTATTTATTATTTTTATTTCTATTGACATTTCTAAAGCAAAATAAGTCTAATTACTTACAGATTTCTGATAATAATAATAAGAAGAATAAGAATAAAAGTGGACTAAAATTCACCATAACATTATGTTTTTAAAGCAGGAAAATTTACACGATTTAATCTAATCCATTAACATTTTAATATGAGCTCTTTTAAGTCATGAATAATGCATGGTTTATTTTTAGGGAAGAATTTTATCAGTAATATTATTGTCTCTCTGACTTTCTGTCCTGACACCCTTATTAAGAATGTAAGTGAATAATTATGTGTTTGTTAAAATCAAATAGTTTGGGAAAGGTTAGTGGTTAAACAGAATAAGCTTGTGTCTTTGAACAAGAGTCTATTCTCCAGAAGTCTACACTGATAAAAATATACAGCTTAAAATTCAAAGGACTCTCAGTTCATACTAGTTTAAATTACCTTATCTGTAAATGCATGTAAGAATGTTCCTTGTTACTTATTCTCTAGAATTTCTGGTTTTCCCTGCTTTTCAATATGATCTAATGTTAATCCTATCAGATCCTGTGGAAAAAGATCAGACTTATTTAGATATTAATTTTAAACAATGGAAAATGGAAAACCCCAAGCAGAGTTCAGGTTCTTCAGGTCAAAATACTAAATGGGGTAAACAGAGTTGGCTGTTCTAATGAGACTGGGAAAATATATATATATATATATATATATATATATATATATATATTGTTTTCTCTGTGTGCATGTGTTGCCACTTATATGGGCAGAACTGCACCTCTGTAAGGGACGTGAAAGTATAAATTTGGCACATGGCCTTCCCATATACAGGTACAGGCAAGCTCACTGAGTATGTAAAACACCATTATATCATTCAGTCCTTAGGTCAGAAGACTAGTTTGATGACAGTAGACATATTTCTACTGCATTTCCCTTATGGCAGTGTCTACAGTGCATTGCCCTTATGGCCGACTCCATGTCTACAAATAAATCGTGATAGACAGAATGTCTTGGTGTGCTGTTGATCACAACCAATCCACAAATGACTAGGTATGACAGAATCACTAGTACTGGGAAGGTAGCAGCATCACTCAATGTTGGAAGAGCAACTACTTTGGCCAGTAGAATCACAGAATATCCTGAGCTGGACAGGACCCACAAGGATTATTATCCCACAAAGATTATATCAATCCTGGCATGCATTAAAAGGAGTGGAGCCAGCAGGTCAAGGGAGGTGATCCTACCCCTCTACTCTGCCCTGGTCAGGCCTCACCTGGAGTACTGTGTCCAGTTCTGGGCTTCCCGCTACAAAAAAAGACAGGGATCTCCTGGAAAGAGCGCAGCGGACGGCCACAAAGATTATACAGGGCCTGGGGTATCTTCCCTATGAAGAAAGGCTGAGAGACCTGGGTCTGTTCAGCCTGGAGGAAAGAAGACTGAGAGGGGATCTTATCAATGTGTATAAATACCTGAAGTGTGGGAGACAGGGATTTGTCCAACCTCTTTTCAGTGGTTTGTGGGGACAGGACAAGGGGTAATGACCACAAAATGGAGCACAGGAAGTTCCGCACCAACATGCTTCTTTCACAGCATGCTTCTTTTGCTTCTTCATGGTGAGGTGACGGAGCACTGGAACAGGCTGCCCAGGGAGGTTGTGGAGTCTTCATCTCTGGAGATAGGCCCATCTGGATGCCTACCTGGGCAGCCTGCTCTGAGGAACCTGCTTTGGCAGGGGGGTTGGACCCTTCAAGTGACCTTTCAAGGTCCCTTCCAACCCCTACAATTCTGTGATTCTGTGATTCTGTGATTGTTAAGTCCAATTCCTGTCTCTCCACACAGACCAACCAAAAATCATAACATGTGTCTGATACTGTTGTCCAAATATTTCTGAAACTCCACCAGGCTTGTTGCCCCAGCCACTTCCCTGAGATCCTGGTCCAGTGCTTATCTTCCCTCTCAGTGAAGAACCTTTTCCTAATATTTAGCCTAAACCTCCACAGACACAGTTTTATGTGAAGACATTGGGTTTGAACTAGAACCTTCAGAACTAAACAGGCTGCCATCACCTGATTTAAATAAATTGAGATATACTTGAAGTAGGTTTTCTTTTCTCTGTGAGCTGGAAAGAAAGGAAACCTGTTGAATAAGACCCAAAATCTTACTGTATGAACAGACTCTTCCTTTACAGCAAAAGTAAAATGTTTGTTGTTTTTTATCTATAAACAGTTTTAATATCAGGAATATCAAAAAAAAAAATCAACTTTTTAAACATAAAATAGTCTTTGACACTTTTAATTAACTATTGGAACTTGTAAAGGTTAAAAAATAGTGGTGGATCTGGGTAGGAATCGTGGAGCAATCAATATGCTAAAATGTGTAGGAGAGCTCACTAATGCAGGGAAAGAAATCAGATAGCATTTTGGTATTACTACAACTCCCATTTATTTAAAGTATATCACAAGTTCTTCAGTTCTAAAATATATGTCAGATACCTTTTATTCTTTATTCTCTCCACTGAGCAGACAAAATCAGATCTATGGGTCCATCATACGAAAGTAGGAAAAATGAAACAGTAACAACAGCAATAAAGTGCACGTACAATTAAAAATGCCTAAAACATAAGACTAATTTTGCTTTTTTTAATCTTCTTCAGACACTTCAGAGTAAAAGTGTCTCACTCAGTTTGTAACAGAACTGTTTTTAAATGTACTAGTGCATCCTCAGCTACACAGAAAAGCTATTTATTTACACTGTCAAGAAACAGGAAGATGAAGCCAATTCTCAAACATTTGTTTCAAGTATTTGTCTCAGTCTGCCTCTTTGCAAATAAACAGCAACATTTAAATTCAAGTGCATATACCATACAGTTCAAATAAACAGTTCACCTTGTTGTCATAGTCGGTAGCATTTCTGGGAAGCCTGAAAAATCTATGAGCAAAATTGAATGTGTCCCCAGAATGGGCAGGACCTCTGCTGCTGGAGAGAGTTGGTGGTATGACAGAAAGTTGCTGGTAGACTTGGCTTTCTGCTTGAAGAAGTGGGAAGGCTGGGGTGGTGCCACCCTACCCCAGCACAGACACTGTTCCTGTTGCAATGACCTGACCCAGCAAAAATAAGTTTGTCATTCAAGCACAGGGGAAAAAACAGAACCTGAGAGACTGCTGCTTCACCACCACAGACACTAAGCAAATGTCTGCTTTGCTTATGGTAACTGCACAAATATGTCGGGTTACATCCTCATCTGGGCAACATTTGTAAAATTTTGTAAAACAATGTACAGTTACTGCTTATGAATTAGAACTTTATATAAAATGTCTATGATTATAATTTACCAATTATTTATAAGAACCATATAGCTAAAGTTCTGGTCAGTTAGAAAACAGTTCCAGTTGAAATAACCTCATTTAAGTCAAATCTCTTGAACATCTTCACTTGTAACAAATATTTAAACAACAACAACAACAACAACAAAACACACTTCATATGTACATTTAGATGATTTAACTAATCAGCTATATGCATAACAGGATAATTTATTTTCATTAATCAATATACATTAATAATTTTGAGATTTGTGTGTGTGTATTTATCTTTTTGCTTTGTACCATTTGAAAACATGAAGATGTAAACTAAAGAAAAATTCATTCATCAACTTTTGGAAATGACACTCCAGGAGTTTTAACAGGGATAAGTAGCATGCTAGATAAATCCTAAGATCAGAGTTGCTAGCACTGTGAAAGTCATTGTTTAAATTAACTTGAATATTTATGTATCATAACCATAGTTCTGCTAGGTACCAATATATTCTAAAAACAGTAAAAACATTAATAAAATGATTAAGCATAGGAAAGAATGAATTTATTAGTGTATTTCCTGATGAAGTAAATATTTTTGGTTGAGTTTTCAGTAAAGAATGTAGCTTTGTCTTTCAATACTACTACTACTACTACTACTAATAATAATAATAATAAATGTTCTCCTATCCAAAGAAAGGAAGTTATACACTGGGAAGTTATGCACTGATGGGAACAAAACTGACTGAAAATTTATTGTGTCACACCTGGAGTAGCTGTTCTCTTTAGGTTGTATAAAAGATGAACAAAAGCAAAGCGATGACATTTCTGGTGCATTTTATTGCATTGTACAAGAAGATTAAAACATGAGGGTATTAATTTGTAAATACATAGTGAATGCTTGTAAATAATATTGCAGCATAGTTTTAAACTATGTCTGCAAATGAAACAATCTGTATGAGCCAAAATTAATGTTTTAGTTAATTATAAAACCAGATCACACTGCTATGTCTGGAGCAGGGATTTATCACTTTTTCCAAATTTTCCTAATAGTTATCGTTATTTTCAATATTAAAGGATATGTATTTCTCTTGTGATTTTTCCCTTTAGCTGCAAATCAGGCTCAAGCCAAACTCAGCTGTATGTATAAGTGAATAAATAAATTAACAGACCATTTCAGTTTTTTTGAGCATTTTCAGTTTTTTAGATTCTCTGCAACTGGAAAGATAACTGCAACTAACTTAACAAGAGAGTTCCCTTTCATAGTTCATAAGTTGCTGTTGTTTTCTGTTAGCCTTTTCCAGCTGCCTCTCCATGGTGAGTAGCTGTTCTTACACTTGCTGGGAATATTCTGGGAGACTGCCAATACCTTCAAGCACTGTTCGAATGGGTTTTCTGACTGATTATCACAACTTCCCTGGGGTAAGCTCTCCCATGGCTGAGCAGTAGAAATGCTACACCCTTAAATGGATCTTGCAATGCTGATGCCATTAATAATTATTCTTCCTTTTCTTATGTTAAGGAGTGGATGTGGTTACATCACATGTTTAGCTGTTGCTGGGTCTCCAGTTAGTATTTACAACAGTTATTCTCTATCAGGTTGTGGGTTTAGAGAAACTCTATTAACAACAACAACAACAAAAATATAGAAATTCTAATCTTCAGGATGCCATTAAGATACATAAGCTGTTTCCCAAGTTAATCATTTGGGAGGTGGCCCGTTCATTTATGCTGCAGGCAATTGGTGACATTCATCATCTCAGGATGCCAGGGCTAGGCAGGTGGCAGCACTCCTGACACAACAGCTGAGCATTAGCTGACTCGGTTTCTATGCAGAATGGCCAGGGTTAAGAGAAACACAACTAGATTAAGGCAAAGGCATTTCAAATTCTGCTGGGAACTTCAGTTCCTCAAATCATTTGATTCTACCATAACCCCTGCCTGCAACAAAAACAAAAGAAAACTAAGTGATAAGAGTTGCAACAAAATCTGAAAACAGAAATCAGATGACAAGAGACAGAAATGAGCAATGCCTGAGTATGCATGCAGCCCAATACATTGGGCTAGAAATGAATGATTAGCCCCATCCTGTAAGAAAGCTGTGATGGAGATGTAGCACAGTTCCTTCTCTACCTTGGGGAGAGACCAAGAATAAGAGCAACCCCAGCTTGTCTCTGGGGTAGGAGGAGACAGGGTTGCTGCTCCCTGGTTTGAACTAAAGACAGACACATCAGAGTATCACTCAGACTGAAGTGCAGACAACCCTTGGGTCTGAGGATTTATCATCTCCAAAATCATAAAGAAATCTGTCATTCCAGAGCAAGAGGCAATGCTGTGAAGCACTTCTTTTCTACTTTGTTCATACAACCTGTTCCTGTAGTGTGATCAAAGACCGACATAGACTTTAAATGACACAGCTACAATTCAGTTAAAAGCAATTCATAACCAACACTACCACATCCTACTCCTGTTTTAGCATTTGTCATCGAAAATAGTTTTATCAGAGTTGATTTAGTTAATTTATTTATTTATTTATTTATTTTAAACAAAAGCCATGCGTAGCTTAATGTAGAAAACATATTTTTTCAGGCATTTCAATAGCAACTTCACTGAATCACATAAAAGAGAACAGCCTACTTTTGTGAACATTGGCATTGATCCTCAGGCTTTGGTTTCACTGCTGGGAGAGAAACTCCCAGAAAGCCTACATTTCTACCAACAGCTAGGCAGAAAAGAAAAAAAGTCAACTATAGCAGACTTGTAAACTGAGCCATTAAAATGTGTACAGTTACACAGCTAAAACTGGGAAAGTCAAAGGCTGGTCTCAAAAACAAACTGGCCATCCATATACACAGACCACCAGGTCTCCAAGAAGATGCCAACTAAACACGAGCTCCATAACACAGAGCTGGGAACACAGAACTGACATGGAATGGTCTGGGCAGGTTTAGTACAGGTTGTGACACAAGCTCAGCTTTTCAGCAGATGCTGAGCTCTGTTCTTCTAAGAAGACCAGGAAAGAAAATGGGTAGCAGAGATGATTGTGGAATGAGCTGGTTTGTGTCAGCTGCCTTCCAAAGGATGTCCAAAGCATAACCTGAGCCTTGACCTTGAGTATTTTGGTAAGGAATCAAGAAAACTGGTCAGAAAGTATTTTACAGCTAGTTGCTTTCTTTGAAAAGTAACTAATTCATCCCTTAAATATATAAATACAACATTAATATGGGAAATAAATAAATAAATACATTATATAATATTTTAAAGTCTTTCAGTCTGCATTTGAGATGTAAGCATGTTTTAGTGAAGTGCAGATGTCTATAAACGAAATGGTCAATGAACTGAAATATGGCTTATGTTTCTTAGCTATCTTTCAAAGGTCTCTAAAGACTGATGGCTAGAAAATGTGCAGCAAAATTCCTAGCTTCTGTACCATCTCAGTCTGAATATTTTCACTTTGATATATTCAAGCATTTCCTGGAAAACACAAAAAAGTGGTCAGGAACTGTACAGCTCTGGTGATTACCCAAACTGGGATTTCACTTTTAGGTATACTATTTTCTCATTAGCCTTCTACCTCAGCTCACCAACACAGGAATGGGTGCTGTTCTCTTCTCTATACAAGGTCTTCTCTGACCTGACTGTCACGCACCTCTTGCAAACAATGCATATAACAGATAGCATATAATAGTCACTGAGCCAAATTCCTTTTGTGTGTTTTAAATATCATCTGTATGAATTATTTATAAATTATCTTGTACATATTTGAAAGGTTCCAGAGGCTCTCAGGAAAGTAAATGTGTGTGGGATGGAAATTAAAAATCAAGAGATTTATCATTTAGGTCTTTGCAAGAGTTTTAGGAATAGAAAATCAGTATTTAAATCTCTTTAAGAGGTCTAAAAGAAAAAGAAAAAAAAAGTCTTACAAACAAATATTATTTAAAAACAAATGATTTTTTAAAAAACATATGTAGAAAAACAACATTTTCAATATGTTGAGGAGTATGATTTTGCAAATCTTTTGGGATATCAAATTTAAATGATTAGGATGGGTGCTTTTTACATAGGCATATGTCAACAATGAGGTTGAAGGAATCTGGGTATTGAAACACATGTAGTCACAAATTAATGTTAGTGTAGTGGAACTTTATCAAAATTTAAAGACTGATGCTAAATCAATATGAAAATGTTATAAAGTTGTTCTCCAAAAT
>NC_048926.1:16767357-16781585 GCF_011077185.1 Oxyura jamaicensis | reverse complement strand
AGGAAAGGAAAGGAAAGGAAAGGAAAGGAAAGGAAAGGAAAGGAAAGGAAAGGAAAGGAAAGGAAAGGAAAGGAAAGGAAAGGAAAGGAAAGGAAAGGAAAGGAAAGGAAAGGAAAGGAAAGGAAAGGAAAGGAAAGGAAAGGAAAGGAAAGGACATACACTTTTCTAAAGGGAACACCATATGTGTTTATGTCCAGTTCCGTTGCCCTCCCCTGGACACTTACCTGCATTATTATATTGTGGAGCACCTTTATATTATTATGGCAACACCTTCAATTTTTTCATTTTTACTCTCCATTATTTAGTGTGTATGAAGGGTGTATTTTCTGGTAGAGTTGTCATGTTCACTTCTTGTATCTTTCTGGAAACATTGGAAGGTGCAGCACTAATGGAAAAGCTATGGATTCTGATGATACACAGCCTTTCTTGAACATATTTACTGACTCTGCAGAAAGGGTGCATGGTGCCAATATTGCTAACAGTTCTGAAATTGTAGTTTTTAACTTCAAGAGACTCTTTGCCTCCCTCATTTCTATCTTTCTGTGGAAGTTTGAATTACGTACAAAAGGCTTTTATAGTACTGCCACACAAACATATACACACAAAAAAATTGGTACTGGCACTGGGACAAATTGCCTCCTCCTTTAAAAAACATTCCTTGTTTGTTCTCATGAGATGGTGATAAAGGGGACTGATGTGAGCTTGAGACAAAACCCTAGAACAGAGGATCCCATAAACTGTATCATTTTCTCATCAGGTGTAAAGTATGTTTATACATCCTGCCTTCTCTAGTATAAACTTATAGCTTTAGCTATTGAAATGATATAATTATGAAATGTGCTACCTTGCCCCTTTTCAAAACAAAGCAATCCTCTTTGTTTTTCACTCCCTCGGGTTTTCACATGAGTGAACAAACCAAATGTGACAGATGTTATTCACATTCCTAATTGCACAACTGGAAGCTGATCTCATCCTATAACAATGCATATAGAGGACATTAGAAGAATCTGAAGAAAAAAAAAATGCTTATCAAAGAATACTGCACCATTTAGGAATTTTTTGATCCCCAAAGCAAGTTGCAGTGGCATCTGGGAGGAAATCTCTCTGCTGAAGACTTTTAGTCATCATTCTCTGTTCTTTCCTTTCCTAATGCTTAAAACTGCAAAGAGACTCCATTTAGGCAGGAATTATTACTATCCACTGTTTGAAAATGCCTTGCTACTTGAATAAGAGCTTCATATACGGTTTGTATTTTATATCAATATCACATTGCCTTAATGTATCATGTTAAAATGAGATTCTGCTTCCTCAGCTTCTTAAGTGTTTTACTTCTTTTATTCTAGTAGTTTATATCGTATGTTTTACCTTACATCGGCATATCTGGGTAAGTTCTTTGGTTTATTATAGAACAGGTTGGACTATACGTTCTAGTGGTTCATTTTGGCTTTAAAATAACTGTGTTTTATAGAGGCATGAATAAAGATTTTACATTTGATTGAATAAACCTCAGAAAGGCTTCAAAGCAGGAAAGAATGTAAAAGTTCAAATTCCATTTAATTCAGGACAACTCAAACACTTTTCTAAAGGGAACACCATATGTGCTTAAATCTAAGCATGATATAAACTGCTTAGAACAATATACAGGCTCCATAAATATTTTGAAAGGATGTAGCTGTTTTCAGAGAGGAAACAAAAGCATTACATGGAATTGTTATTCATAGGGAAAAAAAATGAAGGAAGACAGCAAAAATGGTGAGAAGTCAGTATTTGTAGGGAAGAGTAATACCAGGCCAGAATTACCGAAAATGGACTTTAATTCCATGGAAATGTCCTTTCCATGCATAATCCTGTTAGTTCTGGGCTTATATCCCACTGATCCCTAGCAAGCTGAGAGATTTTGGTTCAGCCAAGGTGTCCCAGGACAGTCTGTTAATCATCCTGCATCCTTTGCCATTACAATTGCATGAATCACTGCTAGGATGTAGGGTGTTTGCTCTTCTGCCATGTGTGTGCATGGCCTTTTCCAGCAGTAAACTAAAGATATGAGAAATAGCTTCTATGTCCATGAAAAATGGACAACCTACCAAGCATGTGCTAGGGGGAAAATGTGTGTACATGAACAGTTATAATAAACTAATTGATGTCAAACTACCACTGTTTTTGTGCCCATTCCTGCCCTTTCAGTCAAACACAAAATGTTCTTTTCTCTCTACAGCAAATTGGTTCTGCTTTTATTTTCTCTAAAGTACTATTTCTTCTGCTGCAGCACCTAGGAGCTCTTGTTATTGTTCACAAATTCATTACAATTGCAATCTCATTGAGATAGAAACCATGCACATATGAAAAACAAACAACATTATTTTTGTGTATTTCCCATCTGCCAGTCTGCCCTGTGAGTTATACAAATGTTAAATCCTGCCTCAACACCCATATATAGTTCTTCAACAGTGTCTCATGAGGTTCGTGGTGGTGGTGGTGTTTTTTCAAACTACTCACTTGAAGAGGTTGACATGTGAAATAAAAGGAGTTGTTTTATAATACACTCCAGCTGACTTACTGCATAGTAAATGTGCATGTAAAGCATACATATGCATATATATACATACACACACGTATATATACCTGTATACACACATATATAGACTTAAAGGACCAATTCAGTTGCTTAACTTAAGTGTCTAGTGCCACTTGCAATGCTTAGCATGTACCTCCTGGTCTGCAGGTGATGCTCTCTACAAAGGAGTAGTTTCACTTTTGTCCTTTGACATGTACACCAGTTTTCTGCAGACATCTCAGATAGCCTAAATGATCTAATGACTGTGGCTCCTATGTTTCTTCTGCTGACTGCCACCCTATATGCAATCTCACAGGGGATGTATGTGCTCTGTCTCTTCCATCTATTGACTTTCTGCTTCCCTGCCTGTGCAGCTGGCCACCAATTAGCCCTTGTCACATGCAACAACACAGCTCAGGCTGAAGATCCCAATCTTCTGGTTCTGCCTCAACCTCGAATCACACCATCTACTATCTAATGTGAGCACAACAGAATGTACAACTGCAAGATAAGGATCAAAAGATATGCTTAATATAAACCATTTTGAGAAGAGGGGAGGGGGGAAGTGGAGGAGTGGGGAGCGTCCAAGAGTACAAAAACTATCCAGTTTTTCATTAAACAGCAACCACTGCACATGAAGGTGAGAACCATAGGGAGAGTGGAAGTACCATCAGAGGTGGAGTTTGAAGAGGAAATCTGACATAGTTATGTACCATAGTTATGTGGGCTAGAGAACACATTATACCAAGGAGATGCAGGAGCAGACTTGTCCAAGTGTAAAACTGGTAATGAGTGTAAACTGAAATCTACAGAAACAGACCCTGTGACGTTTGTCTTGCAGACAGAATTTTTCTAGTATAAAATATTCTCAGGATATCAGCTGGTTAGGAATAAGGGAAAATTAGACACTAATTAAAAGATGCTAATCTGGAATGTATATTTTATGTCCTATTTAAATTTATGTGATTTATGCATTGTCAGTCTTATATCTGTGTAAATATATAGATAATATTTATATATATATACACATATATACATTTTATAAGACCATCAGTATCCAGAAAATATTTTTACTTGTGATCTCTATGTATTGTTATCCAAGAGCAGTCCTGTGTTTCACTTACCTCTGACTTGTAGCACTGAAAAGGGAAAGACTATGAGACACACAGCAAGGAACTCTTTTCCTTGTAGCGTTCCTATCAGCATTATTCCTACCTTTGGCATTATTGTTAGAGAGGTTATTACACACAATAGCACAGCTTGAACCATGACATTTTTCAGTCTCCTACTTTTCTTCCTTCTCCCATCCTATTATGAATAATTCAGGATTGATTTTGAGCACAGAATAAATAAATAAATAGATAAGCAATTTCCAGTTTTTTTTTTTCTTTTTCTTTTTCTTTTTCTTTTTTTTTTCTGGTGTTTCAAGGACTGTGCTTATTATTGTGAATAGAAGAGGGATAAAAATAAATAAATAAATAAATAAATAAAAACACCAAAACAAAGCAAGCAGTGATAAGCAATATTCATAAAATCAAAGAAAAATTAGGGACCCCAAGAAGTCATTTAGAAATTCTCCTGTTTGAGCCTCCAATATCTAACCCGAATCTTCTCTGTGATGCCTAAATCTGATGCATGTTTTCTCATGTTCTCTTCTTCCTGTAGCTCTGTCATACTGGTAGACTAATGTAACTATTTGCAGTACAGATCACAGAATCACAGAATCACAGAATTTCTAGGTTGGAAGAGACCTCAAGATCATCGAGTCCAACCTCTAACCTAACACTAACAGTCCCCACTAAACCATATCCCTAAGCTCTACATCTAAATGTCTTTTGAAGACTTCCAGGGATGGTGACTCCACCACCTCCCTGGGCAGCCTGTTCCAATGCCTCACAACCCTTTCAGTAAAGAAGCTCTTCCTAACATCTAACCTAAAACTCCCCTGGCGCAACTTTAGCCCATTCCCCCTCGTCCTGTCACCAGGCACGTGGGAGAACAGGCCAACCCCCACCTCTCTATAGCCTCCTTTAAGGTATCTGTAGAGAGCGATAAGGTCGCCCCTGAGCCTCCTCTTCTCCAGGCTGAATAAGCCCAGCTCCTTCAGCCGCTCCTCGTAGGACTTGTTCTCCAGGCCCCTCACCAGCTTCGTCGCCCTTCTTTGGACCCGCTCAAGCACCTCGATGTCCTTCTTGTAGCGAGGGGCCCAAAACTGAACACAGTACTCGAGGTGCGGCCTCAGGCAACTAGATGATAAATCCCAGATAATATTGCAAATGAAAAAGTGTCCTGATTCTTGGCTTCCTCAAACTATCCCATATTGCCATGTTGTCGAGAGCATGGAGAGTGACAAAAAAGAGGAAATAAATCAGTTTTGTTAACAAACGTTTGCATCCCAATTAAGTACTTCTTACTGAGCATCCATCTTTCACATCACTCCTGCTCAGTACATGTTTTAATAGTTATATGTCAGAAGAAATCTAGGCTGCACATTTAGATTCCATGACAAGACAACCCTGAAGTGACTACTCCTGTAATCCTTTCCTTTGTCTGGCACACAGTTCAGTTTTGGGGTGGCAAGGGAGATTTCCCAGTGTGGAGAAGTGTTTTTCCATCCTCTTCTGTTTCCTAAATGTGAAAATCTAAAACTGTCTTGGTGAGGCTCTGGTTACTTGGTCTTAGTTGGTCTTAATTCCTTTTACAAATGTCCTGAATTTCTAAGAGATAATTTAAGTGGAAAATTCTGTTTATAGCATATCCTTTGTCTGCATACCTAGGAAAAGCTTGATAAAAGACCAGCTTACACATAATAAAAATACAGAATAAAAGTATTAACAAAGACATTGTAACCCTGTCCTGTTGTCAAATATTTATACAGAGAGGGTAAAGGAAGAAATTGATTAATTTTTCCCCTGTTCAGAAAACAATAAACAATTTGAATACGGGGGCTTCTGTTTTCCTTGACTGCACCAATAACAGCAGATTGCTGGGAAGGCAAACCTCAAACTATACAGAAAAAGGACTGAGATCAGATATGACATATACACTGATATTATACAGAGCTAGATCATCTGAGATATTTATCTGGAATATGTCTATGTTATTTTCACAAAAATTCCTGTTGTATGGGGTAGAGATGTCCAAATTATATTCAATCTACCTAAGGCACAAGTCTCACCACAGAAGAAAATATATAAATAAATAAACAAATAAATAAAATAAAAGGACTTTACAGTGAAAGAATTTATCTCTCTAAAATAACAGAGAAGGAAAGAGTTGTAAGGCAGAGAACAGGAAGAGAGATGTTTCATACCCAATTTTATGGTGATGATCTATGTTTTTATGGTGTATCTAGATCAGGTGTAAATGGTATCTCTGCTAGCTGTGTGGGAAGATTAAGAATGGCTCTTCAAAGTGTCCCTTTGCCTTTAATACAACCAGGTCTTGATCATGGCAAACCAAAACTGGGGGACCAGCACTGCAAACAGCAATAATAAAGCATAACTGCAAAAAAAGCTAAATATAGCTCATCCAAGATGCATAGATACAGTAATTACCGCTATTCAAATAATGGCTTTCTGGATTAAGTGAACATAATTTCCAATTAGGCAGGACAAAACAGAATGTTTTTATTCTGTTGCTCTTTTCATTAGTTAAATCTCTAAAAAACTAGAGCTTTGAAATGTTTTGGGGTTTAATATTAACTTGGTACAAAATTATTTTTTTTATCTACTTTATTTTCCTTCCTCCCCTTTTTCAGATCAAAACTAAAATCAGCAATGTTCCATTCTGAAAATCTTGAAACAAAATGCTTTCAGTTTTTAGGGACTATTTTTCTTCCCTTTTCCAACCCATTTGTGTTTTTGAACAGAACTCTCATTTAATTTCATGAAAATTCCACTGTAGTCATTCACATCTTCTTGTGGGGGTGACTGAGGAGCATGAACTAGCATGTGCAATACTAGCATATGTAAGTGAACTGTACTCATAGCCCTGTTCAATGCTGGAAGCAGATACTTCTTGTGTGAGTTGTGATGATCCTGTTCCCCAAGGAAGAAGAAAATAAATCTCAGAAGCCTCTAAAGTCTGTCTGGAAAATATGCTAGTGCTTCCCACCTTGTGGGATGCACCTGTTCCACCTTAGAGAGCTGGAAAGGGTAGGTATTAAAATCAGCTTTTACAGCATGACTTCCAGCCACATAGAGTTGATGTCCCAAGCTCTGAGTGTGACAGTAACCTGGAATATAACTTTGGTTTAGTAAATGCCATTTAACTATATGACTTCAGAAATGGTCCCAAGTTTGAGAAGATAAGCCTTCTAGAGACATTCCTGGCAGGAAAAACACAGCATTTATAATGCATCATGAGTGTTTGTATATATGCAATCTAATGATGCCACAATTCATATTCCAAAACAACTTCTTTAGCTTGCTCCATCAATTGTCTTAATAATCTAAAGTAAAAGGTCAAGAATTAAAGGAAGACATTTATAGTCTCCTGTTTACAGTGGACCCTGTGAATTCAGTGTTATCTCCATATTTTTCTAAAATGTTTATGTGCAAATGATTTTCACCCCAGTATCTTCATCATGAATAAATAAAAATATATGCTTAGCTATCAAAAGATAATTAGGTGAGACATGTATGTTTTGTCATAATTAATATTCTGTCAATAGGCTAGATAAGAAAGCTCCAAGGGTTAATGCTTTCCTGCTCTGTATCTAACATTGCCAGTGAATTTCTCTAGCTCACTCCATTAATCCAGTCAGCACAATGGATCAGGTTAGAGATGTGTCTCAATAAATCACTCTCAAGTGCTAGGGGTAGGAGTACCTAATTAATCAGCACTGTCATTATGTTTGACTTGTAGCTGCCTTACTGTGTATGGGATGAGGATTCAGTGTATTTAACCCACACGCACTCTTAAACAGATCTCCAGTAGTGATGTAAATTTTAACCCTTGTATGGAAAAAGGCAGCTCATATGTCTACAGATGGAAGATGAAAAGCTTCTTACCAATAAACTAATCCAAATGTCATTTATTCCTTTTTGCTCCCCTGGGACCACATTAACATCCTGTGACATTTTATCTCCCCTAACACCAAACTTCTGAAATTAACTTTGCTGCTAGAGTTCCTCTCAGCCCCCAGCTGTACCTGACAGCTTTCCTGCTCCCACTTCCCCTCCCATCCTCTCAGCCCCCTTTCTCTCTGCTCCTTTGTTCTCAGTCCATTGCAGAGGACTTTCAGCCCTCAGTTCTCTCACTCTGGCAAGACCCTCCTCCCTTTAGTCTAATGAGGCTTTCTGCACCAGGTGCACCACTAGCCGCAAACATCTTTCTCTCTCCTTAACGTCTTTATTCTACAAGCACACCTGAAAGCTAAACACATCTTTACTGGCTCTCTTCTTCAGCTCAAGGCAGCACCTTGTTATCATAAGGCAATTTTTACTCCACTTCTTCAGCTTCTGAGCTTCAGCTTAGAATTACCATCCTGACTGAAACCAATGTCATATTCCCTACTGAAATAATTGTTCTGACTCTTTTATTTTATTTATTTTATTGGTTTTAACCTCTGCTTTTGTTCAGGATTCATTGCATTTGCACCAACAAATTATGTGTTCCTTTCACATCCAAGTAGCAGTTGCCTACTTGTCAAGGTGGTATCTAGGTATTCCAGGTCAGGTTGCCTGAAATAAACATTAGGAGTGATGTGATGCTGAGTTCATGGTGAATTCATGCCCATGTGCTTTCTGCTTTCCATTGACAGTCAAGTCACAACATGGAGAGTACAGATGCATGACAGAGTGTGAGAAAGACAGAAGAGAATTCTGCTTCTGCTGGTGACAAGGCCAGCCCCTGGTGGCCTGATGGGGAAAGATGTGTGCATAATTATTTTGCAGTAAAGAAGAAACAGAGAGTATGCTCCTGCAAGTGTAAGCTGTACACTAAATAAAGAAAGCACACACTTGTGTCAGCTTGTCCAACCTCATATAAACATGCCCTGAGCCAGTCATGAAAAAGTATATGTATTTACCACTGCTTGAAACAGACAAAGTATCTTGGTTACTTTAACTCTGACTTGTGGACTTCCCAGGGAACTCCATGTGTTCAGGCCAGCCTGAACCTTTGTCTTCTATTGCATAAAGCAAAACAGTACCAATCTGAAGACAGTTAGATTAACAGTAATATTTTTGAAGGAATTGGGTTTGGTATATATGACTACCCTACCACTTGCTTCTGGTGCTGTTGTGTAGAACTGTATTGACTATATAATCATTGAATCATAGAATGGTTGGAGACAGAAGGGATCTATAAGGATCATGAGCAGAAACACCTTCCACTAGAGCAGGTTGCTCAAAGCCCCATCCAACCTAACTTTGAGCACTTCCAGGGGTGAGGCATCCACAGCTTCTCTGAGCAACCTCTTTCAGTGCATCGCCACCCTTATAGGAAAGGATTTCTTCCTTATATCTACTATAAATCTACCCTCTTTTAGTTTACAGCCAACCCCCCTTATCCTATCACTACACTCCATGACAAAGAGTTCCTTCTCAGCTTTCCTGTGGGCCCTTTAGGGTCTTGAGGGCCACTATAAGTTCTTGCCAGAGCCTCAGTCTATTTTAATGCCTCAGTTTCCTTCTTCTTTATTGAACAATTGATATTGAACAATTATTCATTAATGTCTGTGGATGTTTCATGAAAATGTCTGATCATCAAAGAGAAATCTAATGTAGAATTAACAGTCCTGTGTTCTGAATTAGTGACAAAATGAACCACAGATGATACATGGACCTATGTGCTGAATTAAGAGGATAATTCTGACTGAGCAGAAAATGCCTCTTGCCTATTCTGGAGCTTCAAAAAATGCATATTTTTTGAAAAATATGAATCTGTGATTCCATAATTCTGTACTGAACAGTTGCTCAATGGCTACCGTTGAGATTGTAGAACTGCCTCAGACTTTTCCTTTTCGAAGTTTTGAATGCTTGACTTCTGAAATCTTAACACCTTATCATACATAGAAAATTACAAATATAAAGTGATATGAAGGTATTATTCATCACCTACATTATCCATTTCATGCCACACCACCTGCCACAACTTTTCCTATTCCGCTACAACCTGGGCCACCCATGACAGCCCAGTCTCCACATTCATCATCTGTTGCCTGCATGCAGGCACAAGGGATAGGCACTAAGTACCACCACAGATAACACAGTCAGAGGGGCAAACCCCAGGAGGAGCAGCAGGGCTGTGTTGCTGGGGAGCTTGCATGCTTGGAGCAGTAGCTTAGGCTACTGACAGTGATGATACTGATGACAATTAGTGGAGTGAAATTAGAATGGAGATGAGGAGAAGATACATTTGTTATGCTTCTCATCATCTGTGTGTTGCCCCAGGCAATAGAAGCAGGCTGCTGCTGCTTTTAGTGGAGCTGCAACTATTATGGACTAGCTTTAGTCTTCCTAGTCTTATTTGTGTAACTCTTTGCCTGTAGAGCTTCTGAAAAAAATATATATATTTTTTTGCCTTTTTTTTCGGGGGGGGGGGGGAGGGAGATGGAGGGATAAGACCATGTATATGTGGGTAACTCAGTAAGATTTTTTCTGTGTGATATGTTTTGTGAAAAAGTTCATTTCAAAACAAAGGCCTTTGTTAACCTGCTGAAAATTAAAAATACGGATTCATTTAAAAAAATAAAAATAAAAATAAAAAAGTTTCAGTTCTTAACTTTCTTCAGGCAAAAGAACGATAAACAAAAACTTTAAAAGCAAACCTACCATTTGGCCTGCTTAATGGATTTCAACTCCATTAAACAAACCAAAACAAAATAAAACAAAACAAAACAAAATATTGTTTTTATTTAATTGTTTTCATGAATAAGTTACACAAATTAGTTAATAAAATATATTTTTCATAAGTCTATAAAAATTCTCATTCACTTGTACTTCAGCTGTTTATAACATGACCATGACCCACCACTTCCTAGTCTAATGCACCTGTAAATTTCTCCAGAAAAATGTAAAGCATATTTTTCATTGCAGATTATATTTATATGTACATCATCCATTGAATGCACACACATGACATGTACAGAACTCTTGCTGTGTATTTTTTCCACCATTATTGGAAGACAATGTTAACTTTAATTATGTTTCAATAGGAGCTCTCCTCCCAGTAGTATTTCTACCTAACACTCAACAGCCAGAACCAGACTAACTGGGAATAATATTTTCTTTGAGTTACTGCCTACCCTACAGACTTATTTTATAGTTGAGACTCAAATCTTATTTATTGTTTGTAACTACAGTGTTCGTATGAATAGTAATAATGTACAGAATTTGCTGAACTGGATCCTGATAGGAAAGATTGATCAAGTTTTCCCACACACTGCCTCCTCAGTATATACTATAATGACAGTATTACTGCACTGTCTCATTTATACTCTCTCATTTATATATATATACTATACTGACTCATTTATAGATTAACAGATTATAGATTAATGAGAGTAATACATAAATGAGTCTTAACTAGATAGTATTACTAACATGGTATGTTCTTAAATATGTTTGAATAACTGGATTGCAGAAGGTTATAAATATCATTTTCAAAGCCTGTGTAGAGTTTTCGAGTTCATTACCTAAATATGATCCTGAGAGGTTATCTGTCATCACCTCCACTGTACAGTGTCCAGTATCACTGGAGAATTCACATACTAACTCACTTAAATTAGATAGCATGAGAATGCTTGGTATATCAAAAACAGCAGACCAAAACACAGTGTTTCTTTACAGACAGACACCCACAACCTCGATTAAACATAGCTGTTTGTCTGAAGATCAACATATCATTTGGTCTTTTAATGAAAGAGTAAATTTCACATTAGAAGAGCTAACATAAAGACACTTTCTAACAGGGTAAGGTAAATTCTTTCTTTGTAGTACTGTAAATCTCAAGGAGCCCAATGGAATTAATTACTCTTGATTTACACTACCCTTTTTTAATCCTTTCTTAGTCTAGAACCTATATCTAACCTAAAGCCACTTTCCTTTCCATCTTCTACTCTTCTGCTTTGAGTCCAGCAACAGAAGGAGAGAGAAATAACTTCCATTAAACTGTTCTAATACATTTCTTATCACCACAGGAAAGAAAAAATTACTTGTTTGATATAAATTCTCCACTGACTTTCAGTACTGAAAAACTGATGACCCAAGCAATGAAAAGAGTCAAACAATACATTAGGGGAGGGTCAATATTTTTAGTGTCAAGTTAATTGAAATGAATATTTCCTGTATATTTTTGCTACATTTTATTTTAGATTTGATAATTTCAAAATGGCAGCTAACATAGTATTAAGCTCTAAGAGTATCTCATTTGTACCTTTTTGTGTGTGTTATATGATATCCTTGAACATCTAAATGGACAATTGTCATCTTGGTATCTTCTACCGCTATTTAAATGAACCTAAGTCAAACAACACAATTCTGTGAAAAGATGTTGTAAAAGTGTTTATTTGACATAATTTTTATCAAAAAAAAAAAAAAAAAGAGCTTCCAAAATGATATCAAGACAGATATTAGGAGAGCAAGCAGTCAAGCTAGCTTGCAAAGGAATTTGTAGTGATGGAGACTGGTTGGCCTGTAAACTATTATGCTGAGAAACAAGAGACAAGATACACCCATTTGTTAATCCCAATTGTATTGATCCAACCTATTTATTTAGTGTGATTTATTCCATATGTGTATCAAATCTGGGACCATATCAAATCATGATGTGATCAACTTAGAAGAAACAACAGAATTAATCTTATGTTGGAGGACCATTATGTTCCAAATTGTAATGTCGTCATAACACAGCAAGGTGCTAGCTTAAAGACCAGAATGATAAGTGAATATTTTCTTACTTGTGCCACTGTGGTGGTTTTACTCAGGTGGGTAGCAGAGTTCCACCACGGCTGCTCTCTCAATCTCCCCATCCTCAAGGGGAAGAAAATATGACACAAAGAGCTTGAGGTTTGAGATCAGAATGATTTAATTAAAGGGAAAGAGAGATCACTCAACAAGTATCGTGATGGGCAAAACAGACTCAGCATAGGCAGATAGTAAGATTTATTGCCTATTATTAAAAAGCTAGAGAAGTGAGAAATAAAAGAAAGAAACCAAAAGCACCTTCCCCCCATCTGCCCTATTCCATCTCCTCCCCCTGAGTGGTGCAGGGGAATGGGAGAATGGGGATTATGGTCAGTCTATAGTGCTTCTTTACTGCTTCTCCTTCTCAGTCACTCTTGTCCTCTGTGCTGTCGGGTCCCTCCCACAGGATGCAGTCCTTGCTGAACTGATCCAGCGTGGGCTTCCCACTGGCAGCAGCTCTTCAAGAACTGCTATGGTGGGGGTCCTCCACAGGCTGCAGCCTCCATTGGTGCAGGTCCACCTGCTCCATTGTGGTCTCCTCCATGGGCTGCAGCGTGGAATACAGCTCCACAGTAGCACTCTATTGGCTGCAGGGGGACATCCTGCTTCAACATGGTGCTCACCGCAGGCTGCAGGGGACTTCTGCTCCGGAGCCTAGAGCACCTCTCCCCCTCCTTCTTCACTGTCCTTGGCACCTGCAAGGCTGTTTCTCAGTTCTCTCACTCTCCCAGCCGCTGTGTAACTGAGTGGGTTTTTGTTGTTGTTGTTGTTTGTTTGTTTGTTTGTTTGTTTTTCCCTGTCTTAAATAAGCTGCTCTCACAGATGTGCAAACAACATTGCTTATTGGCTCAGCTCTGGTCAGCAGCAGGGCCTTACCTAACACGGGGCAGCTTCTAGATTTTTCTTACAGAAGCCACTCCTATGGCCCCCTGCTACCAAAACCTTGCCATGTAAACCCACTACAAACACTACCAATCACAACAGGAGAGTGAGTATGAGATTCTTAGATCTTTGACACATAAAATCAAGAAAAAATCACAATATCTACTGAAAGCCCCTATTTAGTTCAGATGTAGTTTTGGGCAAACAGAGGTACATCTGTATTAGCAGTTCAGTAAATAGGAGGGTTTTTGTTGTAGATTGTTGTTTTTGTTTGTTTTGTTTTGCTGGTCAACTTTGGATCTGCACTTGAGGTTGTGAGGTGTCTACCTGAGCTCTTCAGTGGAGTTTCTGACTGCTGGAGCTAAAGCTGAAGAATCTCACCCATGAGTCTCTTGATGGATACCACTTCTCACACAGACACAGAGTTCTCCAGCATCACCTCTGTACTCATGAAAACATAGGACCATAAACTTCATTGTTGATAAAGATATGATGCGGAGGTTTGATCCTACCATGACAACATCTCTAAATGAAGCTCTGATTGATTTGTATATACCTCTAATTTACATACTAGTATGGCACAATGCAACAAAGTTTGATACTAATCCTTCTTCTGTCTTAACAAAAGTGACTTCTATTAATTTCTGTCAATAAGAGAAATGTAAGGGAAAACCCCAGTGACAGTGAGTTAAAGGATGTAATAGGACACTTTTGTGGATATATTAACTGGTTATGAACAATGCAGATTTTTCCTTAAAGGTATATCCCTTGCCTAGCCTTGCCTAGCCTTGACCTCCCTTCCCTTCCCTTCCTTTCCCTTCCCTTCCCTTCCCTTCCCTTCCCTTCCCTTCCCTTCCCTTCCCTTCCCTTCCCTTCCC
>NC_048926.1:16753618-16767257 GCF_011077185.1 Oxyura jamaicensis | reverse complement strand
CTTCCCTTCCCTTCCCTTCCCTTCCCTTCCCTTCCCTTCCCTTCTCACTTGACATTAAGAACTTGGTCATCATTATTAGATAAGTGACATATTTCAGTCCCAACTGCACAAAGGAAGTACATAATCATATTCCAAACAAAAATCCCGTTTATGCCACTAAAATATTGCAGCTCAGTAATATGAAATGGAGTGAAAGCTTTCCCTCTAGCTTGTTTTTTTAGTACTCTTTACAGCTGCTTCACATATAAACAAGAACTTCTGAACATAAACAGAAACTAAGCATAGTAGAATGACAAATTAGATCCCTCAGAACTGATGATGTTTAGATTTCTTATTCATTTTTATTACTGTTGCATATTGCATGTCTAACCCATACTGAATTAACTATGTAAAGCAACTAACTATACTGGCCTCATTTATTTATCTGGGATAAATTGTTCAACATATAGAGTTCACAGAAAATCTTAATTTGCTTATAATTTTCAGTGAATAGAGGATGGGTAGAGAAGAAAAAAGTTCAGCAATGACTTATTGAATTAGAGCTAGAACAAAATTGTTTCATATTCAAGCATCTAATTGCAAGGAAAACAGTACATTTCAGTTTTTAAACTTTGATGTGTCAATTTTCCAAATATTTATTTATCCTGCACATCAGAAGCTTTGTGAAAGAAAGTATTCTAAAAGCTGGACTAGACATTTGGGCTGAACAGTAGTTTACTTATAATTTACAGACTTGTAGTACTTAATATATAATGCAATAATCTACGCTGTGCCATTTGTCATTTGGACTAGGCCACAGATTATAGCTTAGGGCAGTGCATCTGTGCACAGATCAGGCAGGAAATGGCCTAAAATCTTGAACAGCTGAGCGTGATGTCTCAGTGTAGTTACAAAATTCAACCTCTGCTCCAGAGGTCACTGCATGCTTCAGTCATGACAGCCCAAATTGTTAAGCATGTGACTAATATGCATACAGAACACAGGCTGCCTGATGTCTGCTGCAAGCTTGATGGCTGGTTAGCGGCTAGTCTTAATTTTATGTGACAATCCTACGTAGGAAGTGCCGGGTGGGTGACTAAATGGAGCATATTGATGTCCCACTGGGTGTAGCCCCTGTTGTTTTGACAAATTCTCCTTAGCATTTATCAATCAGACCTACAATGGGGAGTGTGCTGAATATCTAATTCAGACATGCTAGTCAGGACTAATAGAGCAAGATAGCATGTTATTCAATTTGTAGTTGTTAGCGATGTCCCACTGTCACTGGGCAATTTACCTTCACACTTCACAAATGAAAAGAGAAATTTGCTGGGCTTCAAACACTTACATGAGTTACAAGCAAAATTTTAATTAGCATGTCATTACAGCAGTAATTCATTGTTCCTTTCTAGTTGTCCTAGCATCTAGGTTGCACTTTCCCTATTTTTCCCTTAAGGAGAGATGTGCTTTAGTATTTATGGATTAGATACTTAAAGAAAATTAAAAATGATAAAATAAAATAATAATAATAATTTAAAAAACTACAGCAATTGAAAAACTGCATAAGTTACACGTCAATATGCTTTATTTTATGAAGCTTAAACAGATTTATGCATTTATTACCTAAAGTAAACTATTGTGCTCTCCCCTTACCTGGGATTAATGGATTGTGTAAGTGACATCATTTAAATTCTGTTTACTTTACTCAACTTTGAAACTATGATAACCTATATATAAATAAACCTAGTATAAAGAAACACACGTACAAAAAAAAAAAAAAAAAAAAAGAGATATCCTCTAGAGAACAGTAAAGCAAAACCACACCCTTGTTACACCCAGGTAAACATTAATACAGAATTTTCAGCTGGACACTTGTATGTTATCAGTAAAAAGAGTCTTGTTCTGCTATAGAGTGGAGAAGCTGATCCCTCAGTTGAAGTAAATGAACGGACCTGAATGGACTAAGCTTTAAAGATGTTTGGGAAGCTCGAGCATCCTATATTAGCTTTGAAGCTGAAAAGGGATAACTCAGCATTTCAAAGAGTATGTTCCTCTGGCTTACGGGCATTACTGTATTTATCAGTGTATATTGGTTCACATACTTTTTTTCTAAATTGCAAACCACAACAGAACATAAAGATATTCTGTACTTTAAAAGAACTAGAGGAGGCTCTGTAAACAAGCTATACAAAACAGAGGGAAGCTCAGAGATGCTCTAATCACCCCAGCCAAAAAGCAGTGTAAATGAGACAGGGTGATGAACATACTCTCAACTTCAGAATGTTCTTTGAAGACAAGCTCTCTGTTTCTGTGACATATCATTCAGAAACACAAGCACACTGTCATGAGCTATCTAGTAGCAGGTTCTCTAATATACTGATGAATAAGCAATTAAAAGAAATGTGAGTGAACAGATCACCTTGGGTGGTTTGTAGTGATGGCTGCAAGACATGATAAGACATGCTTTCAGTTTTTCAGAGAAGCAAAATTAAATT
Organism: Oxyura jamaicensis; assembly: GCF_011077185.1. NCBI lineage: Eukaryota > Metazoa > Chordata > Aves > Anseriformes > Anatidae > Oxyura > Oxyura jamaicensis. The sequence continues at coordinate 16,764,783 of NC_048926.1, read as the reverse complement.
GGTTTCTGGAACATTTTTTTTTTTTTTTTCTCCAACTGGGAGAATATATAATAAAGGGAATTTTATTGCTACTTAAGATCTTTATATAAACTTTCCAATAAAATCAATATGAAAAAAGAATATTGACCTGTAAAAGGTGTGGCAGGATCTAGTCCACTGTTTTATATGTGAAAGTACCTTAAAGAAAAAGGATTCCACTCTTAATTAATTGAAGAATTGAAATACACCAGGAAATGTTCATTTCTGCTGCTAAACATTATGGTATTTCATTGCTTTCAGCATTTTGAAAGTAAACAGTGTAATTTGAGAGAAAATTTTGCTTCAAATAATTTTTGTCAGTACCAGTTCTTTTCCCCTGTGACTGGTCCTTTTGAAGTAAAAACACATTTTGTCCTTGGTTATGGTCTCATTTAAAATGGTTCGAGGACAAAATTGTCCTGTAGACTTTAAATCTAGGTGGGATTGTGACAGATATGATTCAAAATGTTCTAGGAAACCAGTGTGGTACAGAAGATGACAGAGATATCAAAACATTGGCCATAGCTGCTTGAGCTCAAGGCCAGGAAAGTCTTAACAAAGAAGAGCAAAGCTTGGCTATTTTATCTCCTTATCATAGTGTACATTTTGCACTGTGCGGGGATGAACATAGAGGTACACAGACCTATGTGATATATCAATGCCATGAAATGATACTCTTAGCAAGGAGAATTCTGAAAGGTTCAAAAACTCACTAGAAAACTATATAACCATGACCACAACACAGAATAGAGGGGCAGTTGCACCTTTTGATAACACTTCTCTGATTATGACTGGGAATACTACACTTCCAGGGTTTTCTCCCATTTCTTTGCATATCCATTTTGTTCCTGACTTTTCAGACCTTTCCATGGCAGCGCTATTATCAATGTATATACAGATTTCAGAAGTAATGCAGGTAATTATAATTTTTTAATTCTTTATTTTTTTTTCCTGTATATATATATGCTTATAATCTTATTTTCTATTGTCCTTTCTGACTGTGTCCCTTTTCTTATTCCCAGTGTATCCCTTGCCCATAGAGCACTCTGCTGCTTTAATCATTCATATCTTTCACAAAGATTTACTACTTTGGAAGGCTCACAGACACAACCCTTGCCAAGATGATATTTATTATTATTAGGTAGTAGTTTATATATTTTACAAGTCAGCATTTTTTCCTTTAGCATTCAGTGTTTTTTTTTTTTTTGTTTTTTTTTTTTGCCTTACCTCTCTTTTTCATATTTTATGGTCTTTATATATATAAAAATATATATTTATTTTTGCAGTGGAACACAAGGTCCTAATCTTAGCAGTTCATCAATAATTTAGGGCTTTCTCTTCCATAATTATTCATGTTCTCTTTTTTGTAAGTATGCATTTCATTCTTACCATCCTAAGTATGTAACCTTTGAGCAATTTTTTAATGAACATTTTTTAATGTTCTTCATGTTCTTGAAGACCTGTAGCATAAATCTGTTTACAGGTAATTGTAAGCACAATTTTCATGGATAGTGCTTCAGGGAAGGTAGATTTTCTTTATCTAGGCTACCAAGCTTCTGACAAGTATTTTCAGTTCCAATATATAGAATCACAGAATCAGAGAATCAGAGAATAGTCTAGGTTGGAAGAGACCTCCAAGATCACCGAGTCCAACCTCTGAACTTACTCTAACAAGTCCTCCACTAAACCATATCACTAAGCTCAACATCTAAACCCAACAAAGTGTAAGCAAGTCCAAGCCATGAGCAGCCAGTTTCCTGAGGAGAATGCTGTGGGGGACGGTGTCAAATGCCTTACCGAAGTCAAAGTAGACCACGTCCATAGCCTTTCCCTCATCCACTAAGCGTGTCACCTTGTCATAGAAGGAGATCCAGTTCATCAAGCAGGACCTGCCCTTCGTAAACCCATGCTTATAGATGGGCGTCACGTTTGCTAGCCGCCAGTCGAGTGGGACCTCCCCTGATAGCCAGGACTGCCGATAAATGATGGAAAGTGGCTTGGCCAGCTCTTCTGCCAGTTCTCTCAGTACCCTCGGGTGGATCCCATCCGGCCCCATCAACTTGTGTACATCCAAATGCTGTAGCAGGTCGCCAACCATTTCCTCATGGATTGTGGGGGCCACATTCTGCTCCCCATCCCCTTCCACCAGCTCAGGGTACTGGGCGTCCAGAGAACAACTGGTTTTGCTGTTAAAGACTGAGGCAAAGAAGGCATTAAGCACCTCAGCTTTTTCCTCATCTCTGATTACTAAGTTTCCCCCCACATCCAGTAGAGGGTGGAGATTCTCCTTAGTCCTCCTTTTTGTGTTGATGTATTTATAAAAACATTTTTTGTTGTCCTTAACAGCAGTAACCAGATTGAGCTCCAGATGAGCTTTGGCCTTTCTGATTTTGTCCCCGCACCGCCTCACAGCATCCTTGTAGTCCCCCTGTAGTCCAAAGATTATAAACCCTCTTTTTTCTCCTAAAACATTAGGATGTCATGGAGAAGAACTGAGAAATCATAAAGAAAGCAGTTTGTTACAGAGTTGGATTTGACTTGCAGCTTAAATGCAAATATTTTCATCTGGCTGGAGGGAAAAACATACAAGACAAAAGAGAAAAAATAAGTCAATATTGTCTTTGCTGACTTAGTGGGGCCTTTTTGACATTACATTTTGCCCACTGATTTGAATGTTTGTTTTGCTTGGTTTGATAGACTTTTGTCTTGGTGAATTCTTCCACATTTTTGAATTAGTAGTTAAGCTAAAGCAGAACTTCTAGAAAAGAAATAGAGAATTATCAAGAACATGTGAAAAACTAGTTACATTCTGTCATAATATATTTCATAATATATTTTCCTGCATATTTTTATGAAGATTAAAAAATGAATAATTGTTTACACCCTACAGTTTCTGTAGATTGTGTTAAAATAAAAGGTTATGTTAGATTTTATAATAATATCTTTCAATCTGAAGTGAATGCTTTTCTATAAAAAATAATTATATATAAAAATATATGTTGCCTAATACTGCCATCAACATATCTCATAATAAAAGTGTTTTAAAATGTCTTCTGTTTAGTTACATATGTTGGTATTTGTTTTCTTGGATTTTGAAAGCACTTTCCAGCACATAGATGTCCCTCAATGCCTGAGTAGCAACCATAACTGGGTGTGCTCGTAACATATACTTCAGATTAAAAAGTGTCAAAGTTTTTGATGAGTAGTACCAATTGCTACTCACTGCTTTATTTCTTTAGATAGTTAATTCAGGTGAAAATCTAATAGAAAGTATAAGAATCCTTAGTAAGGAAGTGAAATCTACAGTGACTTTATTTAATCGCATTATGCATACAATAGGGTTTAATCAAAGTACAAGATTCCCAGTTTCTTGATATGGATATAATGTATTTATTGAGCTGAATTCAATTTACTCTAAAAGAACTAGATGACAATTGGCATTGCTATTGCATTATGAGATTAAATGGATTAGACTGTTTCTTAAGAAATGCTGGCTGAAGAAGGTTGTTATTTATACTATATAGAATTCAATAGAAGTAACTTTGTATATACTTAGAGATATTCAGTCAAGAAAGGGACCCAAAATGACTAACGTGGCCTTCAAGAACAACACAGGTAAGAGAATTACACACTTGCTTTGCTGCTTCCAGCCCAAACTTCTTTTGAGTGGCATTATTCGCTACAGCAAAACCCTTGATCTTGACATGTGTGGTAGAACAAAATGTTCTGTGTTTGTTTTCTTCTGGATTTCGAAAACTCCCAGAGCATTATACAGTATGCAGGAGAGAAAAACTGTAGATTTTTTTAGTAAATTATACAGTCCCAGGAAATGTTTTCAAACATTAGAAAATGATCATTTACACTGTTAAATTGTTGGAGAAGGCCCTGGTTTTGGTTTTGGCAGCTAGTCTCTCCAAAAAAAAAAAAAAAAAATGAAGAGGGGCAGGTATAGAAAGCAGCATAGTCCAGGCATCAGCCTCAGGTGGCTGTGAAGTCTAAACTATGCTTTTCTACGGAGGAAGAGCTTTAATAGCATGGATATGGGTTTTACTGTCACATATGCCACTGAATATAATCTCACCAAATATAGAACACCAGAATCTTAACATGCTACAGCATTTTGCATATTTGAACTCTCTGCTGTATCACTCTCCCTTAAAAAGAGCACTTAATTATTCTTTTTAGTGGAAGATTTCTTTCAAAAGAAAATAAAGTAGCTCTCCTTCATTGAGAGTTCTGGTTACACTTTGTTGGGTTAGAAACTGGCTGGGTAGCCGGGCCCAAAAAGTTCTGCTGAATGGAGTCAAATCCAGTTGGAGGCTGGTCACTAGTCCCCCAGGGCTCAGTACTGGGGCCAATTCTCTTTAATATCTTTATTGATGATCTGGATGAGGGGATCAAGTGCAACCTCAGTAAGTGTGCAGACGACACCAAGTTAGGTGCATGTGTTGATCTGCTCGAGGGTAGGAAGGCTCTGCAGGACAATCTGGATAGGCTGGACCGATGGGCTGAGGCCAACGGTATGAAGTTCAACAAGGCCAAGTGCCGGGTCCTGCACCTGGGGCACAACAACCCCAAGCAGAGCTACAGCCTGGGAGATGCGTGGTTAGAAAGCTGCCTGGCAGAGAAGGACCTGGGAGTATTGGTTGACAGTCAGCTGAATATGAGTCAGCAGTATGCTCAGGTGGCCAAGAAGGCCAGCAGCATCCTGGCTTGCATAAGAAGCAGTGTGGCCAGCAAGGCTAGGGAAGTGATTGTCCCCCTGTACTTGGCTCTGGTGAGGCTGCACTCGAGTACTGTGTTCAGATTTGGGCCCCTCCCTACAAGAAGGACATGGAGGTGCTCAGGTGAGTCCAGAGAAGGGCTACGAAGCTGGTGAGGGGTCTGGAGAACAAGTCTTACGAGGAGCGGCTGAGGGAGCTGGGATTGTTTAGCCTGGAGAAGAGGAGGCTCAGGGGTGACCTTATTGCACTCTACAGGTACCTGAAGGGAAGCTGTAGTGAGGTGGGGGTTGGTCTATTCTCCCACGTGCTTGGTGACAAGATGAGGGGGAACAGGCTAAGGTTGTGCCAGGGGAGGTTTAGGCTGGATGTTAGGAAGAACTTCTTTACTGAAAGGGTTGTTAGTCACTGGAATGGGCTGCCCAGGGAAGTGGTTGAATCACCATCCCTGGAGGTCTTTAAAAGATGTTTAGATGTTGAGCTTAGTGATATGGTTTAGTGGAGGACTTGTTAGAGTAAGTTCAGAGGTTGGACTCGGTGATCTTGGAGGTCTCTTCCAACCTAGACTATTCTCTGATTCTCTGATTCTGTGAGGTTGTTTCCTTCTGACAGGCCACCTTCAAGGATGAGAGCATTTCTTCCTCGTTATTTGCCTTGAAGGGGTGGGGGCCAGCTCTGTCCCTTTGTGCTGCTCTCCAGACTTCGATGGTTGAAGTGCTAGTAGGTTCTCCTTCTGCATTTTTTTTCCCTTCATCCTCTACACCCTCAGCAGGTGAACCGGTACCAGCACAACTGCATCAGTTTCACCACCACTGCTGGAAGTGACACCATCCTGCCTCTAAAATGTGCACGACTACCACTGTCCTCAATGATTGATTCACAGACCCCTGTTATGTGGAAGGATCCTTTGGATTTGACACCCACTCAGGACAAGAGGCAACAGGCAAAAAAATGAAGCACAGGAAGTTCTGGCTGAATATGAGGGGACACCACTTTATTGTGAAGATGACAGAGCACTGGAACGGGCTGCCCACACAGATTGTGGAGTCTCCTTCTGTGGAGATATTCAAAACCACCTGGATGCCATCCTGCACAATGTTCTCTACATGATCCTGCTTGGAGACTTGGACTAGGTAATAATCACAAGTCTCTTTGAACCTCGGTGATTTTGTGATTTTGCGACTCGCACTCTCCTCTAATTTCACCACAAAGGGAGAAGAGTCTCTCCATCCCTTGTTTATGTCCTCCTTCCAGCCACAGTGCCCTTCTCTTTTTTCTCCTCCTGCTGTCCAGGTGCTTCCTTCCTTGTAAGGGTTTTCTTACATCAGTGGTTTGACTACTCCCCCTCACTTAGTGTTTCCCCTCTTTCATATTTATAATTTTTTCTCTGATCTGTGACAAAATAAAAAAGTAAAACTCGAATGAAACGGACATCAATGTAGAGGTAGAAGTAAGAGGTTGCACTGGAGTTGTTTACATTTTAAAGTGGACTGAATGGTACTGGAAGACAAGATAAGGTTCTACTATGTCTTATTTTAATTAAATCACATTGGCTGGCACATCCTTACAAGTAAATAAAAAGTCAAGATATTGCTGGGAGTCTTTAGGGAGTGAGAAGATGATAAGGAAGCTTTTTTGTATTAATCCATCCTGTGATTTTTGATGTGAGGTGTAACATTCTTATTAACATTTTTTTTTAAAGTAAGCATTTGTGAAAAATAGCCGACAGTTGTGATCAAGACCATGTTTTTAACTGCAAAATGTTTACTCTTCCACATGATCTGACTGGTTCAGAGGTATTTTGGGGAATAATGTATATGAATGTGTCATAAGGCAGCAGTCCATAATCAGAGAAGTAATATGGTATAATGGAAGCAAGATGGGAAGCTATATTTTTATTTAGTTGGAAGGGGATTAAGCTGAAATTAGAATCTGACACTTTCATTCCTGTCACTTTGGAGAAGACAATGAATCAACTTCATTCTAATGCTAAGATCATTGTGTGTCTTGAATTATATAAAATTAGTTATTAAATGCTTTGTTGTAGCTCTTTCCTAGCAGTTCTGTCTTCATCCTTTGTGAAAATTTAAATGCTGCACTTTTTTTTCAGATCTCTTCTCCGTAAGGAAGATTAAATTGTTTGATGAGGAGCTAGAAATGTTATGTGGTATATGTCTGTTGGCTGCACGTTACTGACAGATCCCAGACCAAAAAGAGTGGATATTCTTAAGAGTTTTTACCATTCTCCCTAAGTCAGTTAAGATTTTTTGGAAATCCTTTCAAAATCTTTCTTAAATCTTTTTGATAAACTTAAAAAAAAAAAAAAAAAAAGAAAAAAAAAAAAAAAGAGAGACAGAGGCAGAGAAGTACCAAACACAATAAGTAAATGGTTCACAGTTATGACATGCTCTTTTAGCCTCTCTGAGTGCAGATATTATGAAGGTGGAAAATGAAAGGTATTTTTTCATCAGGGTATTTGGGTATTTCAGTGCTGAGGCTGATACATCAGCAACTGATACCGATTTGCCATGCACACTAGTGAGTAACTTGGCACTACTGCCCTTTCTCTGACTTTTGCTCTGTGGGCAAAAAAAAGAAAAAAAAGAAAAAAAAAAAAAAAAGGTTAGGTAAGAGATATCAATGCATATTTATCCCAGTTCAACAAAGATGTGTTTACCTATTACTATGATGGAATTCACAAACATATATTGAACAAAGATAAGATTTTTTAACTGTGATTTCACACCATTAATGTTTGATTGTAAACACATTGTAATAGGTGAAAGGTACAATTCACCATAGAATATTTTATTTTTATTGACTTAAAATTCCAGCATAAACTAAGTTAATCATAATAAATTAAGTTTTAAAACCAGCTCAATGTCCCTTCAGCCTGTTTCAGTCTTCTTGGAAGTGTATTCACAGTGTGAATTTTATCTTGATTTTGTGGTCTTTGTATGCAGTAGGCTTTCTCCTTTGCATCTTTTTCTGTGAGAAAAAAAAAAAAAATGCATTTGGAGATATTTTAAATGAACTTACTTGGTGGCTTGTTGAAATGATGGGATCAGTACTTCCTTAAACGCTTGGTCAGACAAAATGTTGGAATAGTGAAAGTAAAACATCTGATAACACGATTTTGAACTTCAGGAACCTCTCAGTTAGGTAGCTCAAGGTGAAAAGGACTCTTGCTTTCTCCTTAGTAGATTTACTATGTCTTTCTCATAAAGATTTAGTAAATAGCAGCAATATCTCATAAGATTGCATTTTTATATATATTTTTAATCACTTTAAATCAATTCAAAACTTCCAATGCACTTACACTTTGGCCAGGGGCTGTATATCAGTGTAAGGCCGAATTATTTCCAAGCTTACTCATGTTGAGAAGTCACTTGCTGTACAGTTTTTTCAAAACCAACAAAATACAGCTAAAGAAAAGAAAGCAATATCCAGTCCTTCATGGTTTCCAATTTTCAAACTTAAATATATTTACTTATTTTTCTCTTTTTACTTATCTCTCTATTTGTTTCTTATTTGAAATATGTCTACATTGTCTGCCTGACCTTTCTTCAAAATGAAATGAGAGCTTATATCTTTGATTTTAAAATTGTAGAGAACTTCTGTTTTTGTTTTCCCACTTTTGTATTAATAAAAATACTTTTTTTTTTTTTTTAAGTGTAGCCTGTACATCTGCAGTGCAAATCTGAATGACAAAATAAAGGCAATTTTCTTCAAGTGCATGTCTTTTCCTCTAAAAAAAAAAAAAAAAAAAAAAAAAAAGAAATACAACTCTTTACAAGATACAAGACAAATGACACAAAAGTGAAAGGGCACTGATACAAACTGGATAGGCTTACAGCATAATTGAATTAAGTCTTGTGTGCCACATATGATCACAAAGCAGGGCCATGTCTTGAGCACTCTGAATGTAGGGAGGCTGCCAGTCAATAAAAAGACCCTTTAAACTGGTTAAATGCATCATGAGCGTGTGCAGAACCCTCCTAGCTAACAGGTGGCTGAATAAAACTCAGCTGGTGTTGCACGGGGCTATAGCATTGACCTTCTTTAGGATAATTTCAGCCCTCTTTTTTTTTTTTTTTTTTTTTAAAAAAAAATTGTTACTGTACTTGGTGTAGTGGAAACAATTTAAGGATGAATAATTTCTTTTAGTCCCTTGAGGCACCGGTGGCTCGCTCTCCGCTCTCTCACTCTCTCTGTGTCTCTCAACTGAATTAACATAAAGGAACAGTGACAACAGCAAGCTGAAAAGCGTAGCTGGTGGGAGGATTAAGTATATCATTGAAAGGAATTATGTTGTAAATGACTGGGAGGGGTAGGGGCTTCTGTTCCTTGGTCCCATCTGGTCTTTAAAGAATACCTTGTTGTAATTACCCCCAGATGGCTTTGTGTTACGCAGGGTCTGGACAGCCAGGTGCCACTGTACCCTGCTGGGTGTGATATTCATTGCTGCATGCAGTGACAAAAATGGACTTTATTGCAACCTAATTTCTTCCAGGGTATTACACAAATATGAAATGAACATAGCTTATCAAACAAGAGCTTAGTGTGCCAGGAGCAGAAACTGTCACACCTAAGACAAGACTGCCTTGTTATTTCACTTTTTAACAATTGTCTTGAAAGGTGGAAATATCAACAATTTACAGTGTTTGTCTGCTAATAAGTATATTTTATAACATGTTAGCTATTTTTCCAGGAGCTGAAACGTTCAAATTACTGTTAGGCAATTTCTGGATATGGTAGAATAACAAAAGACTGTGACAAAGTCAGTTTTATGACAAGATCTGCTGTAGGCTAAGTTCAGGCCAAATCCTTTGGCACACAAGCTGTCCTGTTTCAGCCCCAGCTGCATGCTTACCTAACTAGGCCTCTTCCCAAGGTGCAGATTTAACTGATTCTCTTCTCCTTTTATTGACCCTGCTGAATTTATGTAGTTCTAAGTAATTTTATGTCCAAAATAATGCTAGTCTTACATTTTTATACTTTGTTTGAAAAGTCAGCTGCTAAAGCTATTCTAAAAGACTTATAAGACTCATTATTACTATTCAAAACTGTCCCATTTACCACCAGAAGAAAAAAAAAAAAAAAGAGAGAGAGAAAAAAATAAAAAAGTAATAATGAAATGGAAAGACAATTATCAAAATCTTCGCATTCTCTGAAGCAACTGGACATAATTCCAAAAGCAACGGAAAGACAGCAGTTCCCACTGTGGTATGATGCCCTTTTCCAGAGGAAATTTTAAAATTTTTAGTGGCCATGTTAATTCAGTGGAAGAAGAAGTGCTTCAGCCTTTTTCTCTCTCCTTTTCTTCTCTCTCTACCAAGGCAAAATTCCTAAGTGTTTATTTTACAAAAATTATATTAAGTCAGGTCCCAAACAATTTTAGACACATGTAGACAGCCTGGAAATTGCTGCTGTACTCCAAGGCAGCTTCAGCTCTCTTGGTTGGCTGTTGTGCTGGAGAAGGTATGACTTCTTTCTTGGTCACTATGGACACTCCAGTCTATTTTGGTATTTCTAAATTAACTATAAACTAACTAAAGAGGAGATTACTCACTGTACGGGGTTATAATAGTAGATTCCAAATACCTATAAAGCTTTATATAGCTCATGCACTGTTCCCTTATTTCTCAGCAATGTTGACTTGTTTTGCTTTTGTTCTAAGATTCTTTTATTCTGTACTGACAATGCAAATTTTAAGACATTTTCCAAGAAAGCAAATGAGATAGAGGCCAATGATGAGTGATTTCCCTCAGGGGTCTATTCTGGGACAAGTGCTGGTTAATATCTTTATCAATGACATAGACAGTGAGATTGAGTACACCTTCAGCAAGTATGTAGATGACACCAAGCTGAGTGGTGCAGTTAATACTGATAGAAGAGATGCCATCCAAAGGAACCTCGGCAAGCTTGAGAAGTGTTCCTACATGAACTTAATGAGGTTCAAAAAGTCCAAGTGTAAGGTACTGCACCTGGGCTGGAGTAATCCCAGACATGAGCACAGACTGGGAGAAGAGCTCACTGGGAGCAGTCCCGCAGAGAAAGAGTCCAGTGTAAAAAAGAGTCCAGTGGACAAAAAGGTCAACAAAAGCCAGCAGTGAATGTTTGCAGCCCAGAAGGCCAACTGTGTCCTGGGTTGCATCAACAGAAGAGTGGCCAACTGGCCAACCTGTGGAGGGAGGTGATTGTCCCCCTCTGCTCTGCCCTTGTGAGGCCCTACTTGGAGTGCTGCATCCAGGTCTGGGGCCCCTAGCACAAGAAAGCTGTAGATCCAGAGGAGGACCACCGCAATGATCAGAGGGCTGTAGCACTTCCCCTATGAAGAAAGGTGGAGAAATCTGGGGATATTCAGCCTGAAGAAGGCTCCAGGGAGACCTCATTGAAGCTTTTAAACTCTTGAAAGGGCTTATA
>NC_048926.1:16699876-16743618 GCF_011077185.1 Oxyura jamaicensis | reverse complement strand
GGCTGACTTAGTAGTGTAGTGGCAAATTTCTACATTTTGATCAAGTTCAGAAGAAATGTTTTCTCTCTCCTCTCTCTCCCCCGACTTCTCTTTTTCCTTCTCTTTTTTTTTTTTTTTTGTGTGTGTGTGTGTGTGCATATATGTGTGTGTGAATATATATAAAAATATGTATATATATACACACATATATCTCACAGAGACTCATAGGGATTAGATATCTATAATTATATGTATCTGTCCTGTTAAGAGCTAGCAAAATTAAAGTTTATGTATGGTTTTTAAAAGCTAACCCACTCTTGAGATACTTATCACAGCTGATGTATTTTTGCTTTAAGAAATGGGTACATAAGTGAAAATAATCTACGTAAGTGTGGCATGCTTAGTGAAATTAATGTTTTTCATATAAACTTCTCTATATGCATAATTTGCAATGCATGAATATAAGTTAGCTACACAAGAACAAAAAAAATGCCAGTTCTGGCTTTCAGTGTGATTTATATCATTATAAGAATTGTAGTTATTACTATACTGATTGGAAAATTGAAGTTCTACATACTTAATTCTGTCATTAGTAAGACCCAAAAATAGAATAAGAATTACCTGAAGTTTGCACTTATTTCTGACCATGATGGATCCATTGCTCTGTCAGTCATGCCAACTGTATTTCATATGCTACCTATAAAAACAATACCTTTGATAAGGCTCCATGAGACTACTAATCTTTCATTACTCAGCTTCTTCTTCCAAATCTACTTCTGATGACAAAGAAATATGATGGATAACAGATGATACATCTTGTTGCAGAACTTCAATCCAATAGAAGAAAAAAAAAAAAATAGTATATTGCCCTTCGACCTTGTCCACTTTTTTTTTTTTTTCTTCTTGAGATGTGGGACCTAATTAGAGAACCAACTTCTCCTATAAGTGCAAGATGGCTGGAAGCATTAATAACCAAAAAAAATAAAGAAATAATATCATTTTAATATGTATAACTTGATGACATTAGTTAATCTAAATTTTAAACTTCATTTCAGTATTTGTCTTGCTTTAAGAGATTATCTATTCCTAAGCAATTTTTACAGCTCATGATTAATGGTTACCTTCTGACTGTAGAACATTAATACAGTACCCAAGTAGGTATGTTCATCCAAGAGACTGGATGTTTACAGACCAACAGAACACAGGAGATGACATTTATTGATGAAAACACTGTTTTGTCAATACTACTAAAGTAAAGCTGTGTCATATTGAACCATTTTGCCAGGAAAATCTGGCGTGGTGAGCTTGCACTATTAGCCTTGTTTTCTTTGGTGTTGTTTCATATTTGAAAAAATAAAAATTCTTTGGGGAAAGTGCCAGGCAGGCACGAATGATGATCTTTGCTAAGCATTTCTCAGCCTTCTAAGTTTACCAGTTAACCACTTTAAGGTTCTGTCTTTCGATGTACCGTTTCTGGATGCATATTCAGAGTTAGTGTGGATTTAGATTTGCATGTTATGATTCATTTTGCTTGGAGGTTCTGCACATACTTGAATAGAAACTACAGGAGATAATAAATTGAGAAAACTTACTGTAAACTAACATTCCGTTTCCCTTCTGCATTTGGGGACAACTGCAATTTCTGAGGCACATCTTTGTTTCAGTGCTGGATGGAGAAAGGGAAGTTGCTTACAAGGAAATACATGAGCAAAGACATGAAAATGCAGAAGAGAATGTCTGGAAGACCCAGACATCTGCATCTATATCTACATCTACATATGCATAGCTGGGAACTATGACACAATTTATTTAAGTACAAGGCACATGAGAGTGTAATGGAACAATCTTGGCTGAAAAAATAGTATCTATAGTCTCTGAATTCACTGACATACTATGAAAGAAGCTGTACCACCTGTCCCACTTTCCTGAGATATTCATCTTCTAATAAAGTTCTTTTTCTCTCTCTCTTAATCTGCGGATTTTATGTTAAATCAATGTATTTACTGAAAATATTTCTTTTGTATAAAGATCTGCTCATACTTCTCAGGTCAGTCATCTTGAGGCATGGTGTAGCTTTGCAGTGCAGTTTTAAAAGTGGCAACAGAAATAGAAAATCTCCTCGGACAAAACAGCATGGCCTTAATGAGAAAAATCTGATGCATTTTCAAGCTGGTAAATTGAGTGTAAATTTTCAGTATTTGCTAAGCTGAAAGCCTTATTGTTTCATGGTTGGAATTTACAGGTAATCAAAAATGACTACATCTTAGTGTTGAGGATCTTCCACTCAAATTTCACTCAATAAGCTTTAAAATAACCTTAAAGTAAAGCGAGACCTCAAACCTAACTCTAAAATGCCATGAACCCTCTTCTACACATGGACATATCTTTTTAACTATTATTAACCTGAATCACTAGGCTTTACAGTGATTTATAGACCTCTATGAGATGGAGCCTTGCAGTGCAGCATGATCACCGTAGTCAGAGTACAAGTCACAACAGGGAACATGCAAGTGGTGTAAAGCCCTCTTGAGCCCTGCCTTGGAAACAGCAGGGTTCTTCATTTACCAATGTTATGCTGCTTTAAAGGAGGCAATACAGAGGTGACATAGGGATGCTCTCACAAGTTCTTTGTAGACTATTCCAAAATTATTAATATCCAGCCCTTGTGTGGTGTGGTGAGCATGAGGGCTGAGCTGAAAGTGGGATCTAAAGCAGAAGGTGAGGATATGAACTAGAATGGGCAATGTGATACAAAACAGTGTTTTGAGGGATGATCAATCGGAGAGATTCCCGGAAAAACAGGAAGTGGCAAGCACTGTAAGTCCTTGACATTCACTTCAACAAAGCAATGTTTAACTGCCTAAATTCCAACCCTCATCAACCATTTGGCTCATGACACTGTGTCTTTCGGCACAGTCGAATTCCTTCTAAATTCATTGGATCCTTCCTACTGCTTTCAGTGGGAAGATAAATTTTCTTTTTCCTCTCTTTTTCTCTATAATCACCTACCTTATAAACATTTAGTTAGCAATGATGTCATGTACACAGACACCCAGTTCTAGAAGGGACATTTATTTTGTATATGTATCCTGAGAATATGTATTATACATATATACATTATGTTTTATATATTACCTACATATATATTTATATATTTTTTTATATATAACCTGAGAAACCTACATGTAAGTCTGGTCCTGAGATTTTCATTCTCAGAACAGTCTTACCAATGCAAGACTACCTGTAGTTGTGGCGTTTTATTCTGTCTAGGGGAAATAGTTCAAAACTGAATAAAATAACTCATTCCAAAACATTACAATGTGTACTTCTTTTGAAGCATTCTGGGAAAAAAGATCAATGCACTTAAATGCACTCTGTGACACTGGAAAGGATTTTTGTCGTATATAAATATCATTGCTTCAGACTTATATGGCAAGATTATTACTGCTACAAAGTTGAAGAAAATCAGAATGGATGTGTGGTTTGTTTGATTGATTGATTTTGAAATGAATTTACAATGTACCATGAGGTTCATTTGAAATATACATTATTTGTAACAATATAAGGCATTGGTCAAATATTATGACTAATGTAGTAGAAAGACATATTTTAGTTTAAGTGTCAACCTCTTTTTGAAAGTTATGTACTAAATTAACAAATTCCACTTTTCTTGAAACAGCATTTTTAGTTGTGATATTTCCCTCTCAGCCCCCATTCTGAAGTGATGTTTTCTAAGAATTGTGGCTGCCATCACAGAGAGTGCTAACTCCTGCTTCTTAATGAATGCAAATCACATGAGACAAAATTCTTCTGCTGGGTGGGAGGTGGATGGGAAATTCAATTTTAAACCATAATGATCTGGAGTAGATGATAAAAGTATGGAAACTTTCAAAGAAAATCTTCTTCAGGGATTAAAAAAAAAATAAATCTCGTTTGTTTGCAGATATAATGAGTACTCAATGTGCTCAATATATTTCTGCAGTTAGTTGAATATTTCATTAAAAAAAAAAAAATGGAGGAATAAGAATGCTCTCAATTTTCTACTTCTCTGTTATTTGTGATTACTTAGTGCACAATATGCTTTTAAAGCAGCATCCTGAAAACAGAGTACATTATATAGACATTGTGTAGAAATCCACAACCACAGCATCCTGAAAGGAAGCACTCATAACTGTAATCCTTGTTTTGGACATCTAAGCCGAACAATAAATTTTATGAGCTTTTTTTTTTTTTTAAGTAGAAGAGGTTATGGTTTGTAAGGGCCACATAGAAAATGGTCCTGAAATATATGAAACTGTACTCTTGACCAAAAATAGCAATACAACTATCATTAACAGAAAGTATTTATATGGAGATTTGTAATCATATTTTATATGCAGGAACATGTAGTCAAGAGACTACTGAAAGGTTTCACAAAAATGAATTTCTCGGTATAGAGAAATAATTTTCTAAAGAGAATCTCTCTGTTAGGTAAACTTGATAAATGATGTGGTGTCCTGATGATGGAATATTCAATAAGAAGTTTGAATAAATTTTTGGTGCACATAGGGTTTATCCACACCTATATGACAATTTGCAGTATTCTGTAATTTGACATAAAAATGTTCTATCCGCTTATCAATTTCATCACCCTGTGAGGGCAATATGGTTCACAACAAAATTCTTCATGTTGTTTATTCCCATCTGACTTTAACTCTTTTTGTGTGGAATCAGTTTTTAGGCAGACCATCATAGATGTTCCCTGAAATCAGAGAAATGAAGTGCAGCTTTCATTTCTATCATACTAAGGTGACTACATCAGAACATACCTTCTTTCCTATATCATGTCTCCACATTTTCTCTGTTGTATCCTACATTCTCCTGTATGTTTAATCTTGGAGAAGAAAAGCATGATTTAAAGAGTAAAGAATAAAAACTCCATCTATGCTCTGATTACCTATTTAGAGCACACACCTCTCTAGCTCAAAAGTGTGTAAACTCCAACAAATGACGGCAAGTACTCATTTTAGGGCTTGCAAGGTAGAGCAGAAAAGGTATGTCTAAAACTATGTAAATACAACAATTTATCCTCAAGTACTTCTTTTGAGAAGTTTGTATAGACTTATGCAAGTGCAGAGCATAGACATAAACAAGATCTTGCACATAAATGGCAATTCCAATCCATTTATGATAACCGTCAGTACATCTTCACTCAAAACCCCTTCTCATCAGATATGATTGCCACTACAGTATAATACAATTGTGAAGATAAGAGGACATTATTAACTGGCATTTCACTCTTTTTCTCTAATTTTTTATATTATTTCACCTCATACTTGTCCAATTTGAACAATTTTGCATATTGGCCAAATGCAAAATTCTAATAACTTGTCATTCACATCTTACAGTGTAACAAAATTGCAAATTAGGTTGGGAAGGGATGGCAAAACATGTTGGTCATCTATTCTGTAATCAAATATCTCCCTAGGTCTTATCAGGAAGAAGACAAGCTAGCTGAAATGCTTGTGCACATCTTTGCATTATATTCTCAGTGTCAGAAGAACCAAGCAAAATATAATGTGGAAATTCACTCCTCTGAGGCCTGCTGCAGTATTGATTCTTTATTAAGGTAAGCAGTATCAAAAACAAATTCTGCAAGATTATTCAAACATGCTTCTGAAAATACTATGAAGTATCCTTTGACAATATCTTCTCAGACAAATTTTAGTGCACACTGCAGAAAATAATACAGTAATAATTTTGAATCAGACAATTGACTTAAGAGTCAAAAAAATCATATAGCTCTCAGAACAGAAAACAAACAAACAAACAAACAAACAAAAAGTAAAAGAAAAGAAGGACTGGTTTCCATAGGCTCTTCTATTCTCCAGGGTTTGAATTTTAACAAGGAATATATATTTAAAACACTTTGGGACACAGTTTGATCTTAATTATCCTGCTATAAATCTGGACTCATACCATATTACAGGAGCACAAACGTTCTAGTCCACATTCTACAATTTTTAAGGAATAATTATGTTTAAGCATTAAGCATGAAATCATTAGTTCCAGTTTCACAAAACAGTTTGAGCAATCTGGATATTTCAGAGATGAACAAAGTATTACCATGTCACTTACTATTGTAAAGGATGGATTATGTTTGAATGAAATAGGGTGAACATATTGCAGTTAAAAAACTTTTTGATCATTATTATGGCCATTTGTCCATAAGTACATCAGGGAAGTTTTTAAGACTTAAAAAAAATATATAAATATCTTACCAATTTTCTACTGTATTATCACATAGAAGACAGCTGAGTTCACTAGACAACTGAGTTCAGCACTTCTTTATTTGGTACATAGTTTGTTTAAATGGCAGTGAAAAGCAAAATGGTCTAGAGGCACTGATGATATATGGATGGGAGTGAACTTTAGCAGGATATGGTAAGATTTCAGAATGATGAGAAGAGGTATATCTGGTTTCATTTTTTTGACTAGAATGTCATCTTTAAAGTCTAGAAGCCACTAGTTTAAATAATGTCATAGTTCTAGGTTAGCCAGCCTAGAACAAATGTTTTCAAGATTGTGACAAATCTAAACTGATATTGAATTCTATATTCATTTCTGATCACATTTTTTTGGAACAATATAAAAAGTAAAACAAACAAAAAAACAAAAACAACAACAAAAAAAACTTTAACCTAATACTAACTTAAAATATGAGGACCAGGGTACAACTACTTATTTCTATGCACTTTGCACTATGCACTTGCACTACTTAAATAAATTTGTTCTCTTGAAATGTATAGTAAATAATTTCTTCCTACCTAACATTTAAGTACCCATAAAGTTAAACTGTCTTTAACTAATCTTGGAAACTTTCCGAGGATCAGCTATTATTACAGACGTAGGCCTGAAATAAAGAGCAGATGTCAGAGTTGTTATCAAGCAAATACCTGGGTCCACACTTCAGAAATAGCACTTTTGCTGCAAACAAACCTACAATATACCATTGTACCACAAACTGAAAAATAAAAGCAAATTTCAAATAACTTCCATGAGCTAAGGCAGCTAGATGTTTTTGTCTAATTTTGTTAAATTAAGAAAATCAAAAGCAAACTTTATCACAGCCATTAAAAAAAAAAAAAATTGTTGTACAAACGAATCACAAATGATATTTCAAACCACATAGTTACAATTTACATGCTTATTTTACAAAGCACCTAAAGTATAATAAGTGGCTTACAAAGAGCTATTATTCCTTCCTTTCTTCTTCACTATAGCTCTGAAGTAAGTTTTGGAGGACATTAGCTTTAAGAGTGGGTTAACCATGGTTAGTAGGTTAAAGTCTACAGAGAGCAGGTTAAAGTGTACTGGACCAAGTTTACGGAGAAAGACATGACAGTGCTCTGTCTGGTGGAGCACTGTGTTGTGGAGGGATGTTGTTGTCTCTCTAGGTAATAGAGTAAAAAGTTGACAAAAAGTCATAGTGACCATAGTACTCAGAGATGTCTAACATATGCTGGCACAGAAGCTATCAGAAGTCTCTCTCAGGGAAGGAGACAAGGAGTGATTATTGACTATTAGGAGAATTTATACTGGAGAAAATTAAAGGCTATTCCTTTCCTTTCCTTTCCTTGCCTTGCCTTGCCTTGCCTTGCCTTGCCTTTCCCTTGCCTCGCCTCGCCTCGCCTCGCCTCAAGTCTCCCTTTTTTGATTCCCTGGACTGTTTTGGGTCCCTAACAGAGTACCCAGCTGAAGTAAGTTTACTAGCCCACAAACTCATTTCTCATTATACTTAATTTTTCACACCATGTTTTCTCTTCTGTACTTCTTTCTCAAATATTGATTGATGCAAAACGCATCTTTGTGAAGAGAAATTTCAGGACTGGGACCAGCAGACATGTTTTTCTTATCCAGTCTAGGAACCTCATCTAGAAATCTCATTCTGTCTGTGTATGGTCTAAGTGATTAGCTGGATTTCCTATTGTTATAGCTACTAAAAATAGATTTTCAAGGGTTTTTTAAAGGGAGGAAAGTTGTGCCATTTCTATCCACAGAATCTGTGTCTTCATAGGGAACAAACTCTGGCATAAGATATGTAAACAAAATGTAATCCCATAAAATATATATATATATACATATATATATATTAGGGCCCACTCATAAGGCTATCCTATGTTTATGTAGATGTATGTCTCACAAACATGGAAAAAAGTCTCTGGACAAAATAACAGATTTACTAGCTTTATTTTTTTTTTTTTTTTTTGAGTGTTACTTTCCATCACTACATTCCGATGTTCTTCAAGTGACCTAGGTGTAACAGCCAGCCGTCTGTAGCTGCTTTTCTTTGTCTTTGCCTGAAATCTTTGATGGCCTCTTCAATCAGTGAATGAATCCTAGGCATAAAGACATTTCCAAAACAAATCTTCTAAGAATAGCACTCAAATTCTGGGCTTAACAATATTTGCATCTGTTCAGAAAGACTTTGATGGAAAACAACATAGTTTTTTAGGTTATATGTAAGATAAAGTGGGTTTTAATTAAAATTTCAAGGCCATCTATTAGTTTCTGTGAACATGATTGTCAAATATTGATATTTTCCTGGAGATATTCATTATGTTCCAAAAATAAATATGCTCTGAGAAGCTTAAATAAAAAATAAAATAAAAAGGAGACTACACTTTGTGCACCTTAGTTAAGCAATCTAATTTTGCATGACTATAGCAAGTAATATTTGTTGCTTACTTATATATCTAGGTAGATAAAATGTAAGCAAAAAACTAGGGTTATGCATGAAGACCAGGGCTAAAAATCAGAAGTATACATATTCATATTTAAAAAACTGTCTTTCTACTTTTTGGTCTCCCTGGTTTTGTTTATATCTTATATCTAGGTTTAAAAACATTTCCTTTAGAAGTAGGGAATGGAATAATGCAGGGCTAATTCAAAGAAAAATGTTGATGGGGGTTTTGGTGTGGTCTGGCACATGGTAGAAAAATGGATGTGAGAAAACATCAGTGCCAGAAAATGATGCCATCTAAGGACTGAAAGCAATATATGCAATTATACAGCAGTATGACTTTGATATAACCCTACAGGCAGTCCTACACCTGCAAGCAGTCAGCACTGAACATAGCTACGCTGCTGGCAGTGAATCTATCTATACAAAGGACTAGCCACAGGCCATGATGCCACTGCAGGAAGAATATATATTCCAACATTTGACATCTTGCTCTAACAGCTGCCAAGTTTGGCGGTAGCTATTGACCTGATTGCACAAGGACAGAGAGGAAGAAGAAAAGAGGCAATATAAGCAAGTGATAGTCAGAAACAGATCAGAATGCAGACACATGAACAGATGCATTTGGGAAATGAAAGCTGTGTGATTATGCCACAACCATCACCACTCACCACCACCACCACCACACCCACCTCCAAAAAAAAACAAACAACCAAACCATCCATTTTTGAGATGCTTAACAGAGATGAACTAAAAGATTTTTTATTATTATTTTTCTACTCTTTTGGGGAAGTAACCCTTAGTTAAATGCTGCAGAATTTCACTGCATGTTTGCACTGCTACATGCTTAAGATCTTTTGGTATATCTGATGATTCTGAATTAGAATAATTTCCAAAGAGAAAATCATGTCCATGTAACAGATTAGAAATTTTGGAACAAAACAATCATTTTGTCAAAGCTTGATCATTGCTAAAAGGAAGCCAAAACCAAACAAACAAGCAAACAAACAAAAGCTGTTAATTTCTAGTGTGCTTCCCACCTCTTTACAATCAGAATCTCTGTGTTAACCTTCTCTGTTGCTGACCCTATTCACAACTTTCTTTTTCCCTTTCTTTTGATGTTTTGCCCGACAGGAAAATCTCTGGCAAGGACTGTCATTTACTCAAGAGCAGAAAATTATCAGGAATGTTATGTGTCCTCATAAATCCCCATTAATGCTTCCCCTAGTGATGCATATTATATGTGTCACAATGAGCCATAAGTGAGCAGGCCTACTTTCATGTCATTGCCACTCAGCTGAGGAAAATATAACTTTTGTTTGTTTGTTTGTTTTGGAAATATAGAATGAAACTGTTTATTTTTGCTGGAGAATAATTATGTCTATTTTCTATTTTCTATTTATTTCTAAAACCAGTTATTGGGATGGGTTTTCACTTCTATCCCACAAGTGCATTTAAAGACACAGATGTGAAGGCAAGCACTCATATATTTACTTCCTTCTGAACAAAAGGATGTATAGTACATTGGTGGTTTTGTGCCTTGCAGTCTGTGGCTGAGCAATAGAACAAAATGGAAACTGAAATCTTTAGCTAAGAAAGAAGACTAAAGACACAAATTCTCTGCTCTTTCAATGTTATCTCTGTTGAAATTAACCCAATATTTGTCTCAATAACATTAGTGAGCGGTTATGCCTTTAATACTGAGAGACACATTAAAAAAAAAAAAAAAAAAAAAAGTTTTAGGAAATTAGTATAATTTTATAGCTTTCATAATGTGTTTTAAAGTGCAGGATTCCCTTTTTTTCCCAAAAATTCCCCTGAAAACCCTTTTATATATATATATTCCCTAATCTGTATTTTTTCTTTTGTATTTAAGGGGTGGTTCTATACTGGTTCTATACTTCAAAAGCTTTTTTTTGTGATTATTTGAGCTGTGAATAGTGATAGGTAGGAATCTATGTTCACATGTCCTGGTACCTTCTACAAATCTTATGAATTCTCTGTGTTCTGGCATATTACTTTATGAAAAGTAATAACTGACTTGCCAGATGAGTCACACTTTGACAGATACTTTGAAAGTGCATTCTCTCCAATTTGGGTAAAGCAAAGGGACAAACAATGAATAACATTGGAATTGTACAAACAGCTATAGCAATTCAGCATCACAACTCACTTGTGAAATTTGTAATATGTGAGGAGATTAGTAAGTGAATATAAGTACAATTGAGTATAAAAGACAGCCTGAAGTTTTAAAGGTGACCTTCAAGGAATGCTTTGGTTTTTTGTTCCTGAAATGAGCTTTAAGTTTTTTTTATTATTATTACTATTTATTTTTCCCTCCTGTTTTCAACAATGTAAAAACAAATCTTTGATTTCTGTCTCATTCTCTTGAACACAAAAAGAAAGTGAAATCTGTTATGTGTTTATTTTCATTTTGTTGAAAGGAGAGGAGGATGAAGACTTGATTTGCCATCAGCTGAGAGGAGGATATTGTGAAAGACTTTAATGAAGTCAACCATTAAAAAAGTATATTTAATTATATTTAATTTGACCAGCCAAATATAGACAAAGAACTTTGCCTGAAAATTTCACTCCTTTTCTTGCATTCATCTTTAGTTTTGCATTTTTTGTGACATCTTTGTCCACACAAAGCTTGATGTCTCCACTTACAGACATCAGCTCTAGCAGTTCAGTCATGGGAGGTGGACTGGAGCCACTGGAGCTGCCCGCTGGTGTCCTGCTATTCTGCAGCTTGGCATAGGGGTAGTACTGAACAGAGAAAAATCAGCCAGCATGCTTGTATGGTACTCGTTGAATTAAGGGAGAAAAATTACATGTTGACTGCTGGCATTTTCTAGTAGATTTTCTCAGTTTCTCTACAATGGATGAGGTGATTTTTCCTCATTTTATTACTAGGTAGAGCAACAATGTCATAAATACAGTCTTATATTCTGCCAGTATCGAAACTACGGTCATACAGAGTTAGATAATGATAAGAATGCACTGTACCATAAATTATGAAAACAAAGCCAAGAGCACTGGAGAATGCTATGAAGGAATGGTGATTCCTCATCACTGCTGCCTTCCCTTTCCTTACTCTATGTTCTGTTTCCTCTCAATGTCTTATCCTCGCTAAACTTCACAGTAAGGTATAGGCAGAGGGGGCTAACCATTTTATCTTTTTAAGTGTAGCTCTGACCATGCATCTTCCTGCTTTCATCAGGCCAGCCTGAGGGTTTAATCTGTGTGCTTTTGTGAAGAACACTACATCCACAAAACTGAACTCTGTCATCCACAGAGACATACATTGTGTGCTACAGTTCAGCACTTCTTCCATGTGGATTCATACCAGTTGAGGAGCTGATGATTCTAGAGGTACAGCAAGACACCAGTTCTTGAGTGTTTGTTTTTTAAATATTAGATTGTGTTTACATGTTACTATTAAGGCTGACATTTAGCTGACTACACACTGTGTCAGTTGCTTGAGATTCCTGGATGAGAATAAAATAAACATCATGATTCATTTTCTGAAGCTGTAGAGTGTGTGAGTGTGTATGTGTGAGTAGCATATAACATTGCCTTAATCTAGAATATGAAATAAAATGTTTCATGTTTTCTGCATTAAATCTTTCTATCGTTATTTTGATGAACCTCTTCTGAGATCAGTGATTGGTTAAAGAGAAGACAAACTCCAACAAGCAATCTACTGTTAACTTTGCAGAAGTTAAAAATTAATGTTCTTGTGGTAGGTATTAGTGCACAGTGGGCTGATTCTGATTTCAAGTTAACACAAATCAGAACTGACTGTCTTGAAGCCGTCAAAGTTATGGAGATGTGAAATTCCTGGTAAATCACAGTGAGGTCTATGGATATGGTTTTAACTGGGTAGATTTCCTCTTTTTTATTCTGAAACATGGAAGAATAGACACTGAGAGCCACCTGGTAAATATTGTTTGAAGTGGAAAAGCCTAAGATCAGCTGACTTATATGAAGAGCAGATGATATCTATACCATTGAGTAATGCTTAGGAATATTCATGATCACAGGATTTCATCAGCACCCATCCTGTTGATACCTTACTACTGAAGTCTTTTCTACACTTTTAGCCCGGGGCAACAAAATATCTCCCAGACAATTCCCTGACACAGAAGCGATGGTCAGACAGCTTTCCCAAAAGGCAGCCTGAATGTTATCTTCCTACTTTGATGAATTGAGAATTCAATTTTGCAGATGCCCACTACTCATGACAGCTGGTGTTATTTCTGAAGAAGGTTCTGGACATATTTAAATTACTTTTATTGCTGTAACTTGCAACTCTCTTTCCTCTACAGATCTAGTTATTGTATTTTATGCATTTATGAAGAATTTCAGGCATTTGTAAGAAAAAGACATTAATAAATCTGTGCAAAGCACACAGAGTGAATTTAGCATGAAAAAATAATAATTTTTAACACAACCTTTAAAACAAAGAGATTTAACAAATGATAGTCAAGATGCCTATTCCTCCAGAGCCTGATGTTGCATTATTGAATTATTGCATCCTTTTCCTCCCAAAACCTTGTCAGAAAATGCAAGTTTTCTTCTCCTGTGGTGCACAGCCCACATGATTTACTGAGGAAACAGTCTGACATCCCACTCACCCCCTGTATCTCAGAACAGAACTGCATAGGAATCACAGATATTTTTTTGCTGACTCCTCTGTATGACACAGCTCTTAGTCCTGCCTTACAGGCAGAAAAATTGACATTGACCTACCCTAAAGAAGCAGTCAGAATATGAAGTGGTAGAATTTGTCAAAAACAAAACTAGAGGTCTTGTGTGTGTGTGTGTGTGTTAAAAATAACAGCTAAAAAAAATAGCACCAGTTACCAGTTACCAGTTACCAGTTACTGTGAAAGTACACGACTAGATGCAGATTTTAAAGAAGGTTAAGAAAGGTGTAAAGGGAGCGGTGGTAGCCAGTCCGTTATTAGCTCTGTGCAATGAAGTGTGCACTAAAATTCATAGCTGGAAAGAAGTGGTGGCAGGGCTTTCCCTCCTCTTTTTGCTTTTCTTCCTTCCCTCCTTCCAGATCTTGCACTTGTCATGCTGTGAGTCTCTGAGACAAGCTGCTTGTAAACCTAGGTTTAGCTTGAGCTGAAAAAAGCAAATGCAATTGTAAACAAAGGTTTTTAGAAGTAATCATTCATTTTGACCACCTCAGGTTTAAAATACTGGTACACATATTTTATCTGAGACATGCTTGCCATGCAAGATTTGGGATACCCAGCTTGAGGCAAATACATATATTTGGTTTTGTTGTTTTTTTATAGAGGGGAAAATGAAGACACATCACACTTCTGTAAAAGAGGATCTCATTGGCAAGACACATCTGTTGCCACTTCTGATTTGAAGTCATGCTGCAGCTGTTAGTCCAACTTCTTTTGAAATTATTGAAATGTTCTTGCTTTTTTTGTTTGTTTGTTTCTTTGTTTTCCCTAGAAGGAAATGCTGTACATATTAACAGTATTCTGTCTTAATGTTTTGGAGTTACAAAGGAATATATTGCTCTACAAATACATCTATCATAGAAATAATGTCAATATGAATACAGTTATAAGATTATAGGTTATTTATATATATACATATATATATAAGGTTAACCTTATATATAAGGTTATTCTTGCTTTATATACATTTACATTGTATTTATCTCAGGACAGAATGTTCTGTCTCAGTGAACCATGATATATTTCCCAACAAAATGTTCTCACAATGTGTATCACAGTTGGAGTAAATGGTAAAAGTTCTTTCATGGGCCCTGGTTTCTGGTCACCCTATGCTCTGGGGGCTTTGGGGGCTTTAGTGGCTTTGGGAGCTTTGGGGGCTTTGAGTCTGATAATCTTGGGCTAGATAAAAGTGCTAGAGGAATGGGAACTGCTAGTATAATTTTGCCTCTGTTCTTGAGTTGAGTTGTCTGAAGTGGCCTGGATTTCTTACACAATATGATTTATCCCTTGTGTCTATATAGTAGTTCTATTTGAGAGAACAAGATTTATGTGTTGAAAAATGCTGAAGTGCAGCAGAGGTCAAATGTACATACTGTACAGCAAATACTAGGAGTAATTTGTGCACCTGTATTTTTGGAAAATGTTTCTTTGTGAGTTACAGCAAAGTGCTTTCTAAAACTGGGAATGTCTCATTTTTTGTTGACTTAAGTTTTCTTTCAGCTTGAAAATTTAAAACGTGAAGATTAGGTTTAGAAAGTGGCTTTGAGTATGCATTTTTTAGTTTGTTAGTATGAAAAAGAAAATACCGGTTATCTGAATGCTTGTTTTCCATCTTAGGGGATGGATCATTTTTTAAAGAAATATATAAAAGAATGTGAATTACTAGAATTAGGCCTTATGACATAATTGAACCTTTAAGATAATGTTAAAGCTGTAGCATATATACCTGGATATAGTTACACATAAGTATCTATTATGAGATCAATAGTTATCATCTTTATTTATGTCTGCTTCCTAAAGACTAGAATATAAATCTATTACATAGATTTGACCAACATAAAAATTATTAAATTGGTAAAGGTGTAAACTGAATTAGAATGACAGTGACTCTGAACAACTGAGTAACTTTTACAGAGCTAGAAAAATATATGCAATATTGTTCAAAGATACAAGTCAATTGTTTCTATATGAAAAAGTCATCATTTTGAACAAGTGTTACATCTGCAGATAAACTTTCAGATACAAATTATGTTGCCCTTTATGGATTTTCTATATATAGCACATGCTGAAAAGTATCATTCTTTGCATAATATGATAAATATCAGCATAAATTCAGTTAAATATCACAGCATAAGCACTTGGAAATTAAGTAAATATGGCTATAATTTTCTGAATTGTAAGATACAAGATGTTATTACAAGATCCTTGATGCCAAGAAATATGACTAAGAAAACCACTTTTAATCCTCTAAGATGATTTGTTCACCTTATTTTAAAAAAGAATAGTAATATTCAGATGTGACACCGTATTCATGGCCAGAACAGTCTGTTTACTTCTCTAGTCTGACATTTAAAGCATGTAGAGATTTCAGCAGTGAAGGACAAACAAATTCACACAAGAAAACCTCTACTCCTCTGATCCAGCTGTATTTTAATTTTATATTGGTATTCTTGCATGTCTGCATGTTTAGATTTTTCTTCCCCTGTGCAAGGATGACTTTCCTAACATTATGTTTTTAAATCTGACAAGGTCATACAAGCTAAAAAAAGAAGAAGAAGAAGAAGGGTCATCAAAAGGGGAAAAATAACAGAACTACGGTGAAATGGCTCTCTGTTGGCCTTTGTATCGATTCAGAGTGTGTCAAAAGGGTCTTTTGTCGTGCCCCTACCACAGCATACTAATTTGCTAGATCAAGTCTGTCAGAATATCGACTGGAAGTAAAGAACTACAGTGGCAGCTTTTGTGTTTCATACAGCAGGGAGCCTGTGTGTGAAACAGGATTATCAGGGGGTCATGAAGAGAGTCAAGGGATGT
Source organism: Oxyura jamaicensis (assembly GCF_011077185.1). NCBI lineage: Eukaryota > Metazoa > Chordata > Aves > Anseriformes > Anatidae > Oxyura > Oxyura jamaicensis. Next base: position 16,727,394 of record NC_048926.1, on the reverse strand, counting down.
CCATCACTTCCCTTCTGGTAATGTAATGGGGCGGGTGCCTGGATGTGATTAAGATGTAGGACACAGGAGGCATAGCAGTGAACAAATCAGGCACACACACATGCAAATCAGGTTGGCTGCTGTTAACCACATATTTTTAATGAAAAATCCACATACAGACCAAACAAATATCTAAACAGCTGCATTCAGTTTAAATATCAAACAGCCTATTCAATTCCTGATGTGCGGGTCTATGTCTGCATCCATGTATAAGTGTGTAGGAAATGTGCAACACATACGAGAAAGGTTTAATTTTATTTATTTTATTTTTCTATTTTTTGGATGCAAGCTTCCAATCTACAAGTGTTTCTTCTACTTCTTTTTTACATTTGAAAATGATACTGCTGGATGATTACATCAAACGTCCAGGGGATGTACAAAACTAAAAATGATGCTTTGTTCTGTGGCTACATATGTGCACCACATTCAGATAGCATGCTCAACACTCTGCTGTGGGCTTAGCCTTGACTTAGATACCATTGTCGTTCTAATATGGAATGAGCAAAATATCTTTCTGGAAACTGAGAGGAAAAAAAAAAAAAAAAAAAAGGAAAAAAAAAAAGAAAAAAAAAAAAGAAATATTTGTGTGAATGAACAATGCATAGCTGGATAAAAGATTCTTTTTAAAATTGTGGCAGGGAATGTCTGTTTTCTGGATATGCAGGATACATCCCTGCAGCTTATGTGAGAGCTGAGAGCAGCTTTACAGTACACATTGACACAATTTACAATCCTTGTCATCTGTACAATCCATTTTTTCTCGGCATTGTTCCTAATCTTTAATCCTTTATTTTTAAAATTTCAGTGCTAAGTAGGTAAACAACATAAGATGCCAAAACAACAAAGGCTTTCACGTGCACAGCATCTGCGGGTCTGGTCCAAACCCTAAGGACTGGGGAGGAACATGAACAGAGTTCAAGTAGACTTGCAACACAGTCTAGATTCCTTAGTCCAGCAATAGTTATTTCAGTCAGCTTGCAAAAAATTCAGTTGTTTTGAAATGAAAAATTTAAACTACTCTAAATCTGTTTCTCATTCCCTTACTTTGCTACCAGGCATAAATAAGGTAGTTGTGCCACTGGGAGACAATTAGAGAAACTGGCTCTACTGAAGATCCCTCTTTTTTTTTTCTTTTCTCTTCCCCTTTTTCTAACTCTTTTTCCCTTTTCCTTCTCTTCCATTTTTTTTGTTCCCATTTTCTTTCTCTTTTTATTTTTTTTTCTTTTTCTTTTTCTTTTTCTTTTTCTTTTTCTTTTTCTTTTTCTTTTTCTCTTTCTCTTTTTCTGTTTCTTTTTCTTTTTCTCTTTCTCTTTTTCTGTTTCTGTTTCTGTTTGTTTGTTTGTTTCTTTTTCTTTTTCTTTTTTTCTGTTTCTGTTTCTGTTTCAGTTTCTGTTTCCTTTTCCTTTCCCTTTCCCTTTCCCTTTCCCTTTCCCTTTCCCTTTCCCTTTCCTTTCCTTTTCCCTTTCCTTTTCCCTTTCCATTTCCCCTTTCCTTTCCCTTCCCCTTCCCCTTTCCCTTCCCCATTCCCTTTCCCTTTTCCTTTTCCTTTTCCTCTCTTCATCTTTTCCTCTTTTTCTTTCCCATATTTTTCCTTCTCCTTTTTTACACCTTTTACATTTTTTTTCTGTTCCTTTTCCCTTTACCTTTTTTGAATATAAGGTAATTTTTATTTTATTTTATTTTATTTTATTTTATTTTTGATACTAAAGTTGTTGTTGCAGATGCATAGATGTCATTTTGTGCCTTCTACAGTCAAAAGCAAAGTCCTTATTGGTAATAATGTAAATAAAATAACATCCTTTTTACATGGAACATCTTCTCATAAATTGGACTAATTATCTTACTGTTTTACCACTGATATCCTGTTCAGATCTAAAGAGCTTTGTTATTGATAGCCAAAGGCAGATATACTTGAATTTGGACAGCAAAAAATGATTCACAAATGTGTTTTGTATGTCTACCTAGAAATAATCTTGCCCCTCCTGGCCACCAAGGCACATTGCTGGCTCTTTTCAGCTTGCTCTTGATGAAAACCCCCAAATCCCTTTCTGCAGGCCTGCTTTCCAGCCTCACATCCTCCAGTATGTATGTATAACCAGGGTTGCCCCTTCCCAGGTGCAGAATAAGTTTATTCTTAGGTGCAGAATAAGTTTAACAGCACTTGCTGTTAAACTTATTGTTGGTGATTGTCCAGCTCTCTAATTTGTCCAGATCTATCTGCAAGACCTCACCACCCTTGATGGAGTCAACAGCTCCAACCTCAGATCTTTTTATCTTTAATCATTTTGAGAAGAACTATAGAAAACATGTAAGGTATTTTCTTATATTTAGGGTCTTACAAAATATGATGATGTAATTGTAAAGAGACTGACATACTTGACAGTCAAGAAGTAGGAGAGATTGCAAAGAATTTTGCTGCTTTGTTGAGAGGTGTCCAAAGATGGAGACTTTGCATCACATGAAGAGGGGACCACAGATTCCAAAATGATAAAGTTTATGACCAGAATGACATAAGCTACAGGTCTTTCTGTGGAAATGGTTGTATATGTGGAAATACAAAATATTATTACATACTATAGTATTTGCCTAGGGAGGCAGAGCAATTCTTAGAAGTCTGAAGGCTTTCATCTTCTGAAGTTAGAGCAGATGTCAGGGTGGGAAAGGATCATGACACATCACTGACTGTTAAGAACATGTAATGTGAAGGTCAGAATGTGACCTGAAGCAATTGCATGGTCAGTACTACTTCTTTCTGGGTCATCCAGTGAAGTTTTAAATGTAATCCAAAAGTATTTGGAAAACAAAAGGAAGATGTTTTTTTTCTCAAAATAAGAAAGCACAACAGACAGTTATTTCTGAGATTGTGTGTGTGTGTGAGATGTAAAATTTTTCTCATTTTACAACTAATTATTGCCTCTGTCTTTTCTCACTCCCCCAATACTCAGTGTCAACCTTCAAGTAACATGATTCAAGGTGTGAAGTTTCACAATCATTTTAGTTTTTAAAGCTCTGCCCACCCCTGCTAGAACCCTGGATAGAGCTTATTGCAAGTCAATAAATAAATAAATAAATAAATAAAATTGAAAAACACCTGATAGGAAACAATGCTCTGTCACTAATAGTCAGTATTTTTTCCTCTGATAATGCAGAGTATAAAAAAAAATACTAGCAATGAGGAAAAGATAAATCAAATATATTTGAAGGAGATAGGAAAATACAAGCCATCTGCCTGATACATGGTTATTGAAAGTGTTACACCTTATCTTGCAGTGTGACTTTTTCTTTTATCACACAGAAATCACTGCACATGCTCTTTTATGTTTCAGAGCAAAGTTGCTAACTCCAGTTTGCTGGCTGAACTCCAGATAAAATAATTACTTTCTGGATGCTTAAAGTCCTCATCACTTTTGTGTATATATGATATGTAACAGTTTCCTATTTTTACAAAGAGCTCTATGTTGTCAGAAAATTGTTTTACTCTGTTCTTTTTCTTTACTTCTATAAGTATGTTTATACTTATATATATGCAAATGATTTAATGAGTACACATGAAACTATCCTCATTTCTCCTTTACCTGTTTCGCAAACTGGGCTTTGTAATAATTACTATATATTTTTCAAACACTACAGTACAGATTAAAATTGTTTTGATGATACCTGGTAATTCATTTTGTATCATTTTCACCCTTTTGGACACAAAATATACTTTCTGTATAAAGGAAAAGTAGAAGATGACTAGATGTCTTCCTTTCACAACTTCTGAATGATGAATAAGAATTTGGTAAACTGATAGCAAAAAAAAAAAAAAAGTTAAATCTCACATTTTACAGCAATTTCTGAAACTATATAAGCAGCTTTTGTGCCGCAGATTCCCTCCTGAAGAGGGAAAAAAAGAGGTACAGATTAGTGCATTAATCTGAATTGTAATGTGCTAACATGTAAATAGTTTTCTATTGTTTACAGGTTGCATCAGGAATCTACAGAAATGTGAAATATCCTTCTCTTAAAAAATGCTAGATGATTTTTGGGCAGCTGTTGTGGAAGAGAAGTACTCAAATGTCATAATGAAAGGATCAGTATATACCATAATTAAAAATAGTACTTTGATGTCTCAAAAGATTTTACCTTGAAATAGACCAGTACCTCCAGATCTTATTGAATTTTATTGCCCTCCAGCTGTGACAAAACAATAAAAAAAAAAAATCTTAGTTTTCCCCGGATTATTGTCTTTAATAAATAGATATTTATTTATTAAAAATAAATATTATTTTATATTTATATTTTATTTTATATTAAATATTTATTTATTTTAAGTAAGCACTTAAAGTAAAGCATTTAAGTGTCTTAATTTAAGTACAGATAAGTACTGCAAGTAAAACATCTAAATAAAAAGGCTGGATTTATACAGGGCTTTTGGTTCCCTTAAACTGTACTGGAAACTCGGTTCACTTACTCCATCTTCCAAAACATGTAGCAGTGCAGAACTAAGTCACAGGGTAGGGGTCTGCTCCTGGCTTTGGCTGGGAAACATGCATTCCAGCAGGGACCCTGGCATGGGTGGCCTCAGGCAGCACTATGGCTTCTCTCAGTTTTTATTTCCTAAGGGATTTTTCTGGAACATGATATTAGAGGAGATTAGATGGCCATAACCTTTCAAATACATATATTCACACCTTGCCAGCTTGGCAATATAACTAGAACCATTTTTTTTTTTAGGTTTGCATTAGACTTTACCGAACAGGATGACCCAAAGACCAATATTTGAAGCTTGCAATTATCATTAAAACTTTCCATTTTATACCAGCATACAGCAGACTAAGTATTATAGAAGACCTTCCATTCAGAACAGGGACAGAATAGTGCACTGTTAAGCAGTCCTGTACAGTATGTGACATTATTGCTGCCAGAGTTTAAAAAGACTCAATAAAGCAAATTTACTTGTAGGTGTGTAATAGGTAATGCAAAATGACTGTGGTTACATAGACTAACTATTCATTACTATATTCTGTGGTAACTATACCTTACCTTTGAAACACACATATCTTGTTCATTTTCTTTCCTGCTACTGCACTGTGTGAATTGCTTCTGATGGAGCTGGATTTAAGGTACAGAGGAAAGGAATACATATTTATGACTAGATTCTCAGCTAGAATTGTCTGTTATATTTATTACTAATAGTAGTAATAGTAGCTGTACCTGTAGAAATGACAGTAGTACTAGTAGAAGCTGTAGTACTAGTATAATGTGTAATATAGGTGGACCAGAACATACAAATTATACAATAACAGAACATAAGAGTTCTAGTTCACCTATAATCTAAGGCAGGAGATAGGGAGGTAATAAAATTAATAATCTAGAGTACTAGTACAGCTTTGAGACTGAACTTCTGATTTGGACTTGCATACAGAAAAGTAGTTTCAGACCCACTGTGCTCAGAGTCATGATGCTGAGCTTCATAAAGCAGTTATCCTAAAGCAAAGTTGTAGGCTTCTTACATGGAGAGATGTTGCAAAGTGATACCTGTTTCAGGGGGGCATCTACAACAATGAATAAAGAACAGTTGCTTCGATGTAGCCAGAATTGAAATTCTCTGAATGAGACTTAAATCCCACCTCTCTCCAGGACTTGCTCTTACTAAGTATGTGTTTCAGGGAAGCATTATTATGTATTTCATCTACCAGGCTCAGAGCTGCAGAAAACTATCTTAAGGCAATAGTCCAGTCCTTGAACTGGAGAGTCTCAAGACTGTTATACAGTCCTCCTAGAGATAAGACCTTACAACTATTCTCTGAGGGAAAAAAAAAAAAAAAAAAAAAAAAAAAAGGTTATGTCACTATTAAAACTATGATGATTATATTTGTTAAGTAATTTACTGCTCAGAAAGTCATTCTCTTCTGCCTGAACCAATTAAAATTCACATAATTCAGTTCATAGTCTGAAGCCTTGAAGACACTGGAAGAATTAGCTAACCCTTATAAAATCCTTTGTAAAATAAAAAATAAAATACTAAGTGATATGCTGCAAGCATAGTGAATGACATGGAACTATCCCAAAATACTAGCTTACCATCCTCTGTGTAATGTGTAACAATCTCATGAGAACCTGAGTGGTACAGTGGTGGTGAACAACACTTCTGCAAAGCAAACAAGAAGTGACAGATTCTAAGATTGCTGAGACTGAATTCTTTTTTTTTAAAGAAAAACGATTTCCTTAAATTTCATCACTTCTCTGTCATTTTTACTCTTTTGAATCCTACACATAATTCCGACCATTTGCATTGTTTTTCCAGTGTTTGTATTTTGGTCTTGCTAGGAAAAAACATCTACAACATCAATTATAATTACTAACAGCACGCACATCTGAATTAAACACCTGCAGATATATATAAAGCATAAACAAAATGCACTCAGGCTGGTATAAAATTTTGCCTCTCCATATAGAATACTTGAAATGGACATGCTCTGATGCTACAGTAGCAAGTGGAATATGAAAATTTCAGCGGAAGATTGAAGATTAAAGACAGCAATCTTAAAAAGCATGTAAGTATACGGTAAAATGACATATAACACAGTATACATTCATGACATATACATGACATATAACACATGACATATAACATGTCACATGACATATAACATGACATAACATGACATATAACACATATAACATGACACATAACATATAACATACACATGACATATAACACAGTATACATTCTTGCATACTGAATTATTTTCCATTTTTAGAAATACCTATCCTTCTATCCATCCATTATTCACATTTTGATACAGGGGTCATTACATTAATACTCAAGCATTTTGTAATCTATGGGATTCTTCTGCCAGCATCTAGAAGTAGAGAAGCAGCCTTACCCACATTTTATGGAAAAGCATCTGAAGAAAAGTGCCTGGTCCAAAACTTAATGGTAGTCTACTGCTGAGATGAGTTTCTTCCACGAATTCAACAAACTGGTTGATCAATTTATTCTAGGACTGTTCTTAAATATCCCACCTCAGGGCATTTCAATTTCTTTTTCTGACTGTAAATGTCCAAATTCTTTAAACAATGCTCTTAACAAATGTCAGAGTTCATTTCAACTAGTGATATCACATGATGTAGACTTTTTCTGCTCTTCTTTTTAGCTCTGCTTGGAAACACTCTTCTTAATTAACATTGTAATCTTTTGCTCTGAAATGACTTGTATCTTCTTGAAACATCAAAATGAATTCCTCCTAAAATGATAGTATTTCAGGTATCTTTCCATCTGTATGATTTTTATGTCAAGATTACTATTTAATTGACACAAGTTTAAAATCTGTCACCTTGAGTTTCCCCTCTCCCAATATCATCAGTAAAGCTGGAATGGCTCCACCATTACACCTCAGACCTACTGCATCTCACTGAAGCTTATAAGAGGTAAAGAGCTGTCAAATTACATTATTTGCACATCCAATCTCTCACTTCACCTGCCTGGATGACCATAATAACTGCATCATAGAAGTAATCCTTGCACTTCTGGACTCCAACAACTGGCAAGGGCTTATTCACTTTCTGCTCAGGTGCAATCATTGTCATGTACAATAACAATGTAGAGATGAACTACATCAGAATGCAACAAATGCTGGGGACATCAACTGAGACCCTTCTTTTTGTTCAGAGACTAGTATTTCTATTAAAATGTTGAAAATGTCCACACATGTCTTATGATAGTGTTCATTTATAGGTCCAGATTTAGTCTTTACTAGACAGACAAGCTCTTATTTTCTCTTTCTCTTAGGACAATTTAACCTACACAAATGCTACATACTATGGAGGGAAAAAAATATGGGTCCAAAACCAAAGCAATTATTACTCTCCACAAGCAGATTTTCTCCATTATATAGTGTTTGGATTAAATTTCAGTCAAAAGTTAGAAGGTATTTTTCTTATTGATCTGGCCTGAACTTTCAAATCTAATTATTTCAGGATTTTGACACAATGAATCGTTGTTACATCTTTTGAATATGTCTTGGGAATAAAACAGCTAGATTTATTAACAGATTTATGATAACAGATAGAGAGTGTAAATAAAATAAAATAAAAGTATTCTAACATCAGAAAATAAAAAAGTGTGAAGAAGAATGCTGTTACAATGTCTTTTAGAAAGCCGAGACTCAACAGCAGCATTAAAAAATTTTATTTATTTTTTAGGTAAGAACTGTACACAAAGTCCGAATCATCCACAGAATGGAATGAGATCATGATTAGGGAAGCTGCATTCTTCTACAGTTTTAGCATTTAAATTCAATTTAAATTGAGAGAGTGGTGGCGCATTGGAACAGGATCCCCAGGAAAGTAGTCACTGCATCAAGCCTGTTGGAGTTTAAGAAGCGTTTAGACTGTGCTCTTAGTCACATGGTCTAAAATTTTGGGTAGACCTGTGTGGTGCCAGGAGCTGGACTCAATGATCTTTATCCCTTCCAACTCCGGATATTGTATGATTCTATGATTCTCTGTTTTTTATTCCAGTTTAACAAAGTCAACTAAATTGGGCAAAAAAAAAAAAAAAAAACTTTTTCTACCTTGCTAAAGGTAGAAAAATATAACTATGTGAGCAACAATGGTTACAGATAATATAAGATAATTTTTGCACACTTTTAAAAAATAAGTAAATAAATAAATAATCAATATACAAGATAATAAGGAACAATGGAATTTTTGTATGATATTTTACTTCTTTGCAAAGCTGTAGTGTCCAGAAACACACTGAACAATTTGCACCTTGAGAAAGGGATTTTTAAAGGAGAAAAAGTAAAAACAACTGTAGTCCATGCAATGTAACTGTAGCTTTATTTTTATAAAATTTCCATTTAGAAAGACTTAGGACAAATATATCCTGAATAGCTAAATTAAGACCTGCTAGCACTTCCACCTAGAAGTGCCATACAATCTTATTAAACCATATGAATTTTGTGAACAAGTATAAAACCTCATTCAGTCAAATGTAAAATAAAAGCATTGATTGTCACAGATCAAAATAAATAAGTCTATCTGAAATAAGTAAGAGCAGGCAAATTTGCAGAAGATAAAAATCAAGGTTTTGAAAATTAATATAGAAGAATAATAACCCTTGCTAAAAGGAATATGGAGTTTTAGGTGACATCTTCCACTGAAGTAAATGAAGGATTTACCTGTTAATATTTATTTATATCATTAAAAAAAAAAAAAATGATCCAGTTGCTCATTCTATATTAGGAATAAAGTATCTAAAAAAGAATTAAGTTCACAATGCTTCAGCATTCCAAGATTTTCTATTTAAATGTTATAAAGCTCTTGTAAAACTTAACTACAGCTAGGCTTGGCAGTTTTTAGTCTATGATTTCTTAATGACAGCAGAGCACATAAACCACACACATACGCACACACACACATATATATACACTTTTTTTTTCAGCAAATGGTAAAAAACCATATTTTAATCCATCAAAATTCAACCATCCTCAAAGTGTAAGTGAACATCTGCTTTCATCTAAGAAACATTTTAAACTTCTTGACAGTTACAAGAATTGTAATCCCTAGAGACTAACACTTTTCTTTTCAAAAAAGATTCATATCATAGATGACTTTATGGTAGGAAACTGCAATATGCTGTATGCAATTGTAAGTGAAAACAGAGCAAAGTCATCTCCATAAGCTCACTGTAACTTCAGCATTTGACTCAGTAGAAGATATTAGCTGGAAATAAAAGAATGAAAAAATGTTACTACGTTTTCCATAAAGTCTCTAGGCAGATTATTAGCAGTATTTCCAAGAACCTCACAAAGTAAAGAAAACTAATCTCTTATTATTTTTTTTTGGGGGGGGGAGGGGGATTTTTAACTATAACCTTTGTTTAATAGTGTTCAAAGTCAGCTTTCCAAGTTCCTTGAGATAAATTATTATACAACTTCCAAAAAAAAAAAAAAAATCATCAACAACAAACACACAAAAACTCAAAAACCCTAGGACAATGTGAAATTTTTTCTCTAGCTTTTGAGCCATTTAAAAAATGAAAGTATCTACAGGTTTGATTCTGTTCTCATCTTATCACTTAACCTATATTTTATATTGTATTTTGAAATGGAACAGACCATATGGAAGTCACTATGTTTTAGCTATTAGGAGCTGGGGTGTGGAAACTTCTTCAAGAGGGTGAAGTGGATTGGGAGTGTTTATGTTAGACTACATCAGTTAACCATTGTGTTAAGCACTATACAAACTCCTAATGAAAGGATAAATCTTGTGTACTTGTGAGTGACACAGAGACACACATCAGAAATACTTGGGACACGGTTTATCTTCTGAGCCACTGGAAATTACTTTTAAGCATTTTCTGAAGTTACAGAAATATTACAATTTTGGCCTGTAAAAAGATGAATTCCAATACTTTATTTTTCACCATCCTCAGAAGATAAAATATGATAGATTTGTGTCTATATGTCCCTCTATCATGCAGAACTGCTGAAGAGAAGGACCATGGACTCAAAAAGTTGAGCTGGGCTAGGACAGTTGCCAGACTAATGAAGGCTAGAAACTCATGTTTGCTCATGCAGCTGTCCTACGATATCATATTTCAACTTTTTCCCCTGCTGGGTATGATGTCACTGTCACACCATGACCATCACCAGTTGTTCATGACCAAAATGCTCCTAGGAACCAGGAGCAACTTCTCCATCTGCCAGCATGCTTGCAGAACCCTAATTTATCTTTATTATTACCTTCCAATTATATTTTTTCTGTCCTATGATATATAAGTTTAAACTGCAGCAAGGGTCTATTCCAATGTTACAAACTGAATATTTTCTAATATTTATTCACATGCAATGAGACAGAACCCAAACTCAGAAGCAATGAGTTTAAAGAATATTATTGCTTCATGGGCTAAATATTCACTAGCCAAAATGGTATTCAAACAATTACATTTTTTTTTTCTTTTTATAAATACTCATGAGACAGAAGCCCTAATCCATGAGTTGTTCTCCTCTTAAAGGTGTTCTGTACCTCCTTTTCTCATTGAAATTAATGATAAAAGGGCTTGTTCAAATCCTGCTAGTGTCTTATGTATCTTATGAATAGTGTCAATTTAAATAAGAATTACTGAACACGATTAAGTTCACTTATTTAATACATGCAGTAAATCAGGTCAGTTTTCTCCAGCAGCCCAGGAAATAAAATTACTCTGGACTAGAATATTGAAAATGTTGTGTGTGAAACTTTTTTGTGCCTGTTTAAGTGCATATTATTATCCTTAATAATGATTATAATGATTATCCTTGATACAATGATTTCACTTGAGGTGTATCTATGTATGTATAAATATATTGGAATGTGACTAAGACCAAATGACGTATGATAGTCAAACAAAATACTACCCATCATCTGAGTAGCTGCAATTCAGCTTTACACCTTGTGAATGGTGTTTGGACTTTGACTTTTAAACACTTACCAAACAGCCTTAGTAGTTTAGAATGCTACTTCTTCCAGTTCATTTGTCACCAGTCTCCTCTAGTAATTACTACACACCAGAGCTGCCAAAATAGAACTGGAGCACTTTAGTGCAAAATTTGGTCCAGATAGTCAAAAGAAAAGTTAAACTAAGACTCTGTGCTTTTCTCTGAAGCACCTAAGAACTGTCTACATACTCTGTTTTACTAAATCATCCAAAATTATGGAGTAAAGCATGTCTGTTGTTTAATTTTAACATAAGAAATTTCTTCTCACAGCTAGAATGGATAGGATATATATATAGCGAGATAAGCAGCTGAGCTCAGATTAAAAGCTGTCTTCCAAGTCATTTGATTATATGAGATGGTGTTCTCGCAGCCTGAGATAGTCACCGTCTTTTACCTTAACTAAAATCTAGAGACACTTTTTGCAAGCTAGCAACTTAAGTTGATGATTCTGCACAAGCAGCATGATGGATTTTCTAGGTCTGTCAGAATTCTTTCATTTTACTCCTGTCTTCTTAGGTGTTAGTCATTATGTCATTTCAGACAATCCCCTTGATGATATAGAGAATTATTCTGGTGGGTTTTCTGTCCTTCCACTGCCATATGTTCGGAACAAATTGTTTTACATGGGCAATTGCATCTTACAAAGTAGGAAAATGTACATGTACAAGAGCATTTTTAAAGAAAAATCAGACTATTTCCTCATGAATTTTTCAAACATTATTTTTGTTTACTTATTTCATGTGAAGAAAAAACATCAGAAATCATTCTTCAAATTCTTTTTTCCACTTTGAGTTTGTTAGCCTTATGTCCTATCAGAACTGCAAATGCTGGAATAAGAAAAATTCCTCTCTTTATTTATGTTTGCTTTGACATGAAATACAGGAAGTATAGTTTACTATATTTTGCACAGACATGCAGCTGCTTACTGGACATAGCTATTAATGAAAAATATCCACTGTGCAGATTAAATGACTGAGCCCAAAGTAAGCATAAGTACAGATGATATTCAAATGCAGGTAGGTAGTGTTCGCAATGTCTTAGTTTTAACTATTAAGAGTTAATTTTGTAAACACGATAAGTTGTTTCTCTCCACGTCATTGCAAAAATATGTGGAAGAGCTCTCATATATATATAGTTTCAAATGTCTAGGTGTGATGATTTTCTTGGTCTCTGCATGAACTACTATATTGTATGGCTGAGTCTATCCACAGCTCAAGCAGCATCCATGAGGAAGAAGATATGAAAAGGTGTGATTGTTGGGGTCTGCATGAACACACACCTCAGCAGGAATAAGAAAGAGAAAGAGAGAGAAAGAGAGAAGGAGAGAGAAATTACAACAAATTAAAATGTGTATTAGAATAAGACATCAAAATTAGCCAATAATTAACCAAATGAGCAGCATGTTCCCCAAGCTATAGAAGAGTTTGTCTTCTTCTGAAGAAGGGTGTTCACATTTCACATGCAGTCTGGAAATGGTGATAAACTTCCATCCTCAGTCACCAGCTTTCTGCCCTTTTCTTTCATTCCTCTTTTTACCTCAGTGTTTTATTTAAATAATCCATCATAATAGCAATGTTTTTGAAAATGTTTACCATAATATTAGATAATTTATTTTCCATTTCAAAAGAGTATTTTTTAAGACGGTAGAAACAATTCAACCAGAAGTCTTAAGAAATCTCCAGACATTATTGTCTGTCCATGACTATTTTCCCACCTCCCTGGATTATACCATAATGCAACAACTGTTTTAGAATGAAAGAGACTGTCTTGCTCACTTAACAAGTGTTATTTGAGATTATCTAGTCTTTACTGAAAACTTAATCAAGATTACTTGTGTATCTGGTGCTAATGAAAATTTTTGGAATTGGCTGAAACAAAACTCTATTTGATTTTGTCACTTGAACTGAAAAGGCACATGCAGTAAACCAGAAATTTCATGATGCATGGATTGAATACTATTCAACCTCCTCAGAGAATTTTTTGATTATATAATGCTGTAGTATCCTACATATATATAAAAACTTTCTATAAAAGTAGAAAGTACTATCTGTTTAGAAAAAAAAGTTGTCTTCTCCTCACTGATCCAATACAATCATTGAATTCTTTTGCTGGAATTATGTACTGATATAATTGTATACATAAAGGGATGGCAGTAATGTCAGCATTTGGGAGGCATGTGTAAAAGTACTCCATCACAGACTAATTTTCCAACCACATATGTACTTCAGTACAGGCAGACTCTTCTGATACTGTTGGTAGCCTTAGAACCTCAAGATGCAAAATAACATATTCAGCAATGCAGTGATTTATACAACCCTCACAGATAGATGAGCCATGACAGTGCTTTTTCTTGTTTTGTTTATAAATGTATTTTTACCTAGTGTTGCCCTAACACTAGTAAAAGCTATAAAATGCAAAGGTCTCATAGCACTGTTTATTGCTTACCTACACTAATGTTACCTATACAGCATCTCAGACTCAACAGGAATCAGCTGTGTCAGAGCATAGCGATAACTTGGCCCTCAGCAGTTCCCTGTGGAGCGCCAAGCCATTGATGTACTCCCAATCAATTCCTACACAGTTACAGTTCAGTGAGCTATTTAAAGAAATAGATGTCTGTGTAAAATGAGAGGGATATTCAAAGAGAGCAGACTGGGAAATAAAGAACACAAAGCAAAGCAAAACCTGAAGTACTGGAGATAGACCTGCCATGGAGAGAAGGTGGGTAAAAAGAGGGACAAAACAAACAAATGAACAAACAAACAAATCAACCAGCAAGCAAGACAATAACATTGTGTTTGTAATCCTGAGATAAATGAGATATTCACCAACATTATTTTATCTAATATTTTTTTTCATGTGGAAAAAAAAAAAATGCATATAAATTGTTTAGTATCAGTTCTAACTTCCCTGCTTATGCATATATGCAAAAATGAACTCACCAAACTATACCATGTAGTGAGGAAAGCAATTGGAAGAAACATAAGTTTCAGAAACTCCACACAGACAATTTTTCTGATGAAGATTTATGATACTACTATAAATAAATAAAAAGTGTTCTACTAAGTGTCTACTAAGTGTACTACTATTATAAATAAAAAGTGTTCTGGTGATTACTGAACTTAAATATCAATCAAAGAAATATGAAATGCAAGAAAGAGTCAGATAAAATAGTTTTATATTTTTTGCTTTTTTGTTTCTATTTCAGTATAACTGCAACATGCAGATAACTTCTTGTCTTTGGTCTGTTTTTAGGGTATTTCTTGAACATGATTTACAAACTCAAAATATACATGTCTTAAAAGATATAATACTAGAATTAATTCTATTCTGTTAACACCATTGTCATGGCTGCTTAGAAAAGCAAAGCAAGGCCAGCTTTTTTGTTTGTTTATTGTCAAAATTCGTTGTCTAAAACCAAAGTTATATTCTGTATAGAAAAGAAAAATGGAACCAAGTTTAATTTTTCCTGATATAAGCTGAAATTTAGTTTAATTTATTGACAATATTCATACTATAAGCTTTCCTTCTTCTTTCACTCCCTCCTGAATCTTAAAGTATTTAATTATTTTATTACAGCTTTACAAATCACAACAGTTTAGCAACTTATTTTAATCAAACCAGCAAAGAGAAAAGAATATGAAGATCTGAAGACTGAAATATATATATATATTTAAATGATAATAATAATAATAATTACAAAAAAAATAATTTGCAGCTGAAATGAGCATGTCTTAAATATCCATGAGTTTTTGAACTGTTTTCTTAAATGTTCGAATGGTAACCCTCATAAGTCGTGGCCTTTTCAAAACATTCGGGTTCCAGTTTGAAGAGGTTCTGACAGCATTGCTAAAAGAGTGGATGTGAGTTCAAGGCTGTTAATACTGCTGCTTATGGGAAAAAAGCATTCTCTTCCAGAAATCTGTAGTTTAACAGAACCCATTCTATGTACGCTAAAAATAGAGCCAAAGTTCAACTTAAAGTGCTGTTGCACACTTTACCAAAGCTCTTGACTTCAGAATTTTTTTCTCAACTGGGCTTACAAATCCTGTATCTGTTGACCTTCAGAACATGGTACAAGACCATTTATTCTCTCAGCTTTTTGCTTTTGTGTGTGTCTGAACGAGGTGAGGAAAGAGGAAGGAAGAATCATCTGGGGAAGTCACCGGTGTTTAAGACAGCCAACATGGACAAAAAACACAGCTGAAACAGCTGAAGACAAATAGGAAAAATATAATCGACCAAAATCTATTTGAAATACTACTATTACAAGGTCTATTTTTTTTTTCATCTACAGTGTTTTATAGTAAGTATGTTATAAAAATATTGCCTGTATTTGGAGGGAAGAAGCAAATTTCTATTCCTGATTGCAGATGGGTATTAAAGTCTTTATTTTCCATACTCAGTTTGAATTGTTTTCCAGTAAGTGGAAGGTCTGCGATTCATTTGGAAAAATATTAACCATTACTAATTGATTGATCCAGTATCTTACTAATGTTGTTAGACCTAAAATAATGACTGAAACATTAAGTATTAGTGTCAATAAGGATTTCTTTGCCTAAGTCAAATCCTTTGAAACCTCTAGAGAATATTATTTATCTAATATGTAGCACATCTTAATAATCATGATCTTGAATGTTAATTATCTTTAAAATAAGAGATGAAAAGCACAAATTTACTTCAGGAATACTGCAGGCATACTGTACAAATAAATATAAATAATAATAATAATAAAAAATCTGACGGGTCTTTGAACAGGACCTTTAAGACCACAGACTATATTGTCTTCAGTTTTGTCAGATTATAATTTAGTCCTTCACTGCTCTTATATCTGCTATGAAAATAGAAGCAAAAATGAAATAATGATAATCACAGTAAGTGTATAAAATTTGTGTATATTTTGTTGTGGTGTCCAAAAATATTCTGTCTGATGCAAAAACTGAAGGAGACAAATTTTGTTGTCTTAGATTACAATAAAAATTTTAATTCTTCTCTTTTTACACTTCTTGTCTCCTCAAGTTCTTCCTGGATGCTGTGACTCATGATTCAAAATATAATAAAGTTTTCTACAGGGTAATTCTTTCAAAGAACCTACTTCCTCCTGATTCCACAGTTTTTGGAAGACAACAGAAGATGTCTCACATAGCATTTCACAGACTTAAACTGCACTTTTTAAATATACATATGTATATTACATGTACTTGGTCTTTTGGAGGGCAGCAAGAGGGTATATTAGGAGTTGAAACTGAATTGTTCCAAGACAGCACCATCTATTGAGAAAGCTGTGTTCCTTTAAAGCATATAAACAATTAAGTAAGAAAAAGAGAAGCAACGTGAATTAGTAGCATTGTAGTTCTTTCATTGACATCATAAATGGCTCCTTTGAATGTTTTGATGTTGTTTTGACATAGAAATCTTACTACACATTGACACATTTTCCTATTTGCAGTTGCTTTGTGTAGTATTCTTTGTGTGCCAAATCATGGTAAAAGGTTGACATTATAAAAGCTAAAATTTTGTATCTTCTCTTGCTCCTACCTATCCATATCCATTAGGGCCTGATTCTACAGATGCTTACAAATAAGAACAATTCTGTGTTATTCTTAGAGAATGTCTCACATATGTAAATTTAAGTGACTGGGGATTAAAACCTGAGCTCATATTAATGAAAAAATTAGCTTCCAATTTTTGAGGCCTGGAATCTTCCAAATGTTGTAAATGAATTAGGATTCATTTGACATATAAATTAGCTTTGTAACTAAGAACACTCTAACATGGGAAATACATGCTCTTATCTATATATTGTATGTAACAACACATTTCTGAATTGCTACAGAAGGAATGACAATTTGTCTAAGGCTTGTTATTCAGTTTCCTTGAAATGCTAAAATTTCAGACACAGATTTACCAGTAGCTAATTGGACTGTAGTCCTATTGATCATTTCCACATATTGCCACAAAGCCTGACACATTCATGGCTATACATCACCTGTTTAGATCAGTACTGCATTAGTCCCTATACTCCAATACTTTACTTCAGTATTTATGGTGGAGTGATATTTATAACACTGTGGATTTCCAGCACTTCCTCAGAATACCAGATTTTCAAATCAAATATAATGGAGATACACAAACACTGCCTGGAAATAACCTCTGGAAATCTAACCTCCCCTGTGGAACAAGACTACTGTCAATAGTAGTTCAGGTTACTCATGGTTTTCTCTAGCTGAACTTGAAAACCTTCCAGACAGAGACTCCATTGCCTCCCTAGGTAAAGTTCTTAGTGAAAAAAACAATCAAACAAACAAACAGAAAACAAAAACAAACAAACAAAACAAACAAACAAACAAACAAACAAAAGAACCTCTGTAGCCCTTTCTTCTTACTACTTGCCACTACAAGATCTTATTTCTGTCACTGGGAACTTTGGGTAGCAGTTTCCACTCAGCCTTTTCTTTAGAACATTAAGTCCAACCGCCTAAAACTCTCACTTTACAGGCCCTTAGATATACTGGGAGTCCTCCACTGTATTCCCTCCATTTTCCCCAAACCCTTCTTGATCTGGCAGGCCCAAAACTAGACACAGTATTCAAGGAGTGGCTTCATCAGTACCAAATAGAGTTGTACCTTCAACCTGCTACCTACACTTCTCCTAACATAGCCCAGTATGCAACTTTACTTATTCATGTTACTTGTGGGTGATTATAGTACATATCTCTCTTGTCCTAATAGAGTTGTGGTTGGGGGGGCAAAAAAATGCATAACGATGTCTCTTGAATCCATATTGTAGGCCTCATTTAAATTATTTGATTAACCTACAAACACACACTGGAAAAATGTAAAACATAGTAATTGAAGTTTATTTACAGTTAGTGTTGAATTAATAGAATTATAAAGCTTAAGTCCAGGAGGACTAATAGATCATCTGGAATGACTTCCTGTGTGTCACAGGCTCATAATTTTCACTCAGTGATAATCCTCTGGCCACTGTCATAGAAGTCTCCTTGTTAATGTGCACAAGAAGAGAAAAGCAGATGAGGAAGGAAAAAGAATAAAAGAAGGGGTGTCAATAGGGAAGTGAAGAGAAGCCACACAAAGAGACCGTCAAAATTTCTGCTGACAGGAACTTGAAGAGTTTTTCCTCTTCTGGCTCTCACTTTGAGGAAAGAGGATCCAGCCTACCTCAAAGAAAGGATAAAGAGGCCCATAGAGTCAGAAAACTGAAAAATAGAAACTATGAGTGGGAAGCTCAGCTAAATGTTGAAGAATGGAAAAGGATTACCTATCCTTGTTTGCTGTGATATTAGTGGTTTTTGTTTGTTTGTTTGTTTGTTTGTTTTGTTTTTATTCAGCTGAAGCATAAATTCTAATTATAATGAATATTTGCTTATACCATTGAAAAAGATATGAAAAAATTGTATGTTATTTCATTAAAAATTGCAGCAAGAAACCAAGGTCATAAATTGAGGTTAAATTCTCTAGAGAAGTAATGAGATATGGAGAATTTCTAGAAATAACACCATTTTCTTTGTTCATACTAGAATAACCTTATTTTGTTTCCAGAAAGAGGTGCTTTCCGTCATAGTCATATGGTAGAATGCCCTTGAGAGAAGTCAAGTTATAGAAGTAGAAAGTATCAGGATTGATAGGGAAGACTGATTTAAACTGGAATCAGTTGAATTGCTAATAAAAGTCTACCTAGTTTATAAATATAATTTTACATTCCTGTAAACTGAAAAAACACTTGGCATAAAAGATAGAAAATATTTATATGATGGACCATGAGAGGTGACAAAGTAAATGTCACATTTTTTCCAAAACCACTTTGTGAAATAACTTTTCATCATTATCTTACATTACTAAATATAATATAAACACGTTACCTTATTTAAGGTATGCAGTATTTCAAACCCTACAGCTGCTTTGTTATATTATTAGTTGCTTGAAACCAAATATCATAATGGCTAGGAGCTGCACTGAATATCTAAGACACGCTTACTATCAGAAGACTTTATAAACAATAAACTACAGTAGAAGGTCAAAATTGTAATATTTTCATGTTTTAATTTTGTTAGAACACCTGTATTTCTTTCTTGAAATATTTATTTTGTTCCAAATCGTAGGTATAAACGTATTTACAAGAGCATGTTTAACTGCTCTGTTTATTTACAGATATTCACAACTTTAGGTATGAAATCATAAAATAAGTAGAAGCATTTATTGAATTTCATGCAAAGACTGATCTCCCTGGCTCTTCTAAGAGACTGACAACCCTCACAACCCATCTTGGTACTGCTTTGATTTTCACTGGTATGCAGCTGCCTTTAATAAGTGATCTTGATGCAATATGACAGGTATGAAAGCATGAAGAAAAATGTTCCAATAATGATTTCCTGAAATTTTGATGCTTAGAAAAAGGAAAGAGAGAGACAGGCCTGTGATTCAGTTCTTACACTGGTTGGATGTTTTATCCTGTCACTGCACAACTACAAATAAAAATGCCTAATGACCAGTGTTATATTGCCATTTGAGTGTTGTCCCCTGTTAATGAAGTACTACGCTTTAAAATCAAGAAAATGTTTTAAAATCAAGAAAAACTATTTAGTGATCAAAAAATTGAAAACTTTTTATGCGATACCTTAAAGAGAGAACTGAAGCAACATGCACCCCTTACTCCATGAAATCATGCGTACTTGAGTGTTATCACCACACAAAGAAAAATCAGTAAAGAAATGCAGGTATTCAATCTATTCACTTGTGTATAAATTACAATTTGTAGTGTACATATCTGAGATTTTCACTTTGTATATATGGTTTTATATATACAGAACACATCATTATTTAGGTAAGTTCATATGGTTTCTGCTGAGCTTTCCACACTGCCTTACATATGGGAGCATCCCTTCAAAAGATTTCAATTTCAGTCAAATGCAGAGCATGCCTGCTCAAAGCCTGGCAAACATATATTACCATTTCTAGAGGTGAGTGCTATTAATATAACAGGAAGTAAAACTCCTTCTCAGTCTCTGCATAGTCGTATTCATGACAACTACTTCACTTGACATTACAGATAGAGACAAACAAAAATAGTCATATTAACATTCTAGTATTTCCCTGAAATATTTCTGAAAGCATCACAATAACATGTCAATACATATACAAAATACATGATTGTGTGGGATGCCAGAAAGGTTTTCCTGGCATGAGTACGTAGTGACCTACATAATTCATGAACAGTGAAGAATAGGACCATTATATGTAGCAAAATGAAGACAGCATTGAATACTACCAAACTTCATAATGTGTCTGTATCGAGCTCAGCTTTTCAGAGAATCAAATAGATTTTATCCTAAGCTTAGCAAGTACAAGGTCAACCAGATTATTAAAATGAATATACAATAAATGGATTCATGCCCTGTGCTGAAATTCATACAGAGCTTCACTGGGTTAAGTGTTAGGTCCAGCTGTGTGACAAATGTCAGCATTTGGCCCCTTGCCACAAGACATTTTAGAAACATCTCTATTATTTTTGCAAAGGCTGCCAAGGCAGTCCACAATACAGTGCCAAATGATCCACCTCCTCTTCATGTTGTGCACCAGATGTTGATACTTTTGCAGACACTAAGTATCTTTTATTCCATAAGGGTATGGTATAACAGCAATGTGGCCCTCAGCAATCTTATCTGTTGTACATCTATTTACTCCAGATAATATCTGAAGAATCAAATTTTCTAACTGATTCTCAGACAAGTTGCTGTGTTTTGATGGCTGCAGCTGAATAGTCTGCCTGTATTAAAATGTTAGTAATATGCTATATTATACTACATATATACATAGTCTGGCTATACTTTTGCCTTAATGTATCTTTAGATCATGATAAAATAAAGGTGGTTATCACAGCATGTCTCTGAGGAAAGTGTGAGGATCAACCCTGCCAATTCTGTTGTCACCCGAAAGTGTTGGTCTGCCAACACCTGTGGTCTCAGTCAACAGCAAACTACAAACAGTATTGAATTAATCTGTCTAGAGATTTGAATTGAACATCATTTTACAATGTACAGATTACTGTAACAGGTATATATGTATAGAGACAGCCATGTGCTAAATTAAAGAATGTCAAATTGATAGTGAGGAGGATTTTACACTAACTGTTTTAAACTAAGAGTTTAAGTGCAATGGTCGCAGAGAGAGAGAGACTGGGAGACTTCTACATAAATATGGAAAGATCCTTTACTCTAATTAAGAGCCAATCTAAAAAAAAAAAAAAAAAAAAAAAAAAAAAAAGTGGATTCAGAGGAAGATGCAGAGAGAAACACTAAACAGACCTTAGATCTGCTAGAAAATATGAAAAGAAGGTATGGCTGTGTTAAGAAGTTTTTCTAAGACATTTTGCTAAGACAGGAGCACCATGCAAAGGTTGCTGTTAGGCTTCTCAAAAAGAAAACATCCAGTCAGCTGGCTGATGGAAAAAGGACTTTCTGATCTAAGTGATATATGATTACCTTTTACCTTCATTTATGTCTTTTATAATATTTTTTGACTTTGTCATCATGAATATGACAAATAAATAGTTTTATATGCTCAGTTTTTGTTAACTGGAATTCAAGATAACAGAACAACAGTAACCAGCCATCATTCCTTGACTTAAAAGCAGCAAATTTCAAGTTCTTGTGTGCCTGAGACACTGTAGCAACTTTCCCAGCTTTTCTGCCTATCCACTCTGAGGAATTAAGCCCCTCTTTGAGATGCATGGGCCAGGTACAATACCAAGTTCATTAGACAAAAGGCAGAAATGTCTTTAAATGACTTTTGGTGAAATGAAAGGTTCTCTGGCATGATGTATGATATTTGGATACAAGACTGAACTGCAAGAAAGATAGAAAGAATGTCATAGGAACAGTGTTTGTGATTTTTTTTTCTGCTATTTCTATGCAAAGCATGTTTTGTTTTCTTATAATCTAACTGAGGTTGGTTCAAAAGCTTCAGAAATCAATGGAGCGTTTTCCCCCGACTGTAGCATACTTGGAATCCATATCATCAAAAGTCAAAAAAGGCATGGAGCAAAGTTGGAGAGACACTTATCTTCACAAACAAGATCTGAAGAAGCAAAAATAGAATTTAATCCAATGTTCTACTACTCAATGATCCAGAGTTAAATTATGTTTGATGGAAGTTATATCTTCTGGATCTAAAGACATAAAAACATGGAGGCCTTGCCATGACAATTGGTGAAAGTTCACTTTGAATTTGTCTAAATTAACATTCATCTACTAGACAGTTCTCACAATGTTCCAGGAAGATCAGCAATTCTTCATCAGCTATGTCAGAACCACCTTTAAGAAATAAGCCTTTTATACCTGTATTTTAGAAATATAGGTCTTTTTTCATAGGTACTTGAACAAGGTATATACTTCAGATCTTTGGATATAAGAGTTGCTAGCCTGTAAATCTACTACACTTCTCAAGCAAAATGACAGCTAAGTACAATCTTTAGATGTAAAAAATCTTTAAAGAATCTTTAGATGAAAAAAATAAATAAATAAATAAAATAGTTCTCTATTAATAAATAAAATACCTGGCCCTGAACAGTAAGTGGTATCTTCTACTTGTTAACAAAATGTGCTGTTATCACTCAGCTTCACAGAGATGATTTTTTGTAGTGATGGGGTCAGAAGATCCAACATTCCAAAGCTGATACATCTGTGGAAGCCTTCCAAGCTTTCATACAAAACATGTTCAACAAGCCTTCTAACATGATCACAAGACTATTTTCTTTCTGTCCCTAACTTGTTTTGGTTATTACCAGAGCAGGTGTTTTGTAACAATTAGAGGTTCTGATGCAACCTTATCCCAGACAGGTAAGCAAACAGAGCAAGTACACTATTAATTCATAGAGGATATTTTCTCTCTTAGAAGGACCATCTGGTAACGCAAAGGAAAATGTAGCTGAATGCTTCATATTTTTCTCTGAATAGAGTGACAGAATTAGTGCACCCCCCCTGGAAGTATTAGTATTATATTAAGTGTTTTTTCTGTACCTTTGTTTCTTTTGTGGGTCTGGAAGAGCACTTTGACATTTCACCATATGCACAGTGTATTATGTATCATGGAACCAGTGGATATTACTGAAGGGTTTTAGCTGGTTTTGTTTTTCAAAAAAATATAGTTTTACAGATGCTAGTTCCTTTTGCACAGATTTACCAATATGATCCTTTATTCTCATTTTGTCTTGGAACAAAACCTTAATTTCATATCTCAGTGCAAATTAATTCTTAAGCGTCACTAGCCTAGAAAGCCCTCTGGGGCCAGCTATTTACAACAGTGCCATTTTACAAGCACTGCAATCATGGATATATCACTAGATAAACTGGTAGCTATAAGAAAATTAAATATTTTTTTCTCTTTACTTTTACATTTTGCACAAATATTGCCTCATGTTTCTTTGTTTCTACACGTTATCATTGCAGAACTGATTATTTAATTGATTGATTGTTCTAATTCATAGCAATCCTTTTATTCACAATAAGCTGCACTTTCTTATTAAGAACAGTGAAACAGAAGTCTAAAAAAAGAAATTCAGGCTGGAATTTTGTGATTCCTGGAATAATGCTATATGTATTTGAGGGGTTTATTTTGGGGTAGGTGCTAAAACTCAAATCACTGAAACCTGGCTGAAGGGGACCTTGAGTAAACATCTGGTCCCACATCCTGTCTAAAGCAGTCAACACTGAATTCAGATCAGGTTGCTTAGGGCTTTGTCTAGTCTGGTCTTGAAAACCTCAGTGATGGATATTTCCCAGCCACACTGGAGACCTTGCTCCAAGACATAGGATGCCAGGGAATTAATGTGGTCCTCCATGAAGGAGATTCCATTGAATATATGAATTCATCCATTCAGACATCCTTTGCTGTCTTATGAAAATCCTCCTCTCCAGAAGACATACACTTCTATGGTTCTCTGTTACTACATTACTGAATTCTGTAGGGATGATGAGATCCATCACTAAAAATATAAAGATTTTCTCTGCTAATTCTCCATCACAAGTAAAGGAAAAGGTAAATAAATTTTTTGCTTTCCATACAGGAAAGCATTTTTTTTCCATACAGACAATAGTATATATTTATGTTTATAGTTTGCATAAATTAAATATATGATGAGAGTGGATCAGCTGTTCTCTCTCTCTCAAACAGAAAGTGTAAGTTGGATAGAATGGTGAGGATACTGCAGACTGAATTTGAATGGATGTTATCCTCTGTGCCTGATCATCTCAGTCATCCAGATGCTATTGGTGAACTGAGTTTATATATTATTATAGACAGAACACAGTTGAGCTGGAGGCAGTGTGAACAATGAAGAACTTCAGGATCCTACTCTCTAATACATTCCACAGATCACTAGGAAGTAACTGAGAAGTTGGGCCAAAAACCCTACTCATCCTGATCTCCAGCTATAGACAATGGAGAGACATGAACACCACTAGATGATCACATTTGGAAGGTAAGGGCAATTATTGTTCAAAACTAATCATCCCTGTTAAGTGTGATGAATGAATGCTGCAATTGAATCAGATTATCCCTTTTGTCATCAAGTCAATAGTTATCTCCTATGATGCACCAGCAGTGACATGAGTTGAAATGCATCATTATTAAAAAATTATGCACATATATATATGCATATATATATATATATTCAGTAGTAGATGTAACTTTTCAAGAAACTCAGCCTGTAACCCCAGGCTGCAATTTCATCAACACTATGTGCTCAGACAAATATGCAGCTGGTTGTTTTCTTGGAACAAAATGTTTGGCATTGGTTCAGTAAATAAACATGCCAATTTTGTTTGTTTTCCAAAATAAAATATGTGTTCTGGTTTTGTTCATGGAGAAAATTGTCAAAATTGAGATTCATCTGCAACAGAAATCAAACAAAAATGATTGTTTTATTTAGACACCTGATGCAGAAAGACTTTAGCCTCATTTTGGAGCACTGTTCTGTTGTAAGCCCCCATCACTGCTATAAATCAGACCAGGGGCTATAACTAGAAAATCTCAGGTTGCGTATATAGAAAAACAAGATTATGCCCAGCAGCCATATATGACCATGTACCCACTTCATCCACAGTATGGCTACATGAAAGAAATAACAACTGGCTGTAGTTATCCAGGCAAGTCTTTTCCTCAAAGACCATCCTTTCTCTGATATATTTCTCTACCCCCTCCACTACATAACTTCCAAACTATACAGCAAAAGCAAGGGTTTAAGGCAGTAGCTCTATTTCACTTAAAACCATAAGTATATATTTTTTTCAGGACATTGGCTTGTAGATCATGCACATTTGAGATTTGATATTATCACAGATCTCAGCATGTCACTTCCCAAATCGACAAAAAGGCCCCTTCTTTGACAAGTAATTGATAAAATAAACATAAGGTGTGTTTATGTGTTTTTTATAAAACCATGTATCTATTTCTCTCCCAGAAAATAAATTAAAATCCTATACAAAACATTATAGTGATTAGCCAGTTTACCCACTGAAGAAAAAGATATCACTAAGCTAATGAATAGAATAGAATAGAATAGAATAGAATAGAATAGAATAGAATAGAATAGAATAGAATAGAATAGAATAGAATACTCCCCTCTGTTTTTTTGTCCTTAATTACCAAAATGGTGCAAAGAAATTTCTTATTCCATCGTAAAGCTAGAGAAGTGTTAAGAAGTAGTCTTTAATATTCTCATAAATATATAATTTTCTCGTGTTGAAATAGGCATTTAAAAGAGGAATATTTGGGGATTTAACTGTAACAAAAAATAAATCTCTCATACTTCATAATAAAGAAAAAAAAAAAAAGACAAAAGGGTCTTGTATTAGAAGCTTCAGTCTACTAAAACCTCTTTCTCTAACTATGATGCACTGCTGGTTTTCTGTATTGTGATCCTCCTGAAAATAGAAACTTTATGTTTAATTGATTTATTTGTAACGATTCTGGCTCAGGGAAGAGACTCTTTGAAGCTGATTGATTACTGCAACAAGCTTAAGATTTCATACCACAACAACCCTTTTTGTACTAATAAACAGTGGGACAATAAAGCTCTGGGGCATGGTGTTTCCCTTCACATTAAAGTGAGGATTTGCAACATAAGTATGTGAGGGACATAGTTTATGTGCTCCCAAGAAGCAGGCATAATGAACTATTTCTTTTAATGGCAGATTATCCGTGTTTCTATTTCCTGGAGTGAAGACCTCGCAAATTGATGTATCTGTCCTCTGAGGTTTTCAGAGAGGCATTATGGCATTTTAAAATATTAATATGAGAGTACATTTAGCTGAAAGTAGCTAGTCTGGTAGTCTCTTGTGGCTGCCATACAGGTCACCAGAGACCTCCTGTCTCTCAAGGCAAATGATTTACTCTAAGTGTATCATTAAGATACACTTTTTTGGAATTTATGATAGTGCTTTCTTACAAAGTTATACCTTTTCTATAAAAATTTAAGCATTTTTATGCTATTTTCTCCCTTCACTCACTGTATCTTAAAAACCTGGTCAGTGTCACAGGCAAATTGAAAGTGCCACCCCCTGCACTGCAGTAGTGGGTCTGTGTTGAACACTGATTAGCCAGGACTGGATGTCACATCTTGTTATAACTTTACATAGCTGAAAAATTTCCTTGGAGATTTGAAAAGAACTGTAATTATTCCTCCAATAGAGAAAGAAAAAGGAAGGAAAGGAAGGAAAGGAAAGAGGCAAGGCAAGGCAAGGCAAGGCAAGACAGGAAGGAAGGCAGGAAGGAAGGCAAGAAAGAAGGCAAGAAAGAAGGCAGGAAGGCAGGAAGGCAGGCAGGCAGGAAGGCAGGCAGGAAGGCAGGCAGGAAGGCAGGCAGGAAGGCAGGCAGGCAGGCAGGCAGGAAGGGAGGCAGGCAGGCAGGCAGGCAGGCAGGCAGAAAGAAGGAAAGAAGGAAAGAAGGAAGGAAGGAAGGAAGGAAGGAAGGAAGGAAGGAAGGAAGGAA